>NC_135008.1:12244038-12564615 GCF_051020985.1 Nomia melanderi
CTTGCCGCGAGTTATCAAAATCGGATCCAAGGCGATAGTCGAGACGCTCTAGCGATGGGGCCAAACGCGTCGCGAACGACGTCGGACGTACTCTGACGGATCACTCCGAGCCGCCTATCCTTGAAAAACGAAAGGAACATTTCGGCCACCCGTGGGAACGACCTAAAAGTGCAGATACTCTAATAATTTACCATACTTTTTTCTGGTAGCGATTATTCGAGCGTAATCGCGAGATTTTTTATTGTTGGTAATTGTGTTGACACTGGCGACTGGTCTTTTTTTGTGCCGTACTAATTGTTGTACTGTATTTTGTTTATGGGTGTATTGTACGGAAACTCTCTGATTTCTTGTTTTTACTGGATGCATTTTGAAATTCACAGTAGAAAGTGCAGAGAGAGTAGTTTCAATTATGCATCTCGTGATATTGAACTTTGACTAATCCACTTTGACGAGTGTGGTCGATTCACTAACATAACGTTGAAATATATGTTCAGATTCTCAACTTTGTAAATTGTGATTAATCATTTACTGATGCGGCTAACATATCTCGAGTATAATAAAAGGACTTAATCCAATTTAACTAATCGACTTTGGTCATTTAGACGTATTAATAACTGCAGTTATAATTAACGAAAATGTTACTTATTAAAACCACAACTGTATTTGTATATTCTACAAATGCATGTAACGATAATAGCAATAGAATATTGTTTTTAACAGAAGAAAACACTAAACCGATATATTTCTCTGATTATTTTCCTAGCTTCTCTCGTTCTATCAATATGTATCGATTAATCAGTGATGTAATTTCTCATAATTTGTGCATTTACAAAAACTATTCAGAATCGGGTGTACATTTATTGTACAGAGGTATTAATCCGATCGATATTCACCGGCGTATATTAAACCCGGTCCCATCACTAGCCGACACGTATTCTTGGATCTCGATCGCGCCACGTGGTCGGACCCGTGGAAAACTGGGCGAAATAAATTTATAGTTTCCCCTTCCCCTTTCGTCCACGTTCTTGTTCGTTCCGCGACCGGCCACCAAAACTATTCCTCTGCAGAAAATTCCTTACCCCGGGATTTAAATATCCCGTCTGTTGTCGCCGCGATCGATGGAATTTAATGCTTCCTGGTGGTTCTTCGCGACATATGCCGCTGTTGCGCAAGAGATATATAGGGTGTTCAAGAACTACCAAGAAGTCTGCGTACTTGCGAAAATCACCGGAAGTAGAACATCGTTACAAAGAAGTTCGAAAGCGGATTATCTCGAAATACGTTCGCGTCATAAAATAGATCTACGAAATTTGACTAAACCACAAAATATAAAATTCCCCCTTAATCTTCCCACAACTTAAGAAACTTACAATATCCTCTGGCGATTTCCCAAACCCCAAGTTCACTATTAAAACCACAAACAATTAAACATTCTCCATCATCCATCGCCCAATATACCCTAAAGAATCAGCGAGTCCCGAAGGAAACCTCCAAACTTCATTGATCTCGGTTGATCGACCTCGCTGATCGTGTGTTTCGACACTTCTTGTCCTCTCTTTCGTCACGCCGGCGACTTGTTTCACGCGAAAAGTCTGCTCGTCCAACTGAACAATCGCGAACAGCGCGCGACGCGCTTCAAGCAACATCCTCGGCGACGATTCGCGGTGCGCAGGCCGCGCGCGCGATAGAAGAAAACAGACCACGCTCAGCGCACGAGTGTTACCTGCACGAGTGGTCGCTGGAAACACACCGGCATCCAGAACCTCGCGTTCCTTCCAATCGCACTTCCCAGCCGGTCGTTATGTTGCGTTTATCCTTCCAAGACAGGGGGCCGGTAGCGAATAGCGACGCCAGAAAACGGCGCGGGAGCGTGACCGGTCCCGGTTCGCGAGAATCGTTGCAGAAGCCGGTGAACATTCACCACCGTGAAAAATCCGTTTATCCTCTCTGTTTCGCGATGGAGCTCGAAGCAAGACGACCAAGGGTATCACAGAACGCGTAACAGGACGGTCGGGATCGGTGTTCGATCGTGCCGGTGTCCCCGAAGGGATCGGTCCCACTTGGATCACACCTAGACCCGCTGAACACTCGACGTCACTCTAGCTGCGCGAGGATCCCGGTCGACCGGGATCGTTGTCCCGTGCACAGCCGCGCGTGTGACGGTCAGGGACGACGAACGGCGACGGGCCGCATGCTCGTGCGATAACCTCGACGAACGCGAACGCCGGTCGTCAACGTTCAACCACGATTCGCCCGTTCAATCGAGGCACACCGCACGCTCGCCGATTCACCGATTCCGGATCGGGCGATCAACGAAGTGTCTAGCGAAGGCGTCTCGCGTGACCACCGTAAAGTCTACGGACGAACGTAGTGCGCGGAACGGAACGGAACGGAGCAGAACGGAACAGGAACACGGCGCGCGAATGATGATTTCGGACGGCGAACGGGGATGGAACCACGGGACTCGGTCCCGAAACGGAAAAAGGGGATGGTACCAGGGCAAATAGCCGCGAGCTGCCCTATTACGATCACGTGCGTTTGTCACGAGTCGCGCGGTGGTGTGTACGGAGCTGACTCGCTCGCTCTCGCGCGAGTGCCGAGAGCGAGTTCTGTCTGTGTGTTTCTCGGTGCTCCGTCTTCGTCTCCGCGGGCCTCGCTCTCACAATCTCTCCCCCCCCCCCCCTCTCTCTCTCTCTCTTTCTCTCGTTTCCTTTCTCTCTTTCTCGCCAACTTACTCTCTTTCTTTCTCCCTCTCGCGGTCGGACTCTCCTGCCCGTTCGCTCTATCGCCTCTAGTTTCCTTCCATCCGTACCCGCTCACTTTCTCTATCTCTCTCCCACCCTCTGCCGGCAGGGCCAGTCTCTCTTTCTCGATCCAACAGCGCGCGCACTCTATCCGTCGTTTACCCGCGAACGGCCGACCCGAGAAGCATCCTCGTCGCGCGCTCGCGCCGTGCCAGAAGATCGAGCGAGCGCGCGCGAGTGCGCCAGAGAGAGTCTTACCTGTGAGGTAAGTAAAACCGGCGTGTTCCGTCGTACGTGTTACGGCATTGCGCGACTCGCCTGACTCGTAGCCTCCACGCTCTGCCATTACGCGGGGTTCCGCGGACTGCCGGGCACCGGGTGGTAGGGGAACATCGTGGTCAGGGGGACGGGGCGCGAGCAGGAAGGAGGGAGGGGTGCGCGAACGAGATAGCGAGTAGAAGGGTGCAGAAGGAGGAGGTGGAGGAAGAAGAGGAGGAGAAGAAAGAGGAGGTGGTGGTGGTGGAGGTGGTGGCACGAGGAGAACGAAGAAGTGGTGGTAACGATGGTAATGCAGCAACAGGGCTGAGGGGAGGAGGTAAAGTAAGAGAGGGTACGATAAAAAGAGCAAGAGAGAGAGAAGGGAGAATTAAGCGACTGGGTCGGAGGTGAGTCCTGGAGATGGTAGGGGTTTTGTGTGGTGTTGAGGGGGGTTGAGGGGTTGAGGCATGACCACAGCGGGGCAGAGGGGAGGCTTGAAGTCGGAGGTGAGCCGTGTCGTTTGTACAGGCCGGTGGGGGTAGCGTGGACCACGGCACGTTGGTAAGGAGGAGGATGACAACGAGGTGGAGAAGGAGGAGGAGGATGGGAAGGGGGCAGGGAGGTAGCGAACCATGGATCTCGAGGTGGGGGATATGAGTGGACCAACTGGGTTCGCCAGCAACCCGTGGTTCATTGACCGAGAAGTGCCGGGAGAGCCGAACGGTCGGCCGTGTTCGACCCGCTGCTAAAACAGAATTTGTACCGGCACTTTATGCGTCTCATCTACGCGACTTGAGAAACGGACAGAGACGGAACAGAACGTGTCGGCCGCGGCGGAAAGGGTGGGGGAGAACGCTGGAGGAGGGAGGCACAGAGAGGGAAGATTTCACGCGATGCGCAGGAAGAAGTCGACGCCACCGAACGAGCCGCGTTCTGCGGAGGGAGATGCGCGGGCGATTGGCCCCCGCAGGACGATCGCACCGAAGGAAGATCGCCTGGACCACGGGGTCGTGATGAATTTCGGTAGCAACGTTGGACGAAGCCGAGGAAGGGTGCCGGAGAAAGAGAGACGGTCGCGTTGTCCTCGTCACGAACCTCGTCGCAGAGTCTGACGATTCAATTAGACGAGCGTACGAGCGACGACGAGAGGGCCCGTCGTCATTTCCTGGTATCCCGATTCGGTTTTAATCGTCGCTCGCGCGGAGATGCACACGGGCGCAAGGACGTACTCGTTAGCCCGGGACCAGTGGTAGTGGTACCGTGCCGCGCGTCGTCGAACGTAATTACACCGGCGGAACGATTAAGCGAGTTAACGCGAACTTCGCCGAGTTACGTTCGTTTCGTCGTTAACGCCGTCGTTGGGAGGGCCTGGCTCCGATAGTCTCGGCGCGAGCACGCTTCGCCGGATGCGCTGATGACGCTACCCGGTTAGACCCCGGTATCAGCGGGGCTGGATGACATCGACCGCATCTTCGACGCTATCCGAATCCGTTGTCACGCTTGCAATTATAAAACAGGGAAATCTTTACTCGCGGCGGAACCTTGCCTGGTACACGCCGTTGTCACCAATTGTTACCGCGCGCACGGAAGAGACCGCGGGACGATCGATCCGCCGATAGACCATTAGATCGATGTTATCGGTGTACCCGTAGAACAACGCGCCTGGGAGCCCGGTCGTATCGACCGGAGCCGATCGAGTTAAGCCCGATCGGTTCGATGACTTATCTCGTCCCAGCGACGATCATGTGTTTCCTGATCAAGACCAACCGGCCGGATCGAAGAAGATGGCCGACGGGTACGAGCGGCGTTCACGGGAAAGGGATGAAGTCCCCGTGTAAGTTCTGTCGACTGCCGGTGACCACACGGCCGCACACTTGTCGGGAAAGGAGATGCGCAACTCGGTGTAATGAACCTGAGAAACCGGTTACATCCGCGCGCGTATATATACAGATCGGTTCGGCCTGTACTTACGTTACATTACGCGGACTACAGCCGGGTACCAGCGCACGCCGGCGATTGACCACCGCCAACAGATCGTCCGCGGGAGAAGCTGGAGAGAGCTTTGTCGTTTGAAGCGCGACAGAGGAATTTCGATTGGTGTCGTTGGCACGAGTCTCTCTCTCTCTCTCTCTCTCTCTCTCTCTCTCTCTCTCTCTCTCTCTCTCTCTCTCTCTCTCTCTCTCTCTCTCTCTCTCTCTCTCTCTCTCGGCCCAATTAAGAGTAACTAAGTTTGGCGACGAAATTCGCTCGCTCGAAGTATGATGTGTAAGGCTGCGATTACAGTGGATACGAGTTTGGACCAACCGACGTTCCAACGAACTAGATACGTCATGACAGGCGAATACGTATACGAATTCCTGGAAGTGTTACGTAGCAATCTGTGAACGTTTACTCGTCAGTTCTTACCAATACGCATCCACTGTAACCACAGCCTAAGGTATATTTCAGTGTCATAAGGGTGTTCCCTGATATAAGTTACGAAGAGGCTGTCTCCATCGAAGACTTCCATTGCCGTGTTCTGTGTAATGAGTAGGCGCGTAATAGTGTCCAATGCTTGGCGTAACCCTCGCGCGAACCATCGACGGACGCGTTACGATTTCACGGTAGTATCGGATTATTCCGCGTTGAAATAACTAATTGAATGCGTGGTTACCAACCGAGAAGAGTGAAATTCAGTCGCCCTCATCAGGACTGTGACACTTGAGGTTATTTCGAGTAACCGAGTTGATGCGCTTTCTGAATTAGTCCACCTCTGTAAGCTGTTTTTGGCTACTCCACTGTTATTTCTTACGATGATCTTTTATTTTAAGTATTGAGAGGAAGTCTTTGGGTATGCGGATTTCAGGAATAATAAAGTTATGCGATTTGGGTGCAGAAGTATCTTCCTCTTCCGCTAAAATTGGCAGAGCCGAAAATAGTTAGAAATATCAAAACCTGGTTGATGGTTATATCAATCGTGAAAAGGAATTTGATAAACTTATTAATAATAGAAATTGAAAGAGGAAATTTTGACAATTTGACGAAGGTCGGACAATGAGTAAAGAAACAAACGGAAGTCTTTTTAATATGATTTATTTAATTTATCACACAATTTTCTTATTTGTCAACGCAATTCCTCTAGATTAATTATTCTGCTACTACAATCATCTATTTATTTCATACTTCATCAATTTCTTGATGTTAACAACAAAGAATGTTTTTCCTTAAAGTCTAAGCCTGTTTTTAATGTCCTTTCTTATTTTTTCATCCAACATAATGCACATCAGTGACATATATTTAATCACTTTCTGATTCATTAATCCATCCGTAAAAATTTACACGTTTAATTAGTAAATTTCAAGTCATCTTGCACTCTCGAAAACTAAAATCATCTAATCGAAAATCATTCTTTAAAAATAAAATGTTAGGGAAAATTTATACGAATAATTCATAAAGAGTAATGATACCCATATAATATATATTCAAATAATTATCAAATAAATGTTTTATTTCGACCTATTTCTCTTTATAATCCTCGCGGAACGTTAATATTGACCCAAAACACATATTTAACTTGTAGCACGTTCTCGAACCATATATTTATAAAGTAAATAAAGTTGACGCAATCGCTTCACGCATATATCAATCTAATTATAAATAATCGCGTTTTATAAATCTGTAATACAACTATTATACGAACGGAACACGAGGGATAAATACTAAACTACCCTCGTGTATTGGACCTGACATAATTCGTCATCCACCGGGGAGCAGGAAGAAGCGTCTCAAAAGTGTTATGCAATTTCGTGCGCCCATTTTTCCACACTCTCGCTGCACTCCTGCTGCATTTATCCCCCGGATACCGTATCTGCATATCCGAGGCAACCATTGAAAAAATAATAACTAAGTAACGCATCCGGCACGGTCGCTAAATCTACTTTATTCATATTTAATTACACATGCTAGCTGCATTCGCGTGCCAAAATAAATTCACCGCTGCGGATCCCTCACAGCCCAGCTAGAGGCCAGGGAGTACCAATATCAGAAAAACGGACGTGAAAAACGCCGGAAGAAGGGTCAAAATCCATTCTAAGCACATCACATTTCCCACGAGGTCGAGACAAATAAATTTCGAATGGATCGATCCTAGCCAAGACCTAATTCTTCGCAATACCCTATTCCTTCAGAGAACAAAAAAAATAAGAAACCCTACTCCGCTTGACGTAAAAGACTATTTAACTAAATGAAAATTTTTATCGATGTTTAGTAACCATTTTGATTAATGACTAATTAAATCAATAATTTTATTAATCCTTATTTACATTCCCGACTAACATCTCCACCCATCGATGTCCGTAAAGCGAAAGACTGTGTTATTCGGATTTAAGTAGCAGCCAAAGCATCAAAACGCTAATCAAAATCGCTAATCTCCAAATTCTCTTCAAAATATCCAATCCCCAGTCGCAGTGGGTATTCTCCCGGGGCGAGCGATGTTTCATTGTCAAACGGAAAGGGGTAAGATACTCGAGGCGACGTTAAAGGCGGTCTTCGGGGAGGAAAAAATGTCGGGATTCAATTACCGCGGGGGCGAGGCGACCGGAGCGGAACTTCCGGTCGCCGGGATCTTCCGGCTCGGCGTAAACCGTTCCGGCACAAAAGGGAGGGTAAAGAAAAGAGGGTGGAGGGGGAAAGGGGAGGTGACAGGGTGGCGCGGCTCGGGAAGGAAGCTCGGTAAAGCGGGTACGCGAGTCGAGGGTGTAGGGAGAGCGACGTGGGAGCAAGGTTGGGGGTTTAGCGTGAGAAGTAGCATGGCTAGGATAGCAGAAGGGGAAAGGTAAGAGGGGTTTGGGGGTGGTTGAAGAAAACACATAATAGGGTGGGGCGCTTTGCTGCCGCTTTTGAATCGATCCAACACCGGCTACAGCTGGGGTCTCATCCCACCGGGTTTGGTCAGCGGTTCTCATTCTCTTCTCCCGTTGATTCCGCTGCTGCCACCCCTGTCGGCCACCCTAAACCCCTCCCCCTACCATTTGATCGTTGCTAGAAAGATTATCGTGAATATATGGAAGGACAGGGGCTGCGATTGGATTTAGATTAACGTTGGCTTTAACACCGTTCCGTGGAACCAAACTCCCTCGGGGGTAAACTGGGTCGTGGGGCTCGTACCGGGCATGTACGTGTCAAGCACGGATGAACGGGCTTTGAGGACACTTGTTAGTCCGCGCGGGCGGGCGCGTGCTCGGCTAAAATACGCGCGCGGGCCGTTTATTAATTCGTCATCGTCTCTATCCAGTGTCGCTTGCGATCCGACGCGACGTCTCACTGGCCGCGCGATAAATCAAAATCGTGCCTCGTGTAATCCCGGACCACGTTATTAACCGCGGCGTACGTCAGAAGGGGGCCCGGGTTTGTCGAGCATTCGTTGATTAACTGGCGAATGATTGGCTGATAAACGTTCACAGCAGACTCCGGTTTCGTCGAGCTTATTCGCGGGGTGTCGTTCGCGAATGGTGACAGTAGATATCGTAAGCGAAGGATAATAGAATAGCTAAAAATGTATTTTCAGATTGACTGATCTAAGAGATTTAATAGGAAGCGATAGTCTTCAATCACGAAATTGTTTAAATTTCGGCAACGAATTGGAATGAAGATAGACTAATGGGCAGCGTGATTAATTTTAAAGGCTAACGTTCGAATCTGGTACAGCTCGTTAAATACAAACGCCAAAGGTCAAACGGTATTGTCATTCGTATTAATAGTCACTTCTGGAAAAGTCAATTTCCAAAATGAACGTCACCCAGTATCGACACTCTGTATCATAATTAAATTAAGTGGAGGACAGTCGTCCCTTTTGAATAATGCGGCGAGGACGAGTCCAATAAGCAACGAATCGCTGTTCATTCGGCAAGGACAAGCCGCCGCGGTCGTGAGCTTAAATTGGACCAGGGACCCGACGAAATCATTTATAATAAAGACTCACCGTTGTTGTTGCGCAGGATGGAACCAGGACTCGTTGCCTCGAGAGGGCTGCTGGGTTCTTCCGTGCTCGGCTCCCTCTTCACGCTGAAATGGAAACATCTATTATGTATTCAATCGAAGGGGGAGGAACGGGTGGCGAGAGGGGTGAGGGTGACAGAGAAAGAGAGTAAGAGAGACAGAGGGAGAGAAAGAGAGAGAGAAAGAGAGAGAGAGTGGAAATCAGCTGAAAGTAGTCCAAGATCGACACGAACCGAGTCCTCGACTCAGGGTCGCGCAGTTCTCTGAATCATTTTGTTCGCGGATGCCTCCTTATCGTGTGCGGCTCTGTTTGCGCATAGGAGAGGTCCTTTGACTGCGGCCCTGACTCGATCCGAGCAATCAGGGTTGACCCAGTTTTGAGTTCAATTTGCGCGGCGAGAGCGCATTTGGCTGAAACCGGCCGAAATGGAAAATGAACGAGCGGGGAAAAAGGAATCGAAGATTAATTGGCCGAGGTCTAATCGCACGATTTCTCAGGATAATGCGGCGCAGATGTTGAAAGAAATGCGATTCGTTTGGACTCCTTTTATATGAGAATTACTAGAGAACGTTGCATTTTAAATATATGCACAGGTTGCTTAGTTGATTGAACATTTTATTAACATGTTGTAACGTTAATATGAAACACAAACGATACGATAATCCTCTTTCTTTTGACTTAATGCAGTAAAAAAGTATGTGTTTGAATTTGTTAAACAATAACGCTAATAATGATTTCCATTGCAACACTTTAAGTTAATATTTTTAGCAATGTTGTAGAGATGTTCTTCCGATACCATGGAAGCATCAACAGCTGACAATCCTTTGATTCTAGTGTGTGTTCGTATGAGCTCCGAATTCAGGTTAAGGTCGAGAGCATCCAGTAACCAAACTGTTTTGCAACCACCCTCCATTTCCTGGTAATTCATGAATACTCTATTCCCTGAATAAACTGAATTGAAAATTCGGTGTTACTAGGTAGTATGATGATTACTAGTAATTTAATCCGTTAAAAATGAATATTCAATTATGCACATTAAATATTTTACCCTAAATAATATAGGTTGTGGGCATTAAGCAGAAAAGATAAACTAAAAAATTCCTCATAATACCTTCTCATTAATAAATAGATTACAAATGTTATACACTTACAAGAACTTGGTTTCCCAAGACTTTGTGTAAAAAAATATTTCAAACGGAAAATTCTAAATGAATCGTTAGTTAGGAACTGTCTTTAGACGCTGGTGAGATAAGATATGACACCGAGGTTTTAATATAGTCATCCGTCGCAAACCGAGACCTATTCGTATTTTCGTGCTAAGACGCCGAGAGTCGACGGATCGGAAAATTCTTCGCGCAAATATTTTCCCGGCTTCTTTGAGACTCCTTCAAAGGCGATCGAAGGCCCATCAATAACCGATAGATCCAAGAGGATGGGACACGGATCGACACCTTTGGCATCTGGAGGGGAACCCACCTTCCTCTATGAATAGATATCCTATTTCGGAAGCCAAAGTACGTATCATCGAGTGACAATCTTTGTACCGCGATCATGACCGAAACCGTCAACCCATCCAATACCATTATTTCAGATTTAATTATCGTTTTTGAGTAAATGAAACGAGACTAGAAAATTGCAATATTACTAGGAAAACTTAGATAATATACATCTATGATTCGTTAAAGATTTATTCTTTCTATTGCTTATTAATTAGGTGATTATAATGAAATTGTCAAATATACACTATTATTTTGACTTTAATGATTGTTTCCGAGTAAATCAGACGAGATTGATTGACCAGAAAATCGCAATGTTGCCAAGGAAACTTAGACCATGTACATTTATGATTCAATAAAAGTTAATTTTTTCTATTGTTTATTAATTAAGTATTTATAATATTTGCTCCGTATAATTTCACTGCTTGATATTGGCAACGTGTTTGTAGAAATTTCAGCTTTTACGGATCAGTATTATACATCTTTCGTTATTGAAGCTTTTGGATATGAACCATGTGCTTTGCATAAATTATCCCTAATTATAGTGATACTGATACCTTGTCACTCGATCTCTGGGTGAAAGTAGCTGCAATTTTAGCAAAGTGTTGAGATAATCGTTTTAAAAGGGAATGATTTATACTCGAATGACTAAATACTAGAGTATTTTTCTAAGCTTTTAAAAGAAGTTTTACAAATACTTCTGAATGGTATGTGATAAATGTTAAGTTATTAGTATTTAGCAAGAATTTCCGGAATCGGAATACTCTTGGAATATCATCGATAAAGGAATCAAATAGGAAAAGTCCCATATAAAAGACTCAAGAAATTTCAGAGCTAACGGAGATATTTCTAAAATAAAAGGCATTATACTCAACAATTTGTATCCTATTGGTAATTGCACTCGCGAGAGGAATTGACCATTAATTTCTAACGATGTCAGTTTACGATGGATTTCAGGACGCGATTATAATTGGATGCGAGGTCGAGAAAGCCTGATTGCAAAGATTACAGAAGGGAAACGTTTAATAATAAACACTAAGATATGTATATAATATCTCGTAATAGGAATATTGTAAAAATTATTTATGATATCTTAATTAAGTTCGTAACGAGCGAAGAGATTACAAAATGCATTCAGAAACATAAGATCAAAATGCTTCAATGTAATCAAATGATTTAATGAATTATTAATTTTTGGTCGAAATAGTAAAATATTATATATTACTAACAACATTTATAGTTTCAACATGGTCATGAAAAATCAATATTTCAAACGCACTAACCTAATAATATTCAGAAATATAGTATTAAATTTAATTCTCTATTCACCAATAATGTATTCAGTGGTTTAATAATATCGTACTGTCGAAGATACCGATTACCAATGAATTACAAAGCTACTGTCGGAACAAAGAATATTAATTACTAGTTCGGCATTGTGATAATACCATTCTAGAATTACATTACTATTTGGTACTAATACCAGCTCCAAAACGATTCATATCATTTCTGTCTTGTCCAAACGAAACCAAAATAATTTATAATCTCTTTCTGCCTCTGCAATTGAGCTCATTCTTATATAATACTATCCAACGTCAATAATATCTCACCCTTCAATTTAACTTAATTGACAAGAACCACTTCAAGCATACACTTAAAGTATCAAATTAAAACATTTTATTCTTCGTAGTTAAATTCCTCTTGCAAAATTGATCCATCTCCGACGTAACGTCACCATGCGCGATGATGAGAGCTTTCAAAATACTAAATATTTCCGACGAACAAACTTCTTCTATTTATGTAATGTTCTCTGATCCACTTCTGGACCAGCTTTTGTTTCGGTCTGATAATAAATCTGCCGCAAACCCCAGATAAATCTCGCGATGGAGTTTCACTGCATCTACCGTTAAAGAAAACGCGAGAGCCGGCGACGACTGTCTTAGTCCACACTAATAAAGCATAATAGAGGACCGTAATGAGTGGTTGCTACACTTTCCGCGAGAATGCATGAAGATAAAGAATCTCGCGCGATATACTCGGACGGAAAGTACGTCGCGTAAAAAGGGAAAAGAAATTAGCGACACCGTAAACGCATTCATCCCTCGAGCTGCGGGAGAGGATTCCAGTTTGAAGTAAAGATCGCGCGATGAACAAGCAGAGATGGCACAGCAAGATAAAAGAATGGATTTCGCGTCTGGCGGACACGCGAAGGAGGGGAGGAGAAGAAGTAGATCGATTAACACGTTCACGCCGGCGTGACCCACCGGTGAGTCGCAAGATGTGCATTTACCTGGCGATGCAAAGATGTGCACCATGCAATTTTGCTGCACTGTACGACAAGACGCCTGTTTTCTGGACAAAATTCTAGTACTTAAGTATGAGTGATGCAGAACAGTGTTTCAGACGAGAGATTTAAAGTATAGAGCCGAATGGTTGCATTTGTTTGACATTATAGTGACCTTAAGAAGCTCTTTAAAGGTCACTATTAAAATTTCAAGTGTGAACCAATGCTACAGATGATGCCAAGATGTTTTTAAAATATTAAATTTTATTCATTTATAAATATATTTAACCGCGAATGTGAAGTACAAATGCAGATACGTGAGAAACGGAGAATGTTTGTCAGGAAACCACTGAGCTAAAGAATTCAATACTCGAATTTTTAACTTCTGTTTACCTTAGCCGCGCTGTGCACCGGTGTGAACGTGTTTATCAGCAACAACTTTTTACGTAATATGACAACAACGAATAAAGAAATGAAATAATTACTCTAACGAAACTGACGAATAAAAAAGTTACTGTGTAGATTAGAAGTTGTTGATAAGTATATAATAATATTGTATTATGTTCTAAATATTTGGCACCCAGTAATTAAACACATTAAATCAAATATCGAGTATAGAAACAATAAACATTAAATAGCAACCGCGAATAATAAATCTGTAATATTAAAAAGAATTTAAATACTGTTCCCTGCGTATGTGACATATATTCCATTGACTCATGCAATTTTAATGCATTTAAAATGAGCATCCGACTTTCATTTTGGTGGGTACATTACAAAACCGTGCAAGAAAGGAGCGCGTGATCTTTATGCTGAAACCAGCTTGCCTAATCCTGTCTTCACACAATGTATTCAATTAAATTTCTTTATTCACGCACTGTAAACCGTGAATGTGATTTACCGCTCGCAAAGGCGTGTCCAGAATGTTTATGTAAACAACAATAAATGAAATCGCCCTAAAGAATCAGACTATCCCAGCTGGAAAAACTGTACTTGGATTTAAATTGCGCATTAATTCGTGCAGCTGTTTTCACTCATGTTCACGCATCGTCGCAACTTGTTATAATATATTCAACGGATAATAGCGGCGAACCCTGCGAAACTGGAAGAAAGAAATTAATTTTGCAGTAGGAAACGAGTAATAACGGAAAATAGGCGATTGTGTTTAAAACGTGTTCTGGCATAAATATCTGCAGTGTAATAATAATAAAGAGATTGATATATCTATTTATTGAATTTGAAAATCGGTATGTACACGTAAACGAAAATCTGTTTCGAAAGAAATCAATCAACAGACCTTGATGGCGTTATGTTTCACCACTTGTATTTTTAACCCCCTTGAATAAAAAGCAAGGTTGAAACGCTGGGGCGAGACGCGATGCTCTTAAAGTTTGCATTATTAAATGACATCCGTACAATTGCATTCAGTATTGGCAACACAAGCACTATACGAACAGGCCTTCTTAGCGGGTCTATTCTCTAAGAGCACTATGTTATTGTTCACAATCTATACATCGTCGAAACTAACGATATGAATGTTAACAATTTTTTAAAATATTCATACGTTTACATTCGCAATTGTACAATAAGATTCTAGAAGAATTCTAAAAAATATGTATTGTAACATAACCGTTAATTGTCTTTGTTAAGAAATGGCGCCATTACATTCAAAATATTTCGGTGAACCTAACCCTATTGTACTACAATCACCATATTTCAAAAGTTCAATAAAAAATGGTGAAAATAACAGAATCTTCAACTCAAGAAAACTAAGGGGAAAATTAAACTAATTGCAAACGTTACTGTACCTACTCATAAAATGCTCAAATAACCATTTTGCTCCTAAATAAATAATTTGAATACATCTCTTGCATATTGTTTCCAATACTTATCTTATTCTTATAAAACCATGTACTTGCAGTACTTTTCCACTGAACCTCTTGTATATTTATATCCCTTATATTTGCTTAAGGATATTTATATACAACCCCCAAAAAGTCATATGTATTTTCAAGTGTATTAGTGAGAGAAAGAAACAACGACTACAGAGATAATGGAGTGACAACTTCCACAAGCACTTCCAGTAACAACTGTTGAACGGGCCTATTAGGGTAGTTCCAATGTTCCGTTCCGTGGATTGAAATTCAGCGGCCTGCGACCGTCATCGCGAGATTTCTAATCCCCTTACCTGATGAAAGTCGAGTCTGCTGCAGGACTGGAGGGTCTTGGTGAGGAACTCGCGGTGGAGGCGGTATTGGTTTCCTCCACGTCCATCATCATTCATACCGACGATGACGGATCGGTTCGAACGTCAGAAGGTAACGAAGAATTATTTGAACAACGGTAACGAGAATGAGAACGGGAGGAACGGCGTGTGGAGGGTGGTTGATTTGTCTGGCCCGCCGGCCCTCTCGACGTCCAATTCCACGGGGACAGAAACCATAAAGTACGGGGAGCTTGACAAGGGGTTGGGGGTTGGTTTCGTGCGCCCGTCCACGAGCGCGGACTTACGGAAAACAACTGACAGCCGACCTTACCCCCACCGTTCACAACCACCGTGGAGCGCCTGGAAATATGCGCCGCCGACACCTGCCGCACAAGGAAATTGCCGTAGCGCAGGCGCCGCTCCTTAAAGCCGTTATCGAAGCTGCAACTATTTGAATAGCATATGATTAATCAAATGTAATAAATGTGATCAAATATTATGATTTAAATTCTTAGAATCTACGTAGAAATGTTTGAACAGAAATGGAATAATAGAATAAACTATAATTGCCATCTATAAGTAGCAATTGAAGACACAACTGATAAGATATTATAGATAAGGTATTTTTGTAGGGGATGGTGGAACTTTTAGAATGGAAGAAATGAAAGGAATATTTCATTTATTATGAATGACATATATTTATTTATTCTTTTGTTAAACATCTGACACAGTTTTCTGTTTTGTGGAATGATATCGTCGAGCGAATGTTTCTCCTACAAGTAATGGAAAGATTAATGTTGCTTCTCCATAAATCTAAAACATGAATAATGATAATTAAGTAAATATTATTCTTGAAAAACATCACTTCAATTTAAATGTATTCTTACTTTTACTGGTTTCGCGTCCATTCGAATTTTTCCCCATGAAACAGCTTCATCTGGGCGAGCACCACTGTCGCTTCCATCAAATTCCGATGATGTATTTATAAAAACAGCGTAGTCAGCGCCATTTCTCTAAAATAGAATTTATTTATTCAATTGATTTCACTGATTTTTTCTACTGATTTTTATATTACCATTAAATTTGCGTTACAAATATGGTGTTTTATAACACCACCACCTATAATAATCATTCCACTGTTGACTGCTTTCACAGCCATTGTGTTTAGACGTTTTAAATCTAAAACAACATTATAGAAAGATAATATTTTTATTCTTATTAGCATTTTAAAAGAAGACCTCAATTTGTATTATATTAATACCTGATACTATGTCTATGACTAAACCTGGATTTCTGAAAGAATGAAAATACATCATATCACCAAGACTTCCATCTGTTAGAGCTGGACTAAAAACTGGAATTTTATTTTTTGCAGCCCAATAATAAATTGAATATTCATCATTAATTTCTTCACCCAATTTAGCTATTACTTTGGATGGTGTCCACAGAGTTCCCTATAAATGACATTCTAAAATAATTATTTTTAATAAAATAAATATTTGGCTTCTTACTTTTAAATATATACTTTTTCTTTTTGTTCAGCCAACATTGCATCTAA
Organism: Nomia melanderi; assembly: GCF_051020985.1. NCBI lineage: Eukaryota > Metazoa > Arthropoda > Insecta > Hymenoptera > Halictidae > Nomia > Nomia melanderi. Next base: position 12,260,562 of record NC_135008.1, read on the forward strand.
TTTAGGCATAACCCAATCCTCGAACATGCAATAATTGTCATTAGGTACTAACAAGTTCCCTATTCTATTAATGCCACGTTCTCTAAGGCGTTTTCCTTCTAAATTAAAATCCCCTATATATGTAGGTGCCAAACATTTTATCAAATCTTCCTCAACGCCACCTGCTGTAGTAACAATACAGTCAACCTGTAAGATAAAATTATTTAAAGTTGTTAATAACAATTATCAGTATATATACTAACCATTTTATGCTGTACAAGAAACCTTATAGTGTCTCGAACTCCGCAAGAAGCCATATTAGATGTATACCCTAAAAATATGGTACATGAAGATTTCCTCCGTATAAAATCATCATCCTCTAAATTATCAATTTGTTCATGTTTAAGAGGGATATTTCTGGCATTTAACATTCGTTGAATTTCATCTACTGCTAATGCAAAATTTGTTGCTTGAAATCCAGAATTTTTATATGTTTGAAGTAAAGCATTATAATCGATTCCTTTATTCCAGTCATATCCTACAAAACAATTATTTTCAGCTTTTAGTTTTTATTAAAATCAAACACTTTTTTATATTACAGTAAGATGAAAACCTCTCACTACAGGTGTTCCTAGAAGAAGATCAGAACTATGTACTAATACGGCATTTTTTACAAGTTCTGGAACAGTGTCTTGTGAATTTTCTTTATTATCATTCATTTTATTTTCTAACTGTCTGAATCGTACTTCTTATATTATGTTTCTTCGCGCGGTATTTACAAAATACGTATAACCTAAAATATAAATGTTAAATTAACAGCAGTACCTTAAGATATTGATAAAAGACACATTATTAAAAATAATTATAATACGTAACTATAAACTGTTACTTACGACACACATCGTGTAATTACATAAATTAATTATACTTTTTTATATTATTGTTAAGCACACAGTACTTATTACTTAAATACATCAGAGATGTATAACTTACTCCCCTCAGGCTAGTAACTCGAAAAACAACGTTCCACTACATTTTCCAAGGAGCTATCTGAGCTGTGTATGTGAGCAGTTATATATAGTGCCCAAAACACACAGGTAAAAGTCAATATGGAGAGGGTAACTTTTCGTGAGGGGAGTGTCACTAGAGTGCCCGCGGGCGCCAATTTAACACCCTTAACACTACTATGCAAGTAGCGATACACAGCTGTATAATATTACAATTTCCTGATCAAAAAAGAATATAAAATTGCATAGTTATAAATTCAATATATTATAATAAAATAGTATAATTAATGAAAAATGTTCAATTAATTTTTGTGGATAATAATTTAACAGATTTAAACATTTAATTTTCTGTGATGTTATTGGCTATCGACACTCAACCAATCCGAGAGATGCAGCTTTATGGGATATGTAATGAAACTGCAGCGAAAGCTACAGGTACGAGTGGCTGGAGTGGCGTCATTGTAGAATATGAATTCAAAAGAACAACGGTCAATCGTGTCCTGACGGGTCATATCTGTTTTATGTGGTGTGTACACGTTTTCTATATCATAAATACATAAATAAGTGAAATACAGTTTCATATAAATTATTCTATTTATTCTATTATTTTCAGTAAAACGTGTAAAAGGAAAGTATAATGGCTGATTTATCTCAATGGGAACCAATAATACAGAAAACCATTGTAAAACTTCGAAATGCATTGTCTACATTACACTCGATATGGGAAGATATAGGATTTACCGAAGAAGCTCGTTCCATATATTGTGAACAGGCATTTAATCATATAAACGATTTATTACATGATATGATTCACGAATCGCAACAGAAAAAGGATATATTATTAAACAATGTTAAAGAATTAGTGGAGCAAGTTTCTATATTAAGCAAAGAAATGGGAACAAACGTAGAAGTTAATGGATATGAAAATTTACCTCTGAAGACAGTAGAGGAAGTGCTGCGCACTGATTTACATAAATTAGAATACTGCAAACAACAACGATTGGCACTTTTAGAAGAATTGCGTACAAGGGAACAAAATCTTTGCAAAGTGCTAGGTACTCAACCAGTACCAATTGAGGAAAAGTTACCTTCCGAGGAGGAACTTAACAGTTTTAAACTTTATTTGGAAACACAAGAGGCAGAAAAAAATCGTTTAGAGTCTAATTTTAAAGAAATGCGTAGAGGAATTGTAAAAATGATGGATGAATTAGGCATTTCACCATCCACAAATTTTGAACATTTAGTTTATAAAAGCAATGAAAATTTTGTATTTAGCAGTAATAACATGACTAAATTACGGGAACTTAAAGATGATCTTAAACATCAAATGGAAAGGGCAAAGGAATATGTAGAAAGTGTTAAACAAGAGTTGCTGGCTCTATGGAAATATCTTGATGAACCTGAACGGATTTGTCAATCATTTCTTAACAGTTACGTTGGACATAGCGTTGCAACTATAAATGCATTAGAAACAGAATTGGAAAGGTGCAAAGAAAAAAGAAAACAAAATATTGCAAAATTCATATCTCAAATAAGATCAGAGTTAGTAAAATTATGGGATCTGTGTAAATTTAGCGAAGAACAAAGAAGACAATTTAGCTACTTTCATTGTCAAACATACACAGAAGATATGCTTACTTTACACGAACTCGAAATAAAAAGGTTGCAAGACTTTCATGCTGCCAATAAATCTATATTTGATCTTTTAGAAGAAAGGGATAACTTATGGTCAAAAATGAAGGAACTCTTTCAACGTGCAAATGATCCTGATCGCTTTTACAATCGTGGTGGTCAATTATTAATGGAGGAAAAAGAGCGCAAAACAATTCAAAAAAAGTTACCAAAAATTGAAGATCAGTTAAGGAGTTTAATAAAAGAATATGAAAGTATAAATGGAGAAGTGTTTACTGTTAACGGTATGTCAATAGAGGAATTATTAAAAGAATCATGGGAACACCTGAATGAAGAAAAAGAAATAATAAAAAAGGCTAGGAAGGAGGCAAAAGATAAATCAGTTAAAAAGATAACATTAAGCGCATCTAAGAAGACTGCTTCAAGTTCAACAAAGAAAACACCAGGTATATTGAGTACTCGTCGTCATACACCGCTGAGTACTTCAAAGAGGAAACTATTGTTCACACCTTCTCCCAATACCTCAGCAAAACGTAGAAATTTGAGTATAAAAGCTGGTGGATCCAAACAAAGGAGAAGTGGACGAGTCTCTAGAAAACTGTTACAATCTGAAAATAAAGCTATTAAAAGGAATAGTAAAAAAGAAAATTCTACATCTCAAAGCTCAGCTGTAACAGATACAACTTACAGCCAGTTTAAAGAACATTTAGAAGAAAGAAGAGAACTTCGGAGTTCATTATTACCAGAACAAGTATTAATGAACGCAGCTAAGTCAAAAATGAAAACTCCAATACGAACACCTGCCAAACCACTAAGAAAACATATACCAACAGCAACAACACCTATTACCACAACCCCTAAGTTATCTCAAACACAATTACACAAATCACCGCGTAGTCCTAGACTTGTACAATCAGCGAGATTAGCCACAGTATCAACACACCTGCCCATAATATTTTAAAACTGTTTTGAAGTAGAAAGTAAAAAACTCTTGTACTTGCTAATATTTATATATTGATATATTGTCAAAAACATACTCTTTATATATTTTTATTTTATTACTAAGTAATGCTTTAGAAATTATATTGTTTAATCAAATTTGATCACTTAAATATGATAATTATGTATTATGTACTTGTAATGGATAGTAATATGTATTGTTGCTTTTTGTATGTATATTGCTAATTTGTTAATACATTTGCCATGTTTTAATATTTAATTGCGATCTATTGTATGTGCGTACTTTAATTAATATATGTCGTATTACAAATTATAATTACATAAAGAAATTAATGTATCTACAGGGTCACATTGTAAATAAAATTTCACTTAATATGTAGTCTTATAAACTACTTCGGTAATGCATTGTTATTAAATAGTAATCAATCACAGTAGTAAGTTTATAATGAAACGTATGTTTTGTAAGTGCACGATTTCGTTATATATAATTATTATAATAATCCTTTTTATCTGATTTGAGTTATATGTAACACTTAAAATGTTATTCGATTAATTTAAAAATACATTTAAATGTATAACGTAAGTTTATATGAGTTATTAAACATTGTATAAATTTTGATACATATATAGGTACACATATATGTAGGTACCTACTTACGTATATATAATATATATACAAAACTGATCAATGGTGGCAAAGATACGTACTACGCATAAAATTCGCTAATACTTCCGGTTCCGGTAGACGCTATACGAACAAAAAAATTGTTTGTAGGTTGAGTTTGTATGTAGGTTATATTAATTTTATTAAACAAATAAAGATACTTGTAGCATTTTAATCGAATTATTAAAGTCTTAAAATGGGCGATATAAAGTCTTTTTTTCATCAATGGTGTGCAAAACATGGCAGAGAACCACAATTTGATGTGAGACCAACAGGTATATTCTTACATATACAATTTTACTTGAATATTTGAATATATTTAATAAATTGGAATAATTATTTAGGTCCTAAACATCGACAACGATTTCTATGTGAACTACGTGTATCTGGATTTGATTATGTGGGTGCAGGAAATTCAACTAACAAAAAAGATTCTCAAGGCAATGCAGCTAGAGATTATGTTAATTATTTAGTCCGTACCGGACATGTGAATGCGAATGATGTTCCAAAAGATGCAGGCACTATTCAACCACGAGACACTGGGCCTGTTGATTCAGAATCTTATGGCCCATCGAAATCTGTATTTCAAGATGGAATGGGACCTAATGATATTGGTCAAGCATATAGAGCTTACAATGAACACGGTCAAGGGAATTATACTTACATGGATAGAATAGCAGATCAAAAAAGAGTTGAAGATGCAGAAGATGTTGACGTAAATTCTGGAATACATGGAAATTGGACTATAGAAAATGCTAAATCAAAGCTTCATCAATTTATGCAATCTAATAAAATCAATGCTGATTACAAGTATACCCCACTTGGCCCAGATCATACGAGGTATGGGTTGTATCAATGTAGCTGTTTATTTTTGCACTGGATCGGATTTATCACTGCTAAAACATGACATTATGAGTCTAATTGTATTAAGATTTTTCCAACGCAAAATGAAGCAATCGCATAAGCGATTTTTCTACCATTTGAAATTGATCAAGACCATTTTAGAGTACACTACTTGATTAAATCAATGCTGGTACAAGAGAAAAAATTGATTTCTCTTGTGCACAGATGAAGATAATGTTTAACCAAAACTTTTATTGAAACGATTCAATAACGGTTTTGGTGCGATCAGTCATAAAAACTTATTATAATGTACTCCAATATGGTCTTGGATATTTTCAAGTGGTAAGTTGAATTTATGTTATCATTTTCATCTATAAAGTATATATTACAATCACATATAAATATTCATAAAACATTAATAATTAAGATGTACATTTTTCTTAGGAGTTTTATGGCTGAAATGACATTTTACGTAAAACAACTTGGGAGAAGTAGGTTATTATATTGTTCAAGCACTTATAACAACTGACTTATTATAACAAATTTCAATATAAGTAAATTCTAGATGTTACTGGTCGTGAAACTGGTTCAAATAAGCAAACAGCTTCGAAAAGTTGTGCTTTATCTCTTGTAAGACAATTATATCACCTTGGTGTTATTGAAGCGTTTAGTGGTACTCTAAAAAAAAATAAAGATGCAGAGCAAATCAAACCATATCCAGTTAAAATTTCACCAGAGTTGGAAAATCAGATTCATGATGTTTTATCGAGTTTAAACGTAAAACCTGTTTCGATAGAATTGAATCAGGTACATTGCATATATTCGTGGTCTCATTTATATACTAAACTGACATCTACCATTAATTACTAACATTCATATAACCTTATAATGTAGGTACCATTCATAAAACAAGAAGATGGACAATCTGCACCTGCTGTATCTTTATTAACTAATCAAGTATTGGATGATTTTATTTCATCTGTACCTCAACCTGCTGGTGTAGTAAGCTGGTCTCCACCACAACAAAATTGGAATCCTTGGACTGGTTGTAATATAGATGAGGGACCATTAGCCACAATGACTTTAGAACAACTATCAGATGATTTGCAGCACGAACAACGTGAAAAAATACAGCAAGACGACAATCTACAAAAGAGTATTAAAGAAAGATCTACATTACCCGTTTTTTCGATGAAAAACAAAATAATGACCTGTATCAATGAGAATCCTATAATCATCATTAGAGGTAATACAGGATGTGGTAAAACGACACAAGTATGCCAATTTATTTTGGATGATTATATCGCATCAGGTCAAGGTGCATTTTGTAGTATTGCGATTACACAACCTAGAAGAATATCTGCCGTATCTGTAGCCGATCGTGTTGCTATAGAAAGATGTGAAAGTTTGGGCCAGTCCATTGGATATTCCGTACGATTTGAATCTTGCTTGCCAAGACCTTATGGTAGTATAATGTTTTGCACTGTGGGTGTACTTTTGAGGAAGTTAGAAGGTGGTTTGAGGGGTGTATCGCACGTTATAGTTGACGAAATTCACGAACGCGATGTTAATTCCGATTTCATTATGGTAGTTCTACGTGATATGATACACATGTATCCAGATTTAAGAATTATTCTAATGTCTGCTACGATCGATACAACATTATTTAGCAATTATTTCAATAATTGCCCGGTCATAGAAATACCAGGCAGAGCCTATCCTGTACAACAGTATTACCTAGAAGATTGTATACAATTGACTAATTTTGTACCGCCTATGGATACAAAGAAACGTAAAAATCGAGATTCGGATGAATTACCAACGGATGGTGAACCTGATGAAAATTTGAATAAAGTACTTAGTGCGGAGTATAGTATACAAACGAAGAATGCCATGGCACAGCTTAGTGAAAAAGAAATAAGTTTTGAACTTATAGAAGCTCTGCTAAGATACATTAAAGATCAAGGTATTCCTGGTGCTGTGTTGATTTTCTTACCTGGTTGGAATTTGATATTTGCATTAATGAAACATTTACAACAACATCCTATTTACGGAGGATCGAATTATGTAATTATACCATTGCATTCTCAGTTACCTAGGGAAGATCAACGTAAAGTTTTTGACCCAGTGTCACCTGGAATTACAAAAATTATTTTAGCTACGAACATAGCTGAAACATCGATTACTATCAATGACGTGGTCTATGTAATAGATTCCTGTAAAGCTAAAATGAAGCTATTTACTTCCCACAATAATATGACAAATTACGCTACAGTGTGGGCTAGTAAAACAAATTTGGAACAGAGAAAAGGACGAGCGGGTCGTGTAAGATCAGGATTTTGCTTTCATCTATGTTCCAGAGCACGTTTCAATAAAATGGATGAACACATGACACCAGAAATGTTCAGAACACCTTTACACGAGTTAGCGTTAAGTATTAAGTTATTGCGATTAGGTAGCATTGGGAAGTTTTTGTCGAAAGCCATTGAACCACCACCGATAGATGCCGTAATTGAAGCGGAGGTCATATTACGTGGTATGTATTTTAATTAAAAAAAAATTTGATATTATTTATTACATTCTTGATACCTAAAATTCTGAAATAATGATTGATCTTTGTTGTAGAAATGAAATGTTTAGACGAAAATGATGAATTAACCCCACTTGGTAAAATATTGGCCCGTTTACCTATAGAACCACGTTTAGGTAAAATGATGATTCTGGGTTGCATTTTCCGAGTCGGTGATGCTTTGTCTACAATGGCGGCGAATAGTACAACATTTCCAGAGGTATATAACATGGGTCCTGATACCAAACGGTTAACTACTCAACAGAAATGGTTTGCTGGTGCAAGATACAGTGATCATGTGGCGATGTTACATGCATTCCAAGCTTGGGAAGAAGCTAGGACTGGTGGAGAATATGCAGAACAAGCGTTTTGCGATTCTAAAAACTTGAGTATGCCTACATTGAGAGTTACATGGGAAGCTAAAGTAAGTTTTAGTATTTATTACTTAAATTCATTTGAAAACAACGTATGTATAATATTTTTCGTTTAAAGAACCAGTTACAAGCGCTTTTACAAAGTGCTGGTTTTCCGGAGGAAACTTTGTGCCCTACACCACTGAATTATCAAGCTGGCGCTGATGTGCGTCTTGATACAGTTACTGCTTTATTATGTATGGGTCTTTATCCAAATGTTTGTTATCATAAAGAAAAAAGGAAAGTTCTTACTACCGAATCTAAAGCAGCTTTAATCCATAAAACGTCAGTGAATTGTAGCAATTTTGAGCAAAACTTTCCATTTCCATTCTTTGTGTTTGGGGAGAAGGTAAACCTTGGGTTTTGGCCATTTTTGAATTTATATTTTGGAATATTGGAATTATATTTCTTTTTCTTATATTTCGACATTAATATTTTATTTCTGTTTGTAGATTCGCACAAGAGCTGTTTCTTGCAAGCAATTAACAATGGTGTCTCCGATTCACTTATTATTATTCGGTTCTCGAAAAGTTGAATACATTGATGGGGTAGTAAAACTAGACAACTGGATTAATTTAGACATGAATCCAAATCATGCAGCCGCAATAGTGGCTTTGCGACCTGCATTGGAAGGTCTTGTTGTGAAGGCTGCAAAAGAACCAGAAACTATTTTGGAACTAACTCCTAATGAAGAAAAAGTAGCATTTTATGATAACATATCTAAATAATACCTTCAATTTCAAACAATGTGAATATAAACGTTTTATTCTCTTTTGCAGGTATTAAGTTTAATCAAGACATTGTGTGGAATGAATGCTTGTCGTTATGAACTGGATCAGATTACAGGTGGTGGTTTCCAATCGCGAAGACCACCCAGAGGACATTTAAGCGGTTTTTATTCGGATGGCAGTAGCGCTGCGAAAATGATGCGAGGAACTGGTGGTTTTCGTGGATCTCCTCGCGGTGGTGGCTTTGGAAATGGAAATAATGGCAACGGGGGAGGTTTCTCAAGAAATAATAATTACGGTGGTTTCCGAAGTGGTGCGAACAGAGGCTACGGAAGTTACAATTCACGAGGAAGAGGTGGCGGAAACTGGGGTGGAAGAGGTGGTTTCCGCGGTCTTTATTAATGGCAGGTTTAAATAACCTTTCAGTTAAAACTAGTGAAAATTGAGTGTAATATGTAATTGACGTATTATATTTAAATGTATGTTATTTTCTATTTGGCAACACAATAATTACTTTAATAATACTTTTGCTTTTGATGTTTGGATGAACTTTACAGTAATACAATATATTTTTATATAAGAAGAGATTTCTTTTGATAGTGATTTTTAGTTAATGTTAAGATTTATCAACATTTATTTATTCGAATGTTTGAACACGTGCCACCAACAAATATGGAGATAAAATTATTTACAAATGAAAATGAAAATTGTTATATTTCCCATGTTATGTTCGTGAAAATGCGTTGAATATATTTTATGAATCATATTCAGACTGATCTTCACTAGGAATACATTACAAATCGGTAATGCTCCCCTAAAGACGTATTAAAGTACATAGAAATTTAAAATTTCATATGTAAATAATTCATTCTCTTATTGCTTTCAAGAAGTGTTCACTAAGCGTTCACTAAGTAAACAAAACTAATCTCTTCTTTACACCGAAAACATCGAAAATGGGAGTAAATAATGTAGCATATTATGTGAATTTATGCTTTACAATATCTTCTAAAATCACATTGTTTTTCGATTAAAACATGAATTGTATTATTCCTATAAATAATAGTACAAATAAAGCTTTACATATTATAGAATAGTATTTATGTACTGCATACTTGATATCATTAATGCCTAATTATGTACATACCTACTTAATAAATATATCTAATCTCATGTATCTAATCTAGCACAGGCAAGGCGCGGCTATACTTTCGAAAACCTGACAAATCCAATTACTCATCATTGGAAGGAACACTGAATAAAAGACTTTCACATATGTTTAAGTATTATTTTACTCAATATTTTTCTTAAAAACTTATTCACGTAATATAAACCCTACAAATGCATATGAACTTTTACAATTTTATTATAAATTATAATATAAATTTTAAAAGTTAAAATATTTTTGTTTCAAAATATATATTTAACAAATATTATTATACATATATAAAAATAATGCACAATGGTAACATTATGCTATTATACATATTCTGTAAAAAAAGCTTAACATCAAAATACAAATCTCTTCAGAAATAGAATAAAATTTCATTATAAACTGATTTAATTTTCATGTTTATTATATATTACTATTTAATATATATATATATTACATTTTTCTTTCAAGTACATGTAACATTTTGGAATAAAATGTTTTAAAGCACCAAATATGGAAAGTTGTAGCAAATAATTACATTACTTATTAAAGATGAATATCGTTAGTTTATGTGTGAAATATTAACTTGTATTAAAAACATTACGTACATTGTATTACAAAGAAACCAATTAGCATTTACGTATTTAACTATAACCTCTTACATTCTCATGTAAACTACATACTTGAATACTGAATTACTAAAATCGTTTATAACTTACATTGATGTTTAAACACTTCTTTGTTATTTTACATTTTTATCCATAAGTATTTTTCTTTTCATTATAAAAATCACTTTATAAAGATGAGTTAAAAATTACTTTGAGATACAAATATCGCTTATTTTCAATTAATGTATTATTTAATGAATGTAACAATAACGTCCCCTTCACAAAGATTAGTTTAAAATTGCAGCTTTTTTATAGTTCCATGGAATGGATTTCACTCATATCCTTGTTATCAGCTTCCTTTCTTAGTAAAGCATTAGTCACGATTTCTTGATAATACTCCCCGAATACAATTCGATTATGAGAAATGAGAATTAAAAACTGTGCTACTATAGCAGTCAATTCTTCTTGAAGGGAAGAAAGTCCTGGAGGCACTTGCTGTGGTGCTGTTGATTGAGAGAGTATTATTTTCTGCAAAAACTGTCGAATTCTTAAACCTGAAAAATAAAAATTAAAAAATAATTCTAAAATATATAAATATAACATGATTATTCAAATTTCTGTGAAATATTTACTGATAAGATGCCGAATTTTATGTTCTGGTTTAACGAGCTCTAATATTTGTCCTTCCAATAATGTTTCTAACTCTGCAGATAACTGAGCAGCACCAATTTGTTGTAATGTCGTGTTTACATCTGTGTGTACTTGTAGTACAATATTTAACATTAATCCTTCCAAATCTCTGCCAATAAATTCATAAAATTAATGAACTGTACAATTTTATCATTTATAACTATATTTAAATATTCTTATATGCATACTTATTTGAATGCACAGACTCCAACAATACGTTAAGGTGTTGCTTTATATTCTTCTTAAAACTGGATACTCCATAAATTGCTTCACCGACTGTATTATTTACTAGTAATATAACAGCACCGATAATACTTAATCTATTGGTCTTATCACGAAGTTCTAACAGTCTACCTTGATCTAGCATCAAAGTCTGAAAAAATATTTAAAAAAAAGATAATCTGTTATATTACTATTTTAAGCAATATAAATAGAAAGTATGCATCGTTCCAGTTTTCTTTTTTTTTTGCAATATATGCACATGTATTCTCAAACATACTTCTGCATCTGGACTAAAATCCCAATCCAGAAGATCCAGATATGCTTCAGTTAAAATACAATGTGTAGCCTGCCGTATAGAGTTAATATCTGATGGATCACCTGTAATCTTTGTAGGATCAAAATGCCTTAATAACCACCTTTCCGTGTATTTTAAATCACTTCCATTGATTTTTAAAAACTCAGCAAATTTTGCTTTTTCATAGTCAATACTTAACGCAACTATATTTGGTCTCATCATCGTAATCGTAAAGTTTGCTAAATCAAGTCGCATTAGTTGCAATACTTCCATTATACCTCTAAATATTTCGATAACATCTGTTTTTTGATTAAGTTCTCTGATCATGCTGTCTCTTACTGGTGCACACACTTTACTCATAATTGAAATAACATATTGTGCATAATGCTGGAAGTCTAAAACACCCTTTTCTGCTTGCTGTTTAATTAAATCTATATCAAGCACTTCTCTTAAATTTTCCCGAATTTTTGCATGATGTGGAAATACCAGTTGTTCCAATATCTATAAAAAATGAAAATTATAAACAAATGTGCATCTTAATGTAAAATTCATATGGTTTGTAACCATACTTCTTTAATTTCTTTTAATAACACCAATGCCTGTGTGTAATTTGGAGGTTCTTCGGCTAACTGTTCGCTTAATAGATTCCAAAATGCTTTGTGCATGATTTCTTTTACTCTTTGATGAAATGTGCCATCTTCAGGTTCAAGTTTTTGAAGTTGAAAATTTTTATCCACTGCAATTTCATGAGCTAGAGCCATATTCTTCATACCATTAGCAGCTTTTATTATTTCTTCAAGAGAAACAAATTTTGGTGGCGATGCATTAACCATACAAGTTTGTGTCTTTTGTCTAGACAATATCAATTTCATAATAAATAATGTTACTTCAAAATTTATACAATATTTATTAATAATGTATAAGTTTTAATCTTTTGACTGCAAAAAGCGCCTTTAAATGACAAACGAAATTTGTTACTACATTGCATGAACATTTAAATGAAAAATAAAATGTGTTCATTGTTAAACGTGACAACTATATTTCTCTATTGTACAGAATAAGTATCTTGCTTCTTTGCAACCAATGATCACAAAATTAAGTAAAATAATTGAAACAATTACCCTTTCTTGATATCTTCTCCAGTATTAATATTTGTTTTAGACTGACAATCGAATGATGTAGAGGGGTCTGCATCTACATCATTACACCTTACATTGCATTTTTCTTCTTCACTATTTTCCATTTTCAGATTTCTATAAATTATATATTCTTATTATATAAACATTTTATAGCCCTACTAAAAATTATGAACAGTAAATTAACGTTGGTCTAGAATATATTAGTAACAAGTTATTAAACTAAAGCTTTCATAGATAATTTTACATTTAAAATAATTATTGTATATATTAGAAATAATAGCTGAGAATAACATTCTTAGAATAACAATAATTAGAATAACATTTAATAACATTACCAATCTTAGATATTTGCGAGTAATGAAAAAACAATATAGAATGATGCTCCAAATTATTCCACCTCTGATAAAAAATATATTCCTAATAAACCAATATTTAACTGTGTAACACGAAATATCTATTAAAAAAAAATTATTTCATAACATGAAATTTATAATACATTTTTTAAACAAAAACTTTCTATTAATACATAATTACAATATTAAAAGTAAAAAGACTACCAGAAATTCTGTTGCTAACAAAATCAATTTAAAATATAATGTATCTTATGTTTATGTATATCCTATATAAATGTATATCCAAAAGTCCAATTATCATTCTTAATAAAATCATAATTATACAATCAATAAATTATATTGTATTTAACATGTATTTTTTAAATATTTTGATGTATTATTAAATAGTTTTGAATATTTATATAGTAGACATACCTATCTGGCATAATTAATGTTGAATTTAAATATGTTGTTGCAACATTATCTGCACTCAGAAGCAGCTGGCTGTTGAATGCACTGGTTACTGAACAGAAAGAGGTCAAACTTTGTCTATAAAAAGAACATCTATAAGACATCTACATACAAGAATTACATTTCCTACTTGTTCTTAAAGGATTTATAAAAAATCTTAATCAACAACATATCTCATATTTATATGTTACTTAAATTACAAATTTAATAAGATATATATTACAATTCTCAATATTTATTTTCTTGTATATATTTCAAACAATAATATAGCCTATAAACATAGAATTAAATAGTTAAAATTGTCAGCTAAATGAAAAATAAAAGGAATTAGCAGTTTGAATTTGTTATTTATGTAGAATAAAAGTGTTGTATTATCATACATTGTAAATACTTTTATTAAAGAATAAGAAATTACATTGGAAATTGAATTTATCAATATTTATAAATCGCACAATAATTTTATCTTAATGTACACTTTGGCTTTTCTAAGCAATTCAGGCAATTTAATTATGCAAATATCTGTTTGTTTACAAACAAACAAATTAAATAGTATTTAATCTTAGCACATCTTAATAACACATTATTTACCGAATAAGTTAATAATTTCATAAACCTGTTTCAAATTTGCCTACTTTCAATTTTTAATAGTATTATAACGACGTAATAACACTTTCATTAGAAAGTTGAAGCACACAAAATGAAATCTTACCTATTCTAATGTGTCACCAATATTTGGATACTTATCACAAGATTCATATTCATATGTTATATTTATCCATAATTTTATATCCAAAACATGTTGTTAAAAAATCAGTTATTCCATATATCAATGAACTGTATACTACGTATATTGTAAGTAAATATGACTTTTTAGGTTGATGGTCAACAGTGAAGTTAGGTACTCATATGTATGTTTTAAAACAGTGGTGTCCTCTGTATACACACATTGTTTTTATTTGCGAAAGTACGCAAATTTTATAAATTACAGTTTTTCAAAATATTTACTGTAGAGAATACATCATTGAATAGTTTTGGAATTTATTGCAATGACACTTTTCTAAAATGTAAACCATTAATAATAAAATTTAAGGAATTATTTTTTTATCGCTAAAGCCATCCGCTAATAAAATAAAAACATATTGCATTTTTTTAAACAATAAACTTAATAATATCATTAGCTAATCCTCTTTGTAATATATTTGTGTTTTAATTAGGTTTATGCATCTTTATTTGCATTAATATATTAGTGTACATTAATAAAACAATTTCAACACAATTAGAAATTGACTATATCTGGTAATATAAATTTGAAGGTAAAATCCGTATTTGTATCGTAACAATAACAACGTTTTAAGCCTAAAAAAATTCAAGGTATATATGACATTGTCTTCCATGAAAGGTACTGTGACTCATTGTTGACTACCTTGGGTCTGTCGAATCTTTCTGGTTCTCACACAACATGTATATTCTTTGTTCAATCAAAATAATCGATATATTTGTATGTAGTATAATATGATATAAATATATATGATTTTTTAAATTACTTAATTTTTCATTTACTTCATTCGTCTAAAAAATCATTGTCTGCTTAAAACGATTTGTACTCTTTTATTTTAAAAAATTCTTTTGAAAATTATTTTTCAGTTCTCAAAAAACGGATACCCATATTTTTTCCATAATGGAGTTCTCATTTTACCCAAGTTTTAAAAAGAAATTCTGCGTTAATTGTATATTACAATTAAATGTGTGTATAATTATCGTATCGTATAAATACGATAACGACTACTTTTGGATCGAAATGACCCGGCATTTGCTGTGCGCATGTTGAACCATTCAACCTTAGTTCAAGCTGTTTACGAAATTTGGAATAACTTTTTTTTACAATAAATAACATATAACATAATAATTGAAAATAATATTGCGATGAGAACGATTTTTAAATTAATAAAATAAACATTTTGCATTTTCATATTAGTTTCAGTATATTACCAATTTAATATATACACATAACTTTATAAGTTACTATTAATGAGATTGTAATATTAAAATATAATCATATATATGATATTTACTATACATATAGTTGATTATATAGTATATATAATCACATTTAGAATTTAAATTGATATGAACTTGTATAACTTTTACTATACAACCTGTGTAGCTGTCATTCGTTATCAATGTGTGTTGTTATTGCAGATTTTAATAAATTTATATGTTTCTTAACATCCCACAATAAATTGCAGACATAGTAATTTAAAATTTATGATTCATAAATAAATTGCAACTTGGTTATAAAAAGCATTAGGTAATGGAGTGTCTTATGTCAATTATACATATTAAGAAAACTGTACAGCAACTTCCAGTCGTATGTGTGGACAACAGAGCCGGCCGCACGCGCCACTACCATATTGCATAAGGGCAAAATTGGCTCGTCAAAAATGTTAAGTTGTAATAGAATTGTCGGACGATTGCCAAAACTTACAAGGCATTCGCATGTTAATCATTTTGGTCTTTTAAAATATTTTGGTAAATATGTACACCATTAGTTTTATTAATTTAGTCGAAAACCTTACTTTAATTTTCGAATTTTTAGATACATGTTTATCTTATTTTTTATATAATTGTTGGTTTTACTTTGTCATGATTTTAATAAATAACAGATTTTTGTTATTATTACACGCATGTGCTTAAACAGCAATAATTTTTAATTTATATTATTTTAAATATGAAGGAAGTGTGTTTCGTTTGAAGTTTATACCACGCGACATAACCTTAAAACTCGTACAGTGATATAGTTAAGAATTAATAAATACTTCTTTTAGTTTAAAATATGACTTCAGAATATCTTCTATATTATATATTTATTATGCTGCAATAAAATATTAAAAAATTGTATTTATTTATTTTTGAATATTAATATTTTAATGGAAATATATGGATAATAAACATTAAATTTAGAACCATATAACTATGGAAGTATACGGATAATAAAAATTAAATATATAATCGTATAGTTACGGAAATATATGAACAGTAAATATTAGATTCATAACCATATAATTAAGGAAGTATATCAATAATAAATATTAAGTTTATAACTATATAGTTAAGACAGTATATAAATAAAAATATTAAGTTTATAACTATTTAGCCATCAATACATTATAATTATTATAATAAAATTTTGATTACCTTTTAGGAGTTATCAATGTTAATAATCTACGATATAATAGCAATGCTAGTGATAAGAAAACGTACAAGTCTCCAGGTACTACCATAAAACCTGAGGAATGTGTACCCAAAAGTAGGTATTCAGAACCAAAGAGAACTGTCCCCGCATGTGAATCTTATCCTAATGCATCTTGTCCATCATCTTGTTATGAAGTTTGCGGTAAACCACCGGAATCAGAGAAATGTAACGATAAACCACCATTTACACCCCCTTGGAAGATACTGGGAGCCTTGCTTATAGCAGGAGTTACAATATACATGGTAAAATATTATTCACTCTACGTTAATTATATTTTATTGTATTTTATTTTATTTTATTTTTTTTTATTTTATTTTATTTTACTTTATAATTGCATTTGTATACAATTTTGGATATAAATTATTGTATAAACATTTTGTAAACAACTTTAAATACATTTTATAGTCATCTTCCCTATTACTGAGTTCAAAGGAATCTGAATCTCAAAAGGATGTAAGTAAGAGTAAGTTGAGTTAAGTCTATTATTTTTTATTTATTATAAACCATAAAAAATGATAATTAATTATTTCTTATGTTGAATATTTAGAAAAGGATGAGAAGCGACATAAAAGATCATTGGAAACAATTAAATCACCACCTAATTCTACTTTAATTCCCCAAGAAGTACCTTATCTTTTAATAGGAGGTGGAACTGCTGCTTTTGCTGCATTTAGATCAATTAAATCTAGGGACCCTAAAGCTAAGGTGTGTAGTATATTTTACTCTAGTATTTCATAATTTGAGAACAGCTGCATAATTAAATAGTTCCTTTAGGTGTTAGTAATAACAAAAGAAAGTGGTCTTCCATATATGAGACCACCATTGTCAAAAGAACTATGGTACAATACAGATAGAAAAGCAAGTGCACAGTTAGTTTTTAAGCAATGGAATGGAAAACAACGAAGGTATTTGTTCAATAATTATTTATATGCAGAAAAAGTAATATTTTTACTATTTATTATATTCTAGTGTATTTTATGAGCCAGAGGAGTTTTATTCAAATGTTAGCAATTTAGTTGAATCTGATAAAGGTGGTGTAGCTGTTGCTACAGGGTGGAAAGTTACAAAAATTGATGTTCAAAATAAGATTGTGACACTTGAAGATGGTTACGAAATAAAATATGACAAATGTCTTATCGCAACTGGTAAGTTTAATCATTTTATTTTTATGATATAAACAATCTAATTTAGTTATAGTTCTGTTTCTACAGAAGGTAGAAAGAAATAGGAGGAAATTTTATATTGTTTAATACATTTGATCATTTCATAACACAATTTTTTTTCTAATTTCACTTGGATCAAAACTACAGTTTGGTTTGATTGGTAAAATCACCTATATATACTTTTTTAATTTCCATATTTTTTTCAGGCGCTTCACCTAAAAATCTTCCTGTCTTTGAATCTATTGAAGATGAACTTAAAGATAGAATTATAACATTTAGAACGAAAGATGATTTTCTTGATTTGGAAGATAGTGTGCATAATACTAAGTATAAAAATATTGTAATAATTGGGGGAGGATTTCTTGGATCAGAACTTGCTTGTTCGTTAGCTCGTAATTGTATGTTCTTCAGTGTTTGTTTATGTAGTAAAATAATTAGTTACTATAAAAGAAACTTTATTAATATTTTTATACAGTACATGAAGATAAAAATGTATATCAAATATATAAAGAGAAGTTTATAATGGATCAAGTATTGCCACAATATTTAAGTGAATGGGCAACAAAAAAAGCAATAATGGAAGGTGTTCAATGTATTTCTAGTTCTGAAGTTATAGATTACTCCTATAAAAATGGAAAATTGTCGCTCATTCTTTCACAAAATCGCACTGTATGTTTAATTTTTATGGATTTAAATATCTTATTGTAGTTACATGTATACCATTACAACAAATGCAAATTTTCTTTTTTAACTTACTATAAACAGGTTGATGCTGATCAAGTGATTGTAGCAGTAGGTGTTGAACCAAATACTGAATTGGCAACAGTTTCACATTTAGAAACAGATCCCGATGTAGGTGGCTTCCTTGTAAATGCAGAATTAGAAGCAAGAAGCAATCTTTGGGTTGCTGGAGATGCTGCTTGTTTTTATGATATTAGGCTTGGTAGAAGAAGAGTGGAACATCACGATCATGCAGTTGTTTCAGGAAGATTAGCAGGAGAGAATATGACTGGTGCAAGTAGGTTAAAATTTACTCAGTATGTTATATTTTGATACTCAATATCATACAAATTTATATGTAAATATTAAGTGGAATATTTTTATTTTCACTAGAAAAACCTTACCTACATCAGTCAATGTTTTGGTCTGACTTAGGATCAGATGTTGGTTATGAAGCCATTGGTATCGTGGATTCTTCACTGCCAACTGTAGGTGTTTTTGCTAAAGAATCAGAATCAAATAAGTCAGTGTCAGTTTCTAATTCAAGTGAAACAATTCAGTCTTCAAAAGAAATGGTAATAAATGAAAAATTCATTTTGAACTTGTGTTATATTTTTGAGGTTTTTATAGTTTATATATTTCTAATGCAGAAATTGACTTCAACGCAGAGTTCTGGAAAATCTGAATTAGTAACACAAACAGAAAATACCAATGATCCACAAGCGAGTTCAGTTCAAGCAAATAAGTCAGAATGTGATGATCCAAAAGTAGCAACAGAGGAACCTAAGAAACATGCTGATTTTGAAAAAGGAGTGATTTTTTATCTAAGGGACGACATTGTGGTTGGAATAGTTCTTTGGAATATCTTTAATCGGATGCCCATTGCTAGGCAGGTGAGTGCCTAAAAGATAAGATTCATGAATATGAAATATAGAAGCAAGATATAATTTTCCATGTATTTCACACAGGTACTTGCTAGAGGCACAAAATACGACGATTTAAATGAAGTAGCAAAACTGTTTGCAATTCACGATAATTGATTTCGTAGGCACAAAAGTATGATGAATACGTGACAGCATTGTGTCATCGGTGTATATAATATCATTTACCCACTTCTTTTGAAACATTTTTATGAATAAAAAAAATCTACAACTGATATGTTACTCCTGCATTTAAAAGGTACGACC
This sequence comes from Nomia melanderi, assembly GCF_051020985.1. Taxonomy (NCBI): domain Eukaryota; kingdom Metazoa; phylum Arthropoda; class Insecta; order Hymenoptera; family Halictidae; genus Nomia; species Nomia melanderi. Next base: position 12,280,587 of record NC_135008.1, read on the forward strand.
TGTATAAATATTGCACATAAGAATATTTTTGAAAGGGAAGTATAAACGCATATGATTTTATAAACTTTCAGATGTTTATTACAACATTATTAAACTTTATTAGACAATAAATAAAATCTGTTATATTAGTTAGTACATTACAGTTCAATAGTATTCATTATTGTAAATATACATACATATATACAAGGCATTTAATAGGAAATATTTTGTAAGATAGCAAAATGTCACAAAAGTACATGTAATGTGAATGGTATACAACAATAGATCTTTGAAAATTATTAATGTGAGAGTTTATACTGCTACTCAAATGTTCCCCCTTTCTTGACTTTATGTTACTGTAATGAATAGTTATGAGACAGTAACATGATTTCCTTTTATAAAATATTAATACATATTCATGCTTCGCGTAACGAATTAAAACTTTTTATAGACAGTTTTGGCAAAACTTTGTTACCATATCTTTTATCCAATGTATCCATAAATCTGATATAATTATGACATTGATAGTCGTCTAACGTCTATATACAAAAATTAATTTGTGTATATGTATATGCATTATATAATTACATATTAAGAATTTTATAAATATATAAACTACGTACCATATGTTCAGGCCACATTTTTCCAGTTGTCATATGTTGCATTATTGTACGTTGATTGTGATACAAAAGCGATATACAGTAATATATTATATAATCAGGTGAATACAGTACACAAATGGCAAAAAAATGTATAATTTGAGACCAAGATAATATACCCCAGAAGCACTGAGATATCATTAAATTGCATATTAAAGACCAATTAATCCCAGAAGCATCCTACATTAGAGAATAAAGTAATTAAGAAAATTCTTATAAATAATTAATATAAATAAAACATAAGTTAATATAAACAAAGAATTCTAGGCAATAAATATATATGTACTAAAAATAGACATACATTCAGAAATATACTGTATTAGTTATTACCTTAAGTGCAAACTTGATATGCGGAAGTTCGTTACTAATGATAGTTTCCAAAAGTTGCATAAATGTAAATTGAGTAGTACCTTCTTCCTGGGCATTTTTATCTACGACTTTTCCTAAATTTGACCACAAAAATGTAGTTACTGGGAATTTCATTAATTGTGTAATAAATAGTTTACATCTGAAATTAATTATTACATACCAGAGTATTTTAAGATAATTTTAAAGGTCAATGATGATATATAATATTCTTATGTGTAATGTCATTATAATGATGACTAAGTTTTCAATCTGAGACCTGCTAATGATGATATGTGACTAGCTAGAGTTTCCCTAATATTGTCTATTAATATTAGCCATTTCAAATAGCTCTTTAATAATGTTTTTAGTTACCCACAAGAAAATATTGGATGAGCTTTTGAATTTTGCTAATAAAGGGTATATTCGCGGTCAACTGAGGCATTTATCGAAAATATATTTCATACCATTTTAATTATTAGTTAAAATGCAGAACATAATTTTCATAAAATAAGTTTATCAACATAAAATCTGACTGAAATCGTGAAACAATTACGAAGTGATATTTCAAGGAAAACTAAACTAAAAAAGTATACAATTTTTATATTATTTTTAAATAATTTTATATTCACATATTCGTAAAATCTTATTTAATGATATGAATACTTGAGGCATATTAAAATTTGAATTATTTACAAATAAATTTCTTATTAAAGAAGTCTTTCACAATTATACCTCAATATTGGTTGAATTATGCAAATGACCTTGTAATCGTATTTGATTCAAATATTCAAACTTATGAAATTAATAATACATACGTTTCTATATCACCTTCGCAAATAATAAATACTGTTGCTAAAAACCAATCAAATCCATCAAATTTTTTTGGTCTCTCATACTGAATAAATGCATAACATGTATTAATAAATCCTTGTAATTTTGTCTTCATTTCAGTAGTATTTATTAAAATATTATTCTGCTCTGCATAATATAGCGTTAAATTAATTCCATGTATTTCCTCTGCAAACCAGAAATCTGTATTTACTGAAACATTTTCTTGCCAATGATAATTTTCTTCCCATTCTGCAGTAGGAATTGCTTTTTGCATCTGATCCAACAGTTGTATTAATACAGTATTCTAAAAAGGTATGATGTATATTTAGTTATTTCCCTGTTTTATAAAATAAATTATAATAAACATAAAATATGATCATTCACCTTCATTGGTTCAGATGATGCTTTATAAGCTTCTCTAACGTCTTCAATCCAATTACTATCTAACAAACCAGGTTTACTTTCTTGAAGTAAATTTTCTAATACTGTTCTATCCTCAACTTCCGAGAAACATGTTTCTTCTTTATTCACCTTTAGAGTTTGTAATACTGATACATCATACTCTTCTAAATTAGTATACTCTTCATTTTCAGTTTTAATAAAATGTACTTTAGATATAATTTTATTTCGCATCAAAATGCAGTCATCGATAAGTTCTGTCCTTGTATTTTCATTTTCAAATTCTTGTAAACTTGAGTGTTGAAGTTCTAATATAATATTCTAAAAGAATATTGCTGTTATAAAAAACATGAAAGAAATACAATTTTTTCCTTTTATTATAAAATGTATTTACACAATACCTGAAAATCCAGTAATTCTATTAAATAAACATAAATATTTAAATTCCAAATTACAGTATTTAATGATAGAAGTCCTAAGTAATGATAATTTAATTCAGGATTTAGTGCATTCTTAAAAAGTTCGTATAAGTTAAGTGGATAATTCTGTTCCTCATTATTGCATGATTCTTTTGTACTGGTCATAAGTGCTGAAAAACCTATATATAGATATAATAAATAGATAGCTAAACTTTAATACGAAATGCTAATATTCTAACATAAGTATGAATAATATTCTTACATTTAAAATTCAGAGAAAAAAAGGTCAGTATATGTAAAAAAGTGTGAATACTTTCATGATCCCACGGATCATGAAAGTAATACAAATCTTCTAATATTGTACATGTATCTGAAAGCAAGGTTGACAAAATATGTGGTGCGAGATTCGCAAGCGTAGTATATCCCAAATCAAAAAATGCAGCAGTTGATACAAAATTAACCACTTCTGTTGATGTCCATGACATTCTTAAGGGTGCTATACATCCTTCTATTAATTCGTGAAATACAGATGATTCTTGAACAATAGCTTTCAATCCAAATGGTATAGACACCATTTTAAGTAACAACGATATAATAGCACTGTAAATGAAAATTTCTTTTTTATGAATGTATTCTATTAACAAATAAAGGTCAAAGAAAAATGAAAATTACCTATTTATCTGTTGAACTTTATTTTCATTCTCAAAGTAAGTTTTGTCTAATTTATTATAAAAATATGATACAGCAGGATAAAATTCCTTTTCTATTTTATATTGTACAATTTCATAAGCTTCAAACACGTCAAATAATTTTTCCAGTACTTTGAATAATTTAAGAAGATATTCGTTATTCATTATAGAAAAAGGTTGTTTTAACATGTTCGATGCTATTACTATAATATACATAGCAGGACATTTTGTCACATTATTTTCAAAATTGACTGTGTGTTCCTTACATTCGGAGATAAGAAATAGCGAACCATCTGTTGTATCCAACATGTGTAAGATTATGTTTAATGTATGTGGCCATACTTTTATATTATTTTCAGATAAGGAAGGCAAATGACATAATGCAATGTGATAAAATTCAAAACTATATAAACTTGTTGGCTTATCTAAAATAATTTGTAAAGCGTAGCAAGAAATGTCATATACGCCATTTAATGTATCCACAGATAATTTATTTAAGGCTTTCAAAGATGCAGTTAGAAAATCAGAAATGGAAAATGGCTTTTCGAAAATAGTTTCTTCTAACAGTGTCCTGCCTGCCTCATAAGCGCAAAGTTGTGACACAAAGCATAAGCAATGAAGATAAGTTACTGTTTCTATTGTATTTCCATTAATGATTGCTTCCATCGGTTCATCGCAAATAGAAACTGATACAAAATGAGGTGGATCTTCTAATCCTTTTTCTACATAATTCATTATATTTTGTAATATACTTGGCGATTTGCCTAATGCAAGTAAGAATAGTCTTCTAGTAGCAAGATTAACAATCCACTTTTTGCTCCAATTAGCACATGGTTCTAATATAGCAATAATATTCAATATATTTAATGTTTTAGATTGTATTGCATTGCCAAATTCATGTGTGCTAAAAAAAGTTATAAATGTTTCTATTAATTCTTCTGTAGATTTATCAGGATTTCTTGCACATTTCAGCTTTTCGTTGTGATACTGAAGTATTAAATGTACAATACGAAATACTCTTTCATGTAAAAAGAACTTAAAATTAATTCCAGTGAACAAAGTTGGTAATATTTCAAATGTTTTTTGAGAATGATATTGAGCATTAAAGGCATCTAATAAATTTATATATGCATCATATGATTGCAAACATGTTAATAATTTTGCATGAACTTGCAAGCTGGCTTCAAAAATGGGTCTATTTTCATCTGTGAGACTATCCAATAGAGCTTTTTTAAGTGAATTCCATATGGGATTGTTATTTACATTTGATAAATCATTTTTTAATAAAACTTCATAGGCAGCTAATCTAACATGAGTAGGTTTATCATTACTGATTTTATCAAAAATAATATTGTAATATTCATCATTATTCAAAGGAGAATTCCAATCTTCGCTTGTTTGATCACTAAGACAAGAAAGAGAAGACTGAGGTCGAGAATCAGAAAACAATGTTGATGCTGATTTTGAAACAGATTGTTCAACAAGCGAAGCTCTCATTGAATTTAAAAAACCAGGCATTTCTTTCGAATGTATAATTTCTTGAACAATGTCAGTACATTCCATGTTTTCTTCCAAGCATTTCTGTATATTCATTTCAAACTCTTTCTTTAAACACTTTTTTATCCATTTCTGAAGATTTAGAGAAATATTATGTTCCATACTTGAACAATGATAAAAATATATTTACCAAACCGCAATTACAGTAACAGTTATGTTTTGAATTAGTTTCTATGACTACCAGTTAGGATAGGTACAGGTATTGTAGAGTATACTTTGTATAGTATAACAAAGTTATAATTTTCTTACTTTCATAAGATATGTTTCATATCTTACAATAATTTATTTACAATAGATAAAAAAAGTAATTCAAAAGAAAATTAATATTTTATATATATATACAAATTATAAACATTTTATATGTTAAATATATTGTATAAATCATTAGAATTTCATGTATCTGTGTACATATTGCTTAACGTATAGCTACTATAATGTTCGGAGACTTTGATCGCAAGCCATAAATTCCTCCTTGTAAGGAACATACTCCCATAACTCCACACTTTACAAGAAAATCTACAAACTATCAAAAATTTATCAGTTACAATATTTTTCAAGAATCAACCATAATATAATATTCTAATCAGATGTGTACCAGAGCATTATTTTGATCGTGAGGCCCAATAATTACAACAATACTGTTTTTATTTTCCGCAATTGGTTTAGCTTGAGGTCCAAGAGTTTCAATTTGAGTCTGAGAAAGTTGTACACTTGTAAATGGAATATTAATACTTCCTGCTATGCTACCTCTTTCAAATCTATGAAAAAAATTTAGTAATTATTGCAAAAATGAATTTCCATTAAAATCTTTTTTCTTGTATGGATATAGTACTTACTGTATATTATTACGTATGTCGACAACTATTAACCTTTCAGGATTATTGTCTAACAAATTTAAGAAGTCATCAACACAAATTGTCGGCATTCTTTCAGTGCCTGGCTCAGGTTCTGACCAATTCATATCCTTTAAGACAACATAATGATTTTAAGTTTTAAATATAAAATAACAATAGTAGTGCATAAATAACTGCATGTATAAATGACTTCTATTGTATTTTCACAAAAAATAGCAATGATGAAATCATTATATTTAGAGTTGTATTTATTTTTGTTTGGAAAATGCTATTAATCTATCTGCAATCTTATAAAGATGTAAATATTGTGTACTGATTTTCTAAATAGAAACACAAAATAAGATACATAATAAATACTATCAATATCTATTAATTGTGTATGCAATAAGGACAGTTATCCATGTTTTAATATATGTACAAATGAATATTTATACCTTCGGTTGATTAAATTGATATTTTCTATAAGTAATACTAGCTGGTGTATTTTGATACATTGTCATAGAATCTTTAACACATAATTCTATGTCTATTTCAGGAAGATCAGAAAATAACAGAATACATTCATTAAAACCAGAAGTTAAAAGGGAGTCACGTAACTGTTTTAATATCGCCAAACCAACTAAAAGTGGAAACGAAGAATCTCCTAATAGAAGTTTATCCCACAAATGGAGTATTTTATGAAGTGGAAATACATCTAAAAAAATATTAATAAACTCGTCAATAGAAAAGTATTTCCATAATAATTATACATATATGATATAGTTTATACAACTTACGTGAAAACATTGTTAAAAACCATGGTATAGCAAATAATTCTGGTACAAAATTAATTGATCTGAGATGATTGGCCAATTGAGGGTCATGAAATGCTATAATTTGGGAAAATTTTCCTAAATATTCCTGTATGATGGCAGAATTATCCTTTAAAAAGAATTTATGAAGATATTTTGGTATAAACGCAGATAGACATTCAAATGCTCTAGCTAAAATGAAAGTTTTATGTATTAGAAATAGGATATAGCAAAAGAAAAAAATGATTAATTTATTACCTTCGTTGTTAAAATTAAGGTAAAGAAATGGAGCTGTTAATGAATCTAATCCTTGCCAATAAACATAATGAGGATTGTTTCGTACCCATGCCTTCAGTAATCTCTGTAATCTCTCGTGACCAGCACCAGACGACAATAGTTCACTGTATTGATGACATCTTGGTATGTCTACTTCTATCTAAGAGATTATTAATAACATTCACTTTTATAAAAACTAGCATAGTATAACATCAAAGTAAACTACCTGTCGATCTGTATGAGTGGGTGTCTCCTTATCAATCATATCATAGCGCTTCTGAATATCACCAGTAATACCGAGTAATGCCGCCCATACAGCTCCTCGAACTGGTGGTGGTATATCTTTATGCGCTTCTTCTATAATTGCTTCTCTAGTAATTGGATAAACCTAAATTATAATCAATTATAATATTCATGTTATGACAGATTAGTGAAACCGAAATATTTACTCTTTATAATAAATTTTTAATAAGTTTAATCTAACATTTAAGTACTCTATAAATCATAATGTACAAACAATCAGTGTTTCTGAAATTAAGAAATATGATGTAGTACAATTACCTGTAATAATCTGTTATATAAAATAATTCTATAAAATTGATATTCTGTATCCCTCTCTCGTATAATTAAAGGTAGTTGAGAGGCAGCATCTATTAAATCTTCTTGGGACTGAACGTGCATTCTATAAAAGAAATAATAAAAAAAATAATAAATTACAACTTAATGATAATTAATAACTTCGTTATACTTACTCATTTGTTAACCATGGATAATTTGCTATATATGGAATATGAGATAATCGTTGTCTGAGCGTATCAAGAGGAACTTTGATCACACGCAGATCAAGTAAGCCAGCAGTATCTCTATGTCCAAACATTTGACCTAAAAGTATAACTAAACTAAAAACAAACATTAATTAATTGTTTTTCGTTTTTATAAAATATGTTTATAGAGTTTTCATAATTACTTTGGAATAGATAGAATAGGTGGTCTTGATCTGATAAGTCCTTGTTTCTTGAGTTCTACAGTAATGTCTCCACCTGCCAATTGCCATAAATAGTATAACTCATCCATTTTTCTAACAATAACATTTTTGTAAAGATTTTCTTGCTCTTCCTTTTTACTTTTCAATAAAAGTTCTTTGAATATTGGTAATTTTAACAATTCCTCTGGTATTTTACGTTTTGAAGGATGGATTTGAAGACAACAATCTACAAATTCTTTCACTTTGTCAGGTAATTCCTGATATAATAATAAATTATTAATATGTTAAGAAGTAGTGAAGGGTTACAATAAAGTATGAACAAAAATAACAACCATATAACTGTTATAGTAATTATTTTCTCTTGCCAGACGTTCAAATACTGAAGTTTCACAGTGTATTAAACTAAGAACTTTTCTTAAACATTGAGATAATTTTACACCTGACCATATTGGTCCTCTTAAAAGTAATTCTGCAATAATCATACCCAAAGACCAAGAATCTACTTTTGGACTACTAACGCAAGGACTCAAAAATACTTCAGGTGCTGTATACTTTGGATAACTACAAATAAATATAAGTAATTAATTTTCATATATATTGTTTCTCTATGAATTATATTTAAGTAGATAAAGTATTTTCCTTATACATACCCTATAGGAAAAGAAACATGTTTTCCACAATCTGTCATATAATACAAACCACAGTTATATAGTTGTACATTTCCACTTTTATTGATGAGTATATTTTCAGGGCTTAAATGTCTATGCACTAAATTTAAAATATTCATGTGCTGCAAACCCAATAAGCATTGGAATGCTATTTTCATAATATCATCTGTACTCAGGTTTTCTTTACTGCTTAATGGATCTCCATTGTATTCTGTCACTACTACTATTCTTTCTATAAAGTAAATTATATTGTATAATATTAATTTATATCATATAATTCAATGAAAACTTTATTATAATCTCAAATTTATGATCATTACCATGTTTACTTCTTATTATATCAAGATAAGTTGATAAATTTGGATGATGAATAGTTTTCAAAAATTGTGATTTTCCATATATAGTTATAGAATTTGGTGTAAGTGGTAAACCATTACTACCACAAACCTCAATTGGATGGCTTTGTGCAAAAAATGTCATTCCACCAAAACACCGTTCCTCATTTTCTAAAAGTGCTGGGCACATTTTTAAATCTAAAGACAACACGATTATTTTATAAAATAGTATTAAATTTATTACTTTAGCGCTTTGATAAATGTAAGAAAATATGTATTCAGTTACATGTAAAGATATGGAAATATTTATGTATACGTAAAAATACTCTTCCTATGTTGCATTACAGATCATAAAAAGTAAATGCATATTATACGTACTTACACAATTAATTAATATATTATTTTACAATTTCAAAACAAGTTGATAGAATGTATTTATGCCATTAACCTCGATACTGTGTTTATGACAGTCACTAGTTATAAACGAAATGCATTTAAATATTTTTTAGACTTACATTTCCTCATAATTAAATTACTTAAAATTATTATTTAGTAAATAATTAAATTTATATTTTGTTTATTACAGTAAATCTTACTACATTCATTGAAAAGTATGACATTTCTCCGTTTATATCATGAACGGTGATATTACATGAATGGAGAAAGTGGCTCTGTATGAAAGGGCAGCACTGTATCTAGGGACAAATTGAAAAAGGCAATGATAACATAAGATCAACATTGTATTACAGATGAGGTATAGGATACATAGTATTGCAAGCTTATGAGGCTTGATATCACATATTATGAATTATCGACTGTGTAAAAAATCAGAAATTTTGCTCTGCCCTCTACACCCAGAGAACGGTGAATAGAAAAACTACATCAAGCAAAGTGATCGAAGTTTATCAAGTACATAGTAAATACTTACACTGACGAGATCGCCTGTGATATTATATTTATCGATAAATTTGTTGTTTCGAACTGTTTAGTAGTTATAACAATTGCTTTTTTGTGCGATATTGTTAGATACTCTTTAAATTATTTTTTCATGCTAACTGTTATTCAAAATAAACGGTGAAGATATTGAAGAAATTTTTAGGCAAGAATGTGTTTCAAAGAATTTTTACATTAAATACATTTTATTTTATTATATCATTTACTGATTTATGAAATATTATTAAACAGTCTGTCGGCTATTTTATGAACTTATAAATTGTTGTTAAACATAGCATATAGAAATCAAAATATAAAGTAATTTTTAAGACATCTTGTTTCGGAGAATTTTGATATTAAATTATTTGATATTAAATTATTGTGTAGGTACACAACAATTGCTTTTTCCTAGTGATATTAAATATCACAGACAAGGTGTAAACTCGCTATGTAAATACCGGTGTATCGGTTTGAATGTAATTCTTAAATTTGCCACTTTTAATCGTAGAGGGCATACCAAACGTCTGCTTTTTTTTTACACAATCGGTATTTCAGACTACCGGATACGAAGTTCCATAAGCTGTCCAGTGAATCCTGTTTTTCGTCAGTGATGTCACTAAAAAATAGCAAATAGGAGCCTCATCTGGCGACGAAATCAATAACTACCATGCAACGGACCACAAGCTTTCTAAATCTGTGTCCGCGGAAACGCAATGAAAGCACAGCCATCTAACGGTCGCGGAAGGAGTGGGAAAATAAGTTTCACAGACTTAAGATACTTAAGCTGTGTAAGTTTCCGTATCTCGATTGTTTCGTAGCTCTATTTGTGAACACGTCAGGAGTTAACGTATACGTCCGTAACATTGGTCGGTGAATGATCGTGGAAAAAATGGCGAAGTTCTACGCATAAAGTCGATCGTCAACAGAGTTGACAGAAACTTATGAAATCGGCTAATGTCAAACGTGACAGGCGTAATGTACGAAAAATGTTCACTCTAGTCCGCGCCGCCTTGGTGCGTTTTGTGTGATCGGCTGGATTGCTTTGCACAAGCATTCGGAATTGGGAGAGGAAGCAACGGAAGAAAAAAAACGGGGAACCTGAAAATTTAGGTGGTTACGAAACGTCATAGATCACAACACGGAACGGGCCACTTCAAGGCAAGACGTTCCACTTCGTTCTCAGTGGAGACTTCGAAACATAAAAATAGTGATAATGCGAACGACTGTGTATCACCGGGTTCAACGGTGGAGTCGCGATGACCTGATTCAATCCTCTCGCTCTAAAAGTGTATTCTGATTTTAAATCGTGTGTCGTACAAGGTTATGTGCAGTTATGCGTCTGACATTTGGATCCCTTGCAAACGTTCGTCAAAGTGAATCATTTAGCCGTATTTGGCAGTTAGTGCGACTTAAAGTTACGATTGATTTCAAGTTGTGTAGAAAGACCAATTTATGTTTCTTTAACGATGTTCTGCTGCTCGAATTTTTCTTAAAAGAATCTCCCGAAATACTACACGAAGTAAAGTCGAAGTACTAGCTGCCTAGAGTTGAGTGTAATACTATCGTTTTTTATATCCTATTAACGCGATCGTGGAAACACCACTCGCTCGCATTTGCAGTAATTGATGCTTAGCTTTCTTCTATTGTTGTGCAATAACGTTTATGACGTGTCATAGTTACTTCGTAATATTAGCTCCTTACCTGGCAAAATGCCTAAAAAGTAGTTTCATATCTATTACACTGCTTTGTTGAAATTGAAAAATGAAGTATATATTTATACCAGTAAAGTAAAATAATTCTCATATATTTATTTTGAATTGTCATGTTACAGGTGTAACAAATGAGTCAAATAGAAATGGATCAGGAAACAGTATATGGAACACATGAAGACAGTCATGTGGTCATGTCGGAAAAAGTCCAGGCTCTGGCTGGCAGTATTTATCAAGAGTTTGAGAAAATGATAGCCCGTTATGACGAAGATGTGGTAAAAGACTTAATGCCGCTCCTAGTCAATGTTCTAGAATGTCTAGACATATCTTATACCGAAAATCAAGAGCGCGAAGTCGAATTAGAATTATTAAGGGAAGATAACGAACAATTAGTTACACAATATGAAAGGGAAAAACAATTACGAAAAACATCTGATCAGGTATGACATCAGTTTCTGTGATGTAATAGTTTTCAATATTAATATTTTGATTTGTCTAATGTACAATGGTTGTAAAAGAAATATAACACTTATGTTTTATCAATTAGAAACTGCTTGAACTTGAAGATTCTGCAGAAGACGAAAGGAAAGAACTTTTATTAAAAATTGATAGCTTGGAATCAATAGTAAGGATGTTGGAATTGAAGACAAAGAATTCACATGATCACGGTACAAATGTCAATGGCTCTACCAGTCCATTCCTTCACAGAACATCCCTCTACAGTAGAGTAGATTGTTTTTTTTTTGTTTTATGTTCATTTAATTGTTTAACGGGTTAAATTTGATTGGACATACTGGTATATAGATTTCTGCATGCCAATTCTAAATTTTTTTCATTTGCAAGTGCTTCATTTATCTGGGTATTTAAACTGGTGGTTGAGTTGCTGTTATATGTCTTTCTTATTAAATATTTTATTTCATTATTTAAAATGAAGTATATTTTTGTATTTACTGTTATTTAGGTTTAGAGTGTGTTCTGTCGTAATTAATCCATACAATTAAATTAATATTTTAGAAATGGAATTCAATTTTTGTGTTTGTTTAGTTGTTCGTCTTGAAGAGAAAGAGGCAGAATTAAAACGAGATTATACACGGCTGCATGAAAGATACACAGAATTATTTAAAACGCATGTAGATTATATGGAAAGAACAAAAATGTTAGTTGGAAGCACTGAGAGATTAGAAAATGCTACTAGCAGTCGTGGTCCATCCCGTTTACCACCTCTTGGAATGGCTCATATGTCTCGAAGTTCTGGACCATTGAGTTATGGTTTTCAGAGTTTAGAAACTAGTATGAATGAGTACGAAGTTCCAGAGGAAAGTCCACCAAATGCTGCTAATTTAAGAACTGAAATGTTAGATAGCAGTAGTGAAGCTGCTATAGAAACATCTGATAAAAGTCAATTAACAGATAAACCAGCACAAGAAAATAAAACAACAGCAATTTCTAGACGTACGTTAAATTTTTAAGCTTATCCGTTTATGTCAGACAATTCAATGATTATGAACAATCAAGTTTTAATATTTATATTATATCTTTTTATTTCACTTACACATAGATGAAAGTCCAGAAACAGAAGCACCACCTGTGTTAGTTACACCAACATCACCATCAAGAGTAGACAAATTGGCTACTATGACAAGTGGAAGGAGTAGGACAGAAAGAGAACAACGAAGTGGTAATACTTTATATCAGGAACTCAGTTTTCAGGATGCTGATGCACTGGGTGAAATGGATGAAGGGGCAGATATCACAGGTAATTATTTAAAAAATTTTAAATGTAGTTTGATCAAATTTTCCTTTAATTAATACTGCATCCCTAAAATCCTAGGTAGTTGGGTTCATCCTGGAGAATATGCATCGTCGGGTATGTCTCACAAGATAACTAAAAATTTAAATACATTCCTTATTAAACCTTCGAGTTCGAACTCATATGTGTACAGAAAAATTACTTGTACATGTGTGATGATTGACGAATCAAATAGTACAATACTCGTTTTTATGTTGAATCCGCTTGTCTTTTTTTAAACTAACAGCATCTATAAAATTCATAAAAAATTAATTTTCAAATCGAATTAATGTAATTTTTTATATTTTAACAGTTGATATTTCTAATCAATTACATTAGAACTCCGAAGTGTTAATGATAGAAATGATATAGAATTAGTGTAATATAAAAACACAATAATATATAAGATATACAACTGATATACTAATTTACTGATTTCTGTGTTTCATTGTTTGCATTTTTACCTCTACTCGGTGTCGCCATGTTTTGATTAAATAATCGCATGATATAAAATACCCTTCAGTCAGTGACAACTTCTTCGGTAAGATATTACTAATTTTATTTTCAAATTTATTATATTTAAAAAATTGATTCAACAACTATATTTCTAACGAGTCTAGTATTACTAAAATGATATATTTTATTAGGAATGGGCAAAGAAGTGGAGAATCTTATTATGGAAAATAATGAACTTTTAGCCACAAAGTGAGTATCCTGTGAATATTTCATCAATGTGCTGTCGTGTTAATTATGTATATATAAACTGTTTCATTTTGTAGGAATGCACTAAACATTGTTAAAGACGATTTAATTATTAAAGTGGATGAACTTACAAGGTAAATAGTCTTATAATATTATTCAGTTTTATAAACGACTTGAATTCCGTCGCTACTTCAAATTTGTATACATAGCGCATTTAGGAGATTGTTGATATTTAACTGCGACAGTAAAAAATATAACTGTCATTACAGAATTCTCTCATGATTACCATCATTATGTATCGTGATAAGTTTATCTTTGTGTGAAAGAGTCTAATAGCGATGAAAGGGGTCAATTATTTTATGATATAAATATGTGTAACATTCGTAATGAATTACGTTTATACGAATATACTTTTCAGTGAGCAAGAAATATTACGCGAGGAAGTTCGAGGTTTGCAACAAGCAAGAGATCGTTTACGACAAAAAGTTGCTACTCTTGAAGAAGAATTAAAGAAGGTTAAAGAAGAAGCCGAAGCAGCAGCAAAAGCAGCCAAGAGTGACGATGAAGAAGATGTACCTTTGTCACAAAGAAAAAGGTTTACTAGAGTGGAGATGGCTAGGGTACTTATGGAGAGAAACGAATACAAAGAACGTTTAATGGAGCTTCAAGAAGCAGTTAGATGGACAGAGATGATAAGAGCTAACAAGACTGATCCTTCTAATATATCGGGAGGAAAAGGTTCAGTGTGGAAGTTGTTAGTATCATTTGTATTAAATCAAAACTTCTACAATAGTACAGCTACGTCATTTGTACCTCACAAAATGGTTACGGTAAATAATCATTTGTTCTTTTTCTGTTTGTAGTTTTAGTAGTCTCTTCACGGGAACTGCGGACCGGGGACCCCTGGTTCGAGGACCACATACGTTATCTCAAATGAGGTACAGCGCACCAACAAATCAAGTTGTTCCAGTACCACCTTTGGACACTATGCGTAGACGTACGTTGAAAGGTCGCCATGAGATTTTCGACCAGGGAGACACCATGTGAGAAATCAATCAAATTCTATACACGCACTTAGATATTATTGTCAGTTTGACACTGAAAGCCTGCCAAATTTGTCTCTATTTTTTAATATAGAGACTCATTTCTCTATAATTATGCTCTCTTTTTTAATGTTAGCACAATACTGTGATTGTTCTACTAGGAAAGTTTTTATAAAAGCCATAACACAAGTTTAAAACATAAATTTATTTTATATTATTTTATTGAAGCTGTTTTGAGAACAGTGAATAGAGAAAGATTTTATACTCTTTTTTTTTTAAATGTCAGAACAATACCGTGATCGTACTACTATGAAAGTTTTTATAAAAATCATAACATAACTTTGACGCATATATTTATTTTATGATTTTATTGAAGCCGTTTCGAGGAGAAAGACTAAAGAAGGTTTTTATACTGTTTATGGGAGAAAATATCAGATCTAGATTTTCGAGTAATTTTTGAATCGACATCATCTTTGCAGATTAGAGTCCCCTTTGGTCAGTTGGGATCCATAATCTTTTGTCGCGACTCTCAATTAGTCTTGATCGCTCTTAAGAGATGTGAGTCAATTCTAAATAATTTTTTGCCTGAGCGAATTCCAAATGTGATGGTTGTTTAACAAATTGTCGTTAAAACTCCCACTTTACCTGCCATTTTTTTTTAATCAAAGAAATGACTATGGGTGTGTACATATATAAATAGGTATTGTGATCAAATGCACACAGACACAAACTTTCTTTTTCTCGTCAATTTGATCTTAATAGTATGTCTATTTTTAGTCATATTTTTCATACGTACAAGAAATTGTAAATTACTGTATGTATATTGAAATGAAACATATATATGTATGTATATATGAATTCACTATTTACAGTAATCATCAAATATCTGATTACAGTAACTAGAATTTAATGAAGTAAATTATCTGTTATTGCAAAGTCATGCTTAAAAAGCAATAGTTTTGTAAATAAAAGTTTGTACATTTTTGAAAGAAGAATAATACACGATCATCATTGATCAATAAATAAACGAAGTTTTGATTATATTATAAACTTGGCTTTTATTTCACTCTTGCTCTATGCTTTAATTTTTCGTTCGGGTTTCATCTTTGCCTCTCCTTCACGGTGTTGTCAAGATATACCTGGTATTTCTGGTTTTCGGTGGGGTGCTTATTGGCCAGCAGGTAAATCTGTTCTGCTCTATGTCTAACATTCCGCTTCTAAACCTTGGATATGAATATCAGTGTGCAAGTTATAATGAAGCTGAACATTAGATACGTTGGAAAGAACAATCAAATTAGGTCTTCATATCGATCGAAGAATGTGTCCAGTGATGAAGGAACTCTTCGTAGGAACAAATGGTTGAACAAACAACAGTGTTCAGTAAATTATACTAACTTCTATAATTAAACATTCTACTTTGATCATAACTGTACTTTACAATGAGACAATTAATTTATACTTAACACATTTTTTCAGATCTTCTGAAAAACTCGTAGCCAGACGTGCAAATGAACGAAGAGAGCAATATCGTCAAGTCCGCGCACACGTTAGAAAGGAAGATGGTCGATTACAAGCTTATGGTTGGAGTTTACCAGGAAAACCGAGCGCACCCGTGAGACAGCCCGTTCCAGTGCCAGTCTACTGTAGACCCTTACAAGAGTCAGAACCTGGCATGAAGGTATAGTAAAGATCTTAATCCTTTTACAGCGTAATAAATGAATCAGTAATGCCTTATCAGATGCACAGAGTAACTGATTTTAATAACATCATTAAATATTGCAAGAATTAGATACTTTGACCAACTTTTTCTTTTGAATGAAGAAGTTCAAAATGTGCAATTCTTGCAATACAAGATTATTATAATGTATAATAATATATATACAAGATCAACATAATTTACGCAATAATAATATAAACTTTTAATAAACTTTTTGCTATTAAATTAAGGAGTTCTATACACAGTGTTTTACCAGTATCCCTCTTGAACAATACTGTTCCATGCTTTGATAGTTTATTTGATTCTTACTCAGGCTACACTGTGAGGAGGTTAATTTATTTAATGGGTAGATGATTACTTATATTTTTTTTTCATCTTTAATTACATAGATATGGTGTGGCGCTGGTGTAAATTTAAGTGGAGGTAAAACACGCGATGGTGGTTGCATGATCGGAGGTAGTGTGTTCTATGCAGCTGAGGCTCAAGAAGTAAGTACTAATTCAAAGACCGAAGCTGAGGATGCTATTGAACATTTGGATAAGGAACTGCAGGAAAATGAAAACCAGAGGATAGAGGCAGAACGTTTGGAACAACAGCTCAGTTCTTTGGTTTGGATTTGTACATCAACTCAGAATATTAGAATGATGGCAAAAGTGACTGTGATAGACGCTAACAATCCAGCCGATATTTTGGAAGTATTTAATGTTTGCCAAGGACATTTACTTTGTATTGCAAGTGTACCTGGAGCCAAAGAGAGTGATTATGCTCAACCTGTTAATGAAGACCCAGTTCGAACTGCCAATGGAATAACAGATAATGACGATCATGAAATAAATGTTAGCGCAAACAATGAACAGAATAATCAGAAAAATAAGCAAGAAATTCAAGTATGTTCTGAGAAAAAAGATTCAAATAGTGCTTCTGAAGAACCAAATAATGAAAACCTTGAAAAATCTGATGATAGTAATCAGAATAATACAACCGAGCCGCAAAGTTTGGAAAGTGTAGATAGTGAAACAATAAATCTTGGAAAAGTACACTTTGTGAAAGTTAACGTAGAGACAGCATCTATACAAACAATTGATCAGGAAACTATAAATGAAGAGAAAGAAACAAATGAACCTGAAGAAGGTACTCCGATAGAAAAAATGTCTTCGATACAACCAACTATGTGGCTTGGGGCTCAAAACGGTGCAGTGTTTGTTCATTCGGCTGTGGCTAAGTGGTCAGTCTGTTTGCATTCTGTAAAATTAAAGGATGCCGCGCTCGCTATTGTGTATGTATACATAAACGTAATCAGTAGAAGATGTAATTCACTATGTAACAAAATTATATTTTTATGTAGACATGTTCAAGGCCGAGTTCTTGTCGCCCTTGCTGATGGAAGTGTAGCGTTGTTTAGAAGGGGTGTAGATGGTCAATGGGATCTGTCACAGTACCATGTAATCACTTTGGGTAGTCCACAACATTCAATCAGGTGCATGACCGCTGTTAGTGGTAAAACTGTATGGTGCGGATATAGAAATAAGATTCATGTAATAGATCCAGTTTCAATGACTGTTGAGGTATACACATGTATATTTATGTGTAAAAATAATATTACTTACGCACATATTGTACAATGCATTTATTATACGTAAAATACGGTTTCAGTGTACCGTAGATGCTCATCCACGTCGAGAATCACAAGTAAGACAATTAGCTTGGTTGGGTGAAGGTGTATGGGTCAGCATTAGACTAGACTCTACATTAAGACTTTATCATGCTCATACTTACCAACATCTTCAAGACGTCGATATAGAGCCTTATGTTAGCAAAATGCTCGGGACAGGGAAACTTGGCTTTTCTTTTGTTAGAATTACCGCGTTACTCATTTCCTCGAATAGGTTGTGGATTGGTACAGGAAATGGAGTGATAATTTCAGTTCCTTTGTCTGAAAGTAAGTGAAAGATTAATATTAGAATTATTAAAATTTTTCAATCGAAGAGTTTATTTTATGAGTAACTTTTTATACAACATAGGTGCTGGAGGTTCAATGGCAGTATCTAGAATTCAAGCCGTAGGTAGCAAAGGCGATGCACCTGGAGTTGGCGTTAGGGTCTTTGCGTCCGACCGTGGCGTTACACCTGGAAGTTTTATACCGTATTGTAGTATGGCTCATGCACAACTTAGCTTTCATGGACATAGAGATTCCGTGAAAATGTTCGTTGCAGTACCCGGTAAGTCAACAACTTTCACAATTAGTAAATTGTTATATTAATACGTATTATCTATGAAGTTTATTCAACTTTCACAGGTCATGGTGGTCAGAGTGCATTGTCAGATGGTTCTCAACCAGCCATGCTGGTCCTTTCAGGAGGCGAAGGTTACATAGATTTTAGAGTTGGTGGGTATCACATAGGCGTAATTCTTCTTGATATTAATCTGTTCCATTAATCATCTGCTTGAAATCTTTAACAGCATGAAAAATTAAGTTCATTGTATACATATAACTTCTATAGAAAAGATACTGTTAATACAAAATCTTTGCATATTATTTCGTTAATATTAAAGAAAGAAGAACCATGAAAGTATTATTTCATGCGATTATGATACTTCCAGCAGATGAGGCGGAAGACGAGAGTGACGTGGCTACGCATCTAATTGTATGGCAGTTGGTCAGGTATGCCCCCAGAGAAAACTGAAACGCGGTTAATGGGTATTTTTGTCGATTTACACAAGCATTTGTGCGACTGAATGGATCAATTATTTGTAATTGATCAATGAAACTATGTACTAACTGTTGAGAGTATGTTCTATGCACGGTGTAATGAGATTTAACTAACAAGTCCGCCAGTAGATAGATACTCTAACCTGACATTGAAAAGAATTTTATATTTCGTTTTTTTTTCCGAAGAGGACCGGTACATCAGACGTACTCATGTGAATCTATAAAACTTTCAATTATATTTGTTACTACCAGGTTGGAAGATCCAATTTCTTATAATTGTTTGCTTCTGTATAGCACTTCTACAAACTTATATTTTCATAATCTTTATTAATACAAAGAATACTGTGTCTGCACCTCCGTTTCTCAAAGCAACTATACACCGTATCATTATTTGCTTTCTTCATTCTCTGGGGGTCGGGAATTTCCAGCTGACATGCATTGTATTGTACAAAGAACGGTCGACAATCGCACTTCTTCTCCTAGTCGTCAAAGTTGGGCGTTTTTCAAATAAGTTTTTGTACAAAACATTCAAACGAAAAGTTCAACTATTACATATATCAGTAAAACATCAATTCATAAAGTATTGAGAATCAAATTCGCCCAACTTTGCGTACTATGAATCACAAATATTACCTTCCCATTGATGAATTTTTGTTTTCTTTTTAGGTGATGGAGATGACACAGAGGAGAGCATTGAACGGTCAAACAATGCTGTTACTGCGAATGCTGAAGAATACGGAGAACAAAGCCATCTGATCGTGTGGCAAGTGCAATGTCCTGTACCAGTGCCAATGAATGGCTAACCTAGAAACATTGAAAGCGTGCTGATCCCGGTGTATGATCCAGCTTGAATTTCTATATACGAAGGAAGCGTTCAAGTGGTTCTCGTTGCGCGTTTTCCAGTCATCAATAAATCCTTCTCACTTCATTTAAATAAACACCGTCGTACCAACGCTCTATCGAATCGGTTCCATTTGTATTAACAACTCTATAATGGAAATAATGGGAATATTCAGCAACGACGTAAAGGGAAGGATAATACTGTACGCTATCTCAGAGTGCTAAGGGATTATTTTCGACGTTTCTTGCACGGATGTTCGAGTGCCAGTAACCTGCCGCGTGGTTTCTCATGGCATTTAACGAGAGACGTGAATTCATTAGATGAGAAAACGATTTTTTAAATTAAAAGACCTAGAATCTCTTAACTTAAAGCTTAATAATCGTTAGCTTCTATTTAAAACGCGTCTTTTAAAGATACCTATCGGCATACCAATTCGTTTTTGCGCAACGATAACGTAACTTATCAAGGAAAATTATTTTATTAATCCTGCATGCATCGTTGCGTTGCTGTCGTAATATTTTCAATAAACAGAATCTGCTACGTTCATTTAGACGTATTCCGTGCTGTTGATGAGAAGAGCCCTGGGACGGCATAGGAATAAGAAGGGTCTCTTGCTATGTGTTTTTGTTCATAGTTTTGATTGGTTACGTGTAATCGCATTAATAAATAGTAAATTAATATCGAAAATAAGACAAGAAAAGATGAAAGTTGACCAATTAGAACCTCATTCCTCCCAGGGATCTTCTCGTGAACAACATGGGTAACATATATCGCGTCCTGTACGTAGAAGCTTCTAAATTATCTTGGAATCGGTCTTGATTAAATAATGCTGATAAATAAATAGCGTTTCTATTGCCACCGATCAATGTGATAACCGATAAAGATACGGGGCAATAAGTTTCCAAAGCTGCCGCGACGTTTGCTATTTTGATCGTTAATAATATCTTGAGTACCATCGAAAGGTGGGGAAATCTTCACACAGGGGTACGATGCGCAAATTAACTCGGGCAGACTTTAGGCATAATATTGTACATTGTTTCAGTTAGAGAATACATTATTTTCCAAACCTAAGTGGTTTAATTCGCGTCCAATATATACATACATCAAATGTAATATATTTTTTATGTTCTGCTAACAATCTGTAATGTCACGTTTAAAGCGCGTGCGCCAGCTTTCTTCGGACTTCATCGATAGTCTCAAAGAATGAATTTTCTGTACATAATCGTGAGATGTTTATAGCGCGTCGTGTAGATTCTTAATTTATGTTCTTTTTATATTCGTTGGAATCACATTCTTGTGTCGACGAATGAAATAGTAACTATTCCACGGTGGTGCAGAGCACACAATGAGAGTACGTCTATTTCTCGTTACTGACCGTTGCTACTTTACTTTCATCGTCAACACGCATAATTACACCCCCACCTCCCCCTTCAACTACCAAAGACGAGGAGCGACCTTTAATTGTATTCTTTGTACGAATTTCTAGTAAGGATGGTTTTAAAGTTGCGTGACTAGACCGATGTAGTAGCGAATTTTAACTAGACATACAAATTTATTGCATTCGGGATTACGAGAGAGTCGCCGGCTTACCAAATTTTTGTAAATTTCTTATGTTTAGCGTCAGAATGATATTCAAGGTGTGTGTACGATATGTAAGGGCTGCGCAAATATTATTGTGCGAGCTCGCTTTCGGTGTCGAGCTCGGAATTGTACCTGGCTCAGATGAAGCTGCAATGGCGTTAATAAAGAAAGTTGCGAAACAAGATTTCTCAATTTTTCATTGAAGCTCTTCGCAGTGATATTCTGAAAGAGATTATTGCTAATAGATGTGTAATTGCTGTATAATTTTTTATTTAAACTAGCGCTTAACTATCATGACTCCATTTATGCACACTTGACAATTAACGTTCTTATAAACAACTAGCTTATACATTGCTTTCTTATGTGGAGAAAAGATACAAAATGTATTTTTTACGCTCTCAAATGATAATAAAATAATATGATATTAACACAGTAATAACACTATTATTATTATTGTTATTGTTCTCTTACACTTCATAATTGTCATAGTGGCGCCATCTTACAATTTCTACAACACTAATGACACGGATTTACCAGTGCTAATGGCTCGTAAAACTTAGGACTTTCGCCGTAGATGGCGATACGAATATTTTTTAAATTTGCATTGATAAACAAATTAAATTAATTAAATTATACCGTAACTAACAATTGTCAATAAACAGCATCGGTTTAATAAATAATTCGACATTATTATTTAATACCACTGCCCATGATTTATGGCAATTTTTATACCTTTCGTATCAAATAAATATTTTAAGTATTACAGCATTTATACTTAATATAACCATAATAAATCCAATAGTTATTTTTGAATTTGCAAATAATTGATCATCAATGATCCCATTCGCGAAAACTGTATTCGTAGCACAGCTCCGCCAACTTGATTTGCTGTCCGAAATTCCGTTGAGCGACCTGAAGATTCCAATGGATGAAGTGCAGAAATAAATAGTTTGCCAAGTTCTGCTAGTCTTTGACGCTACTAGTGGGGAATAGGTTAGCAAATTTCTCTGGAATAGCGGTATTTAATACAACGTTTGCTGTTTGAGAAAAAGAATCAACATATTCGTCGCGTTTCTGGTACGCTTTGTATAAATATTATATTATTTTGTATATATAAATACGCGGTATGTTGTATTCCGTTATGTTGTGGAAAAATAATTGCCATTGCTGTGGGTCTCTTTCTGTTAATCGATATAGCCATCGATAATTAAATAATTATTAAATATCCTTTTAGAACGTTATGTATAGTAATCGATTGCCTCGAATTTAAAAAACTTGAACTACTGACCAAGAATAAGAAATAAATACTGAACGTTTATTCTCAAAAAGTTTATTATTTAATATTTTAAGTATATTATGAAACATTACGCAGTTTTAATATTTTTAATGTCAAGCGTATAATTTTGGAAATGAAAAAAGTATGTTTATTTTTCATCAGTTACATAGGGCAGAAATATAGTAGAAAAAAATTGCTTATGCAAAGCAAAAGTAGAAACTTCGCTCTTTATAACGAGTCTAGATAGACTGTTGTACGATTTTTATTA
Organism: Nomia melanderi; assembly: GCF_051020985.1. Classification (NCBI taxonomy): domain Eukaryota; kingdom Metazoa; phylum Arthropoda; class Insecta; order Hymenoptera; family Halictidae; genus Nomia; species Nomia melanderi. The sequence goes on from NC_135008.1 coordinate 12,303,946, forward strand.
CAAAGTTACAGGCGTTCAGAGATTGCAAACTTTTCGATTACACTGTAGATTTATAGCAAATCAACGTATTGAGTTTCCGTGACTCTACAATTTCTTAAGAGGTACTCGTTAACATCGCAACAACGAAAATGTTAAGAAAATCGTAACGAATGATAAAATCGTATTTTATAGCTCATGCACCACCTCCTATCGCTTCAATCTCAAGAAAAAAATATTGGTCAATGAATTGAAGCTTGAGCCAAGATGATCATTAGATTTTGAAAAACGATGTAACGATTTAAAAATGTTGCCTAGAGAGATTACTATTCCGTCTGATTTCGTACACACAATGGATTTCTTTGTTGCTTTTTGTTACAATTGGCTCAGTTCGCGTGACTCATTACGTTGGGTTCAATTCAATTTCATTTCGCGAAATGCATCGCATAAAACACTTAGTAAACAATTTTTTGTAAATATGCTTACACGGAGATAGAAAAAAGATCAGTAACCTTGTGAATACTACCACTACTCTGTAATTAGACATACATTACCATAAAAGATGATCTATTGAATAATTATTGACTGATAATTAGGAATTGAAGAGGTTCAAAAAATAACTATTTGTAACTATTATATATCAGTTCCGCGTGAAACAGTTCTGGAGAATTGAAATGAAGTCATAACTGTTATTATTAGGTATATCGGGTTTGAACTACGTATATCGGGTTCGGTTCTTCAGAACCGATATTACATCGGTTCTAAAACTATTATTTTTTAGTTTTGTGTGAAATGCAGAACCGAAATACAGAACGGAAAAGTAATAGTTACAGAACTGATATAGAACCGACATCGGTTTTGAAGAACTGGAACTGAAGTTGATGTACAGTGGATCACAAAATTATTCGCTCAGTCGATAGTGCGGTAAAGATAAATGAATTAACCATACAACGAAGAACTTTTTCAGATTTCTTTTAATGGATATACATTATTTACAGTTCAGTGTAACAAAATGGTATAAAAAAGTATAAAGTTTTGATTTATAATTGCAAAAAAAACGAATTGTGACAAATATCTACACTTTTTCACGCCACAAAATTATTCGCTCATTTCATAATAATTACTGTTTTAATTATTATCTTAATAAAATTAATATTTAGTGGGATACCCCTTCTGTTTTATAACTTCTGCTAGCCTTTTTGGCATTGATCTCACTATTTTCTGTAAATAATTAACATCAATGTTTTGCCATTCCTCTTGTAATCTGTTTTGTAGTTCAGTTTTATTTTTAATTGAATGTTTACGTATTTTAGTGTCTAGTATATTCCACGCCATCTCGATAGGATTTAAATCCGGCGATTGAGGTGGAGTTTTCATTACTTTCGGGCAATTGTATAGCAACCATTCTTGCACTACTCTTGATTTGTGCTTGGGGTCGTTATCTTGATAAAAGTGGAAAATGTCTAAGATCCCCATCTTTTGAGCACTTTTCTTTAAATTTTCTTTTAAAATATTTAAATACATTATTTTGTCTATTATGTTTGTAATAATGTCCAAATTACCCACTCCATGATAACTAATGCATCCCCAAACCATTATATTGCCGCCTCCGTGCTTAACAGTACTGCATAAGTTTTTCGGATCCAACTCCGTGTTTGGTTTTCGCCAAACTTTTTGCGGGCCATCGGAACCCCAAATATTGAATTTGCTTTCGTCGCAAAAGATGACATTTTGCCAAAATTCAGGAGGCTTCGAAATATAGTTTTTCGCGAATTCTATTCTTTTTTTCCTGTTCATTTCACATATATAAGGCTTTTTCCTTGCTGCGCGGCCATTGTACCCATTCTTTCGCAGTGTTCTTCTAACTGTTTCATGGGAAACTTCTTTTTCAGAAAAGCCTTGAAGGAGTGAATTGATTTGGGTAGCACTTATTTTTGGATCTTCTTTAACTTTTCTCACTATAAATCGCTCTTCCGCGGAATTTAATAATTTTTTCCTACCACGGCCTGTTTTATTTTCTATTCGTCCTTCTTCTTTATATCGTTTTATAACGTATCGCACTGTAGAATAACTTTTGCAAACAATTTCCGCAATGTCCCTAATGGATTTTCCATTTTTCCAATGAAAAATAATGATTTTTCTAACTTCCAGATTTGTTTCTTTACTTTTTCTACCCATAATATTGAATTGTTGAGACAAGAAGTTACAAATCAAGATCAATGCTTTTTAGTCACTTGTCTACGGTATACTGACTACTTTTAGCGAAAAGCATAAACAAATGCCCACCAAAGCCACATTGATAGCATTTGTTTTAGTTGGTTCGCAACATGGGCGAATAATTTTGTGACGTGAAAAAGTGTAGACATTTGTTACAATTCGTTTTCTTTGCAATTATAAATCAAAACTTTATACTTTTTTATACCATTTTGTTACACTGAACTGTAAATAATGTATATCCATTAAAAGAAATCTGAAAAAGTTCTTCGTTGTATGGTTACTTCATTTATCTTTACCACACTATCGACTGAGCGAATAATTTTGTGACCCACTGTAGATCAAAACCGATGTACCTGATAACAGTTACGACCCCATTTTAGTTCTCTACAACTGTTTCAAAAACCGGAACCGAAATCATAATCGTTTTCAGTCCCTATCGATAATACTTTTAAAGTGTATGAGAGGTAACGAAAGTCTCCTTTTTTTAAATTTCTTTCTAACTTGGTTTTATGTTACCGATATTTTAATTTTCTTTACTGCTGAAAAATAACACATTTCAACAGAGATAAACATTGATGCAAGATAAACGTATTGATTATTTGTATGTTTAATTAAACATAAGTATTTCCGCGATTAGTATCCGAAAATCGGAGCTGCAACCGGGCACTAATCGAGCAGTGGTGTTGATTCCAAGTTGGGATAAGATTTGAGTCGAGCTGCTCTGTTTGTACTCTGTAGAAAAGGAAGGCGCGAATAAAAGAACGAGAGATCCGAACTTTCGAAAGTAAAAACAAACAGATAATTGAGGGGACATGAACCCATTAAATATTTTTATTTTTCACTTTTAATGACTGAAACTTTTATTAATTGAATCGTGAGGTTGTTCAATTATATACATTAAAATATACATTAAAACGAGGCCAAACACGATATATTTTGGAACATATTTACTTATTTAATAAATTTAAGTAATTTATTTTCTTTTAGAAAATTGTGATTTGAAGTATGTCATATTTGGACTTCTTATAATCACAAGAATCTCACAATTATGTTAATAAAAGTTTAATTTACAAAAAATTCCTTATGAAAAGATTCTATCATTGCTTTAACATTAACTCATCGATATTTATCATCAGTGAACAATGTTTCATATTACAACTGCTCAGTCGTTGAGCTTCATTGCTTGCTGGGGAGACTCCACCGTCAGTGGTGGAAATTCACAGATCGGATCAGGTAAATACTAATCGCGAGAATATCGTAACTGTTGCAAGAACTGAAACCAGTATTATAACTGCTTTGAACTTCCGCCGATAATACTTTTAAAGTATATAAGAGATAACGAAAAAGTATTCTTTTTTTTTAATTTCTTTGTCACTTGGTTTTATGTTATCGATATTTTAATTTTTCCTACTGCTGAATAATATCGCATTTTAGCGGAAATAAACATTAACACAAAATAAACGTACTGCTTATTTGTATCATTGATTTTATCTAATTGGCAATACTAATAAATAGTCATGAAAATTCTTACTCGCGTTTAGCTATATTGGTTATATTATTTATATCACTAACATTCAATGATGGAAATTACAGTGTTGAAATCTTTATTCTAAGGATTTGACGTTTTGAATGGTCTTGTTGATATTTCATTCTGCACAGTAAATATTTATTGCGCTTCGGATTTCTATTGTATTGGTAGATTTTAAAGTATTCTTTAGAGGAAGTCGTGATTCGCTTTGAATGAATCACCGACTAATTACTTCGTGCTTCCCACATTCCTTTAGTAACAATTTGGTGCAACAAAGAAGGGAGAGAATGATGCCAGTATTAAAGTAAAGATACCAATTTAAATATTTGAGAGAAGTAATTTAATTAAGACAGCGCGGTAGCCGACCATTCTCTGCAAAAGTATTCCGGCGGCTAATACGGCTAATTTTAATGCATGGTTGCCTCCTAAGTGATTAGTTTTTAATTCAATCAGAACGGAGGCGTTCATTTTATGCCGCGGACGATGCATACTAAAGTTTCGCCTGGTAGATATGCTAGTTTAGACGTAATTTTACTTTTTATTTCACCGTCCGACTCGATGAACACGAGTTTTCCGTTTTCTCTATCGCAACAGATATTTTCTCTGTTTTGCGTAACGGCGTGCTGTTAATGTTTTTTTATCCAACTTTAAGTAACTGACCGTTGCGGTAACAAAATCGTAGATTTCTTAGACGCGTAGAATGATTCCGGTGAATTTTTCGTTATAGAAATCAACATGTGTTTTCTGATCTAGTATTTTTTAATTAGGAATCACTACGTTATGCAATAACATCTATGAAAGACCTTGATAATTTGAAATTAATAAAAAATAAATTATTATCAATTGAATTCTATTTATAGCCTTCAAATATCATTACACTGTGCTTATTTGACATTTGCTTTTATATTTGATGGATATTATAGACATGCCGACAAGGTAGAATACTCTGAATACACGGCATTGTTATTCAATGAAAATTAATTACTCGGTAATATTGAAACAAATGTGAATACAACCATTTCCATATACTGCAAATATCTATCTATGTATGCCATGCGTATTGACTTTAGAATTACAACGTAGTTATTCCAAGGTAACCCTACAAACATACTTTAATAAATTCAAAATACGTCGCATAAAAAATGTAGAACAAATTTTATTTCTTGTCAAAGCAAATTTTATTGCTTTGTAATGTCATATATTATTTATAGTTTTTTACTTCTTCTACTAGAATGTGTTGTCAGTTTCAATTTTAAGTAAGTATTCAGTGTCGTCAAGATAAAGATAATTTTTGTTTGCAAAAAATGTAGCACTTTGTATTTTATTTCCTTTGGGTTAACAGGCAGCGCTTTTAGTATGTTTTGTTCCATTTTATTTTTCAATCAACGATTTGACATATTTTTTATTTATTGAAAAATATATCAATTTTACTACGTTAGCTACCTGCGTTACACATGTATAACACATGAAATCTATTTTGAGAGCTTGACATCACACATCTGCGATACGACAGGAAATGCGCTCATTATTTGTGATTACTATAATTTTTGATAAACGAGAATCTACAGTGCATTCTGCGAAAGTACAAAAATCAAAACAGTTTCTTTGTGTAAATTTTTCAATTCATGTGGTAGCAAACGTGTCGAGGTCTTCTTATCCAGACATTAGAAGAAATCAATTTTCTCAGACTCTATAGTGTCAACAACATACAGTTAAAACAGTTTTATAAGATTTGTATAATTGTAGTTATAAAGCAAGTTACAAAGACGCAAAGATATTGCGCGCAAATTTTTGTAACATCAAAATCTCATAGAAACATATTTAAAACAATTCAAGAGTATATGTCCATGCAATTTAAAACAGAAAAGTTTTCAAAACTATTCAAACAATAGATTTTTTCCGACAGGTTTCAATTGACTCAATAAATGCGTTTCATTGAAGCCATCGAATTTTTATCCGATGTTAATTCAAATTATCCAATTGAATGGCGTTATTATTGTCGCATGTCCGTGTTATTGATTATTACCGCATTAAGTAGTCGCACCACATTTATAATACAGAAATGTTTTCAAATAGTCATCGTTCAATTGATCGAACTATAGTAATTCGATTAGACTGAGGGTCACTGGCCACTTCCATGGTGACCATTTTAATATTAACGTAGAAAAATGAAATTTTTATTTTACCGAAAAGAACTTTTTACTACAGCTAATATATGGTTTGAATTTAGCAGAATTATTATAAAAAGAATCATTTCTTATGAATTGTGCATGTACACGAAGATTCATTAGTAGAATCCATAGGACGAGTAACGAGTGGCGTGCAGTGCCGAAGAATGTCGAGGAGGTGCTCGGGCTCTGTTCAAGTTGTTCGGCTGGTCTCGTTTGGTCGGGTACTAACACGCAACGCCGTTTCGTGGCGGGTTTACCACACAGCCGGCGAGGATGATAAAAGTCAGTTGTCATTGCGACTGATCAGTTGCTGTTCACAACTTGGAACGCACGCTAGTGTTCTTCATCCAAGGAAGCTTCTAGCCACGCTGGCTCTCTCCTTAAGAAGGTACTGCTGCAAGAAACAATTCGACGACGACAACATGTCCGCTTCTAAGCGTGATCCTGCTTCCGAGCAGCTGAACGACTACAAAAGGAACGTGAAGGTAATCTTCGTCTCTTCATCCAACGATACTTTTCGTTCTCACTTTCTTATTTTTCATCCGCCCGTGTTTTTTTTTGTTTCGTATACCGTCCGGTAGACTTTTTCTTCTGTCGTGTCTGACTCGATCGGTAAAACGGGTTTCTAGTGGAATGATCTATAGATCGGTGTTTATTTTCGTTCTATTAATGGATAGATGGGATTTTTGAATTTCAAGGTGATGACGGAATTTTCATTGAACTCTTATCGAGTTCTTAGTTTGTTTTTACTGATATTTTGGCGATGCTGTATTTATGTCATGAAAGGAATAATGATGAGCGTAGGAAATACGAAACTCAGATGGAATGAAATAAAAAAACGGGGATACTTTTTTGTTTGTCGGTTTCTCAGAAAAAGTTTTCTCGTTTTTTTTTAATATAATGAATGAGGAAGTATGTTGAGATATGCAGGCAGTTGTCCAGCTGAATTGACGATACGTAGTTTAATAATATTTAACTTAATAAAATGGAGTTCGCCTATAAACTGGTTTAGGAATACAGAAAAATTTTTTACCTAACAATAGATATCTTCTCCTGTGACAAATATCTGATGTTTACAATAGAGTACATACCTTCGTTTCTTCGATCGATCGAATCCACATAATCACAACGATTTCGCGTGGAACTTTGCACAGATATTTCCGTTCATAAATTTATGTAAATTACCTGCTAAGAGGATATGGTATATATAAATATTTAAAGAGATTGTCATTTTTTCGACCCCTATTTAAATAAATTAAATTTATCGGAAGAGCAATTGTTCTATTTATATGAAAGTACCTTTGCTCGAATATTTTATATCTTATGTTGCTTCAATCGTATTAGTATTGATTTTAAATTTCGCCTAAGTGTGGTAGCCGAAATTGTGTTAAACGCTACGAAGTAAAATTCTTATTCACAACAGTGAAGAACCTGACTGTTCAGATAATATTTTGTCTGTAAAATTTTACATTAAAATGTAGAAAATTTTAAATTCAAATCTAAACTGTCATTTTTACATAGTTCATTATATTCTGTGCACTGGATTGTTTTTTTACATAATCGTATGCAATCTATTATCGACTTTTTAAATATTTTATTTTATTATTGTTCTACCTTCGTTTTTAGTCTTATTGATCATATACTTTTCCCTCGCGCCGGTTTCTATCGTCCGATAGGTCAAATTATATACGTAACCTACGTAAACATTCGTTGCCACTCTACTTTATCAATATTTCATTCACTTTACTCGTACTTTGGTTAAACGTATTCGGTTTTTCACCAATACACGTAGCAGTATTTTTGCACAAATTTTTTTCCGTATCGAAGCTAATTGTTAAGGGAACATTGATACGTCTTTCGTAATGAATGACAGTTGCACTCTCTTTACATATTATTTCACTTGTAAGTCAGAATTGATTCATAAATTGTCGACTGTGCATTCCTTGCAACAATGTATTCCACGGTTGATTATAGGATGACACGTATTCTATGAACAAATTGTCAGTTATAATAACCGTGACTCTACTTCAATCATCTTATTTGAACTATCATCATCTTGGGAATAAATCCAGTAACATCATTACGGACTCGCTAAGAATGGAAAACTCCTTGTTATATAAGATTTGGAAGTTCCTTCGCAGATTGAACGCATTTGTAGATGTTTCTGTTTGTCTTTGTCTTATTTTCTTACCATTGCAGATAAATAATTTGTTGGTTTATTATCAAAAAAGGATAGATCTCATAAAAGTATTCTGATTTCATTATTTAACGAAACTAAAACAATAATAGAACAATAATAAAGATACTAAAACAATAATAATGTGGATTACTGTTAAATGTAAGGATCACTGTTTACTTTAAGATGCCTGTTTCTTGGTATACTTCGGTTATCATGGTTCGTGTATTGAATTTATTCATTGTGAAAGTTGTTTTCATCTCAGTCTAATCAAATATCCTTATATATTTCGAAATTCAGATTTACTTATTGTAACTGATTTTGGTAGTGTTTTCTTTCAGTATTAATACATAACAACAGAACTTCAGACTCGCTTGTATCATTCCTGTTTACATGCCATTAACGCATGCGTGTATATCAGTTGGGTGCAAGAATAATGTTTGCCACATTAAAGCAAACACTTTACTTATTATTTTTAACAACGCACGTTTCTGGTTGTAGTCATACTTATCATTAAAAAATACATTAACTTGTTTACGAAAAATATGCAAATGTCATCCACGTATCTATCTCCGTGTGCGGAAGGTTAACATTTCGTATTGTTGTATGGCTACAATGTTTATTCATTATTATATGTACATTTAATCAGAAAAAGTTTAATTTATCCGTTTAGAGTTCACTAACACCGAGCAGGCAGTAAACAGTGAACTAAAACGATCTAATTCAAGAACACGGCCAAGTAGGATGCACATTTATACAAACTTTCTTCTATTCTTTTATGCATTTCTCGTTTATCGCTCACTTCGACATTGCAGACCACGAAGCAGCCTGTAGATTACTTTATTGTGCGAAACCGCATCATTTCTTTCGGAGTGCGCACACATGTGGTGCTAATAATAGTAAAATCAGCTGGGTTAATGATATTTCCCCCATCACTCGTCATATCGCGACGTTGGTTACACTCAATTTGTACAAAGTGAATTATCATTAGAAAGTAACGCTATTTTGTCCACCCGTTATGAAGCCGACAAACAATGTTAATGTTTAATGGGAGATAGTGGAAATTGTTGAGTAACATTGCAACGTGAAAATGGGTAAACTTGCATATCTTGCATTAAAAAAGAAAAGAAAATGAACAGTTGAAAACCTTTAAATGTGACGTCAGATGATAGCCTCTTTTTCCTGCTTGGCTGCACCTATGCAAATTTTTAGTTTGCTCGAACAAAAACAATATTTATTGTTGTGGGTTTTAATTTGACGCATAAAACTGCGCGAGAAAGACGTTTTAAAAAAGACGAGACCTTTTACCTCTTTAGGGAGGGTGTTATAGTTAAAAGTATTCCTTGAAGTTGATGGAAAACTGATGTTTAACGAGAACATTGCATAATCGACATGATTCATGCTAGTTCAATGCGTTGTGTCAGCGATTCAAGGGACACGTGAAATTTCCAGTAGACCGCGCCATCCATATACGGCCTCGACTAATCCGAGTAGGAAGGTATTTCAAAACGTAGGCCAAGAAATATTTAGAGGTAATAACACTAATCTATTATCGTAAACAGTGTAATTTTTAAATTTTCTTTGGACACGCAGTTGAAATATGGCACGTATAACTGAGGAAGCATGCAACAGGTTCTCTTTCTTAGGGAACTCGGTTCTTTGTCATTACAACTTCGTGAATTTTTACAAACGTTCAGAGAAATTTTTCCTCGACTATTGTCCTATCCATGAATAATTCTTGAGATTCTTGTTTTAAAGAGATTGCAGATAATAAACAAACTAACTTTAAAAGACGTACTTCTCAACAATATTGCGTTGTACTAGCAATAAAACGTATTTTATCGCCAGAACGTTTCACGAAGTTTGTTACGTTTATTATTATTTTCAAATAATATCGATGAACAGTGGACAAAATCAAAGTATTGTATAATATACGCTTTTGAAATACTTATGCGTAACCATAAATAGGGAGAGTAGTAGAGAAAAATGAAGAATGTTTTTACTTCCTTGGTGAGAGAGGAAAAGAGTATTTAAAGATATGCATGTGTCATCGCGATAACGGTGCACAAATCGTGCAAGTTTCGAACTGTGAAAATTCTTCCTCAAATATTTGAATTCGCAGCGGTGGAAGACAGATTTAACGAGTGATGCATTGGAACTGTTAAGATGAGAGTAACAGGTGTTCAGAAGATCCACAGAACATGAGCGGTATGAATGAATTTTAAATGTGTTTCAATATGAATCATTGCAAATAATGATAAATATTTAAAAAACGAATTCTACTGTACAGAGATTATTTTCACGTAGAGTTTTTAACATACACGAATGCCGTTATATAGCTCGATATATTTTGTAATTAATGAAGTTCCCTTTCACATACTTATAATTATGAGATAATAAATAACTTGTTTTCAAATTAAGTTATTGAATAAATATCCGAAATCTTACGGATTCCAATAATCTGGAAGGATTTTTTCGAGATAAAGATTGTAATAGATATCAAAAGTATTTCGATCTTTGTCCCTTGTGTATCAAACTTGCATCCATCGATCTTCAATGATGTTCATTGAGATTGTCTGTAATCAGATTCCAAGATATTCCTCTTCAAATAGTGGATATAAGAAAATAGGTACAAAGTTTTTGGAGTGGAAATTGTCCAACATTAACATTTGATCTCATCACATAAACATTTTTATTTAAATCACCGATAACATTTTAATCAAAATAATCTGAAATTGTAAGCATTTTGCACAGTTCCGGTAATCGAATAAATTTTCTCGTTACACGAAAATAATCTCCTTCTCGATTTATAAAATAATGCCACATTTTCGTATCTGTAGTCTTTATCTGCGTACATTTATTTGCTTCAAAACACGCGGCTATATTTATATTAGATATCGGCAAATTTTAATCAATTTATTTCACGGAAGTATTTCTAAATGGAACATGTTTCGATTCGTAACGAGGTAATGTAAGTAATAGTATAAGAATTTATCTGTTTACTTTATTCTTAATGTGATACAACCATTGAAATTTGCTCTTTCGAGTAAAAACCATAATTTTCTATAAATATTTATAGCCCTGTCGAAAGAACTTACGCAGTAGCCCTCATTTTGTCGGTATGTATCGGTAATTCTAGAGTAGCATTCTATTTATTCGCCTAGTAAATTAAAACAACGCTAACGATCCAAGCAGTTAAAGGCGCGTTCTATTAATTCACTGACGATTAACCGTGTTTTATGCAAGGTGCGCGTCGCGGAGAGGTTAATTGTAAGGGACCATGAAGACGCCCTCGGTTGTCCCCGCTTTTTCCCTGAAAATTAGTTGCTCGTGAAATTACAACGATCCACGGCCGACCGGAAAACTAATTTTCAAACAATGGTGGACACGGATCCGGTTCTAACGCGAATTCTCATGCGATTTGCGACGCGACGTCGTCATCTCGGCGCGAACAGGCCGCGTAATTTGTTTCGCGGAAACAAGGAAAGTTGCTGGTAGCCGCCATTATTCTTAACGCATCGCGGACCGTGAAGTCGAAAATTTTCTTCATAAACAAGCACTTTGTTGTGTCACTCCTGAGAAATTATATTATTTCTCTGAAATGACCCCGACTTTTAGAGATGTGATAATCTTTGAGTGAAGTCTTCTCCTACGGCTGACATTGCATCACGATCATTTAATTAAGCATTTTGCTCCCGATGAATAGTCTCCTTGAATGTTCTCCAAACAGAATTATAGATTACTGAAGAATTTAATCAATTTATTTCTTATACAATCATTCTTTAATTCAACGCTGTAAGTGGCGTTTATTGTTACATTATGTATCATAAAATAAAATGTCACCTTTGTCATATATGATAAAAATGTTTTTATAATTAACTTTCTTTCTTGAGTTGCTTTGTAATTGATTGTTACATCTTCTTAACCCCTTGCCCTATGATTTATTTCTTAACTATGATCGATACGACTACTGTATCGTTAATAATTTACTAAGAACACAATAAATTTTAATGCTTATTCTATGTCTACATTTACTCCAAATATTAACGATTGATAATCGAAAAGTAATATTTTATTTATATTTGAAAAGAATTAATAAGTCACGAGACTGACACGACATTGTAGATCAAGCGTATTTAAACGTTTTTGAAAACTTGATTGCTCACGGTAAATTTATAGTAAAAATACATTGAATTAATTTCTAGATTTAGTACAATGGTATAATATACGATTACACTGATCGCGAATGTTTTTCAAAGTATTTCTTATGTGCGGAATTTCTCCTGATAAACTGCGGATCTTATCACAGTCAATAATACGTTGTATAATTCTGCGATTCTTTAGCTACACAGTCATTTCATCGATGTTTCTCACATGACAATGCACTGTAAAAAGTGTTAGCCAGCGTTCACGTCGTACGAGGGTCGTTCAATAAGTCCTTAGAAAATCCAAGAGTTGGCGCTCGTAGCATCGAAAATCGTTTGTTTTTAGTTAGCATCATGACTCTCTAGACAGTTGTCAAAGTTTCAGTTATATCCATCACATGGTTTCATATTTATTGTCGACTGAAGCAAGAAACTCTTGATTATTTAGAAAAATGGAAAAAAGTGAGTTTCGAGCGGTGATAAAACACTTATATTTGAAAGGCTTAACGCTGAAAGAGATCAAAGCTGAGTTGGATGAAGTTCATGGCACATCTGCTCCTGTGTTTGCAACGGTTTATAATTGGGTAAATGAGTTTAGACGTGGCCGTACATCCACAAAAGATGAACGTCGTTCGGGACGTCCAGTGGAAGTGGCTACTCCCGAAATGATTGGCAATAAACGCAATCGTGTGGTCGACGCTGAGGCTGTTTTGGTGCTTTTTCGTCGCAATCCTGGCGAGTTTCTGCGTCGATACATAACTGTGGACGAAACGTGAATACACCACTACAATCCAGAGACAAAGGAACAGTCAAAACAGTGGGTTTTTGAAGGCGAAAGGGCTCCGAAGAAGGCGAAGACGGTGAAGTCGGCCGGCAAGGTGATGGCCACGGTTTTTTGGGATGCACGCGGAATCATCTACACCGATTACTTGGAAAAAGGAAAAACCATTACTGGGGAGTATTATGCGTCGTTATTGCACCGGTTGGGCGAAGAAATCAAGAAAAAACGTCCTCATTTGAAAAAGAAAAAGATTCTTTTCCATCAAGACAATGCACGGGTGCACACCTGTGCAGTTTCGATGGCCAAAATTATGGAATTAAAGTTCGAATTATTACAACATCCACCGTATTCACCGGATTTGGCCCCCAGTGATTTTTTTTTTCCAAATTTAAAAAAATGGCTCGGCGGACAACGGTTCACGTCGAACGAGGAAGTCGTCGCCCAAACAGATGCCTATTTTGAGGACCTTCCGCTATTTTACTTTTTAGATGGCTTAAAAAAGTTGGAGAAACGATTGGAAAAGTGTATAGAGCTGAAAGGAGATTATGTTGAAAAATAAAAAAAAATCTACCTAAAATAGCTTGTTTTTCTATATTTTTCTAAGGACTTATTGAACGACCCTCGTAACTTTCCGTTTTCTAAGCGGACAACCATTAAGAGTGTTATACCATATAGATGCTTGATGTGAGTCATGCAGTCGGGGAAAGTCGGTTCTTCTTTGAGTGTAGTTAGAAAGAAGAACCAGGAAAAATAGTTAACATTTCACTTCGAATAAATCACCGTTACTTTATAAATTGTCTCCTCCAGCGATTCTAAGAGTGAAAACATTAAGGACGTGCATTGAAAAGTGCAGTGTTTTTTATTTAGGCTACATTGATTGACTGAGAGCACTGGCAAGCTGCTAACACTCGAAGTGTTAGAAACATTTACGAGTCCTATTTGCAGATACAGAATTATCACTATGAATCACTAAACCTTTCACTCCTCCAATTTGTATTATTCGCAAGTTAAAGTTACGCTTATAATTACCAACGCATATCGTTCATTTTTTTCGTTTCTGTAACGTTTTTGACCTTTTTAGCCTATATCCAGGCTATAGGTACGTGTTGTTATTACTGGGATGGACTTTGATCGCCAAGATTGAAGGAACAGAATGAAATAAAACAGTGTTGTTAGTTTACCTTTTTGTACGTTCTAAATTCATAAGAAGTCCTTCCGGTTATATAATTATGTTCGTCTTCTACTTTCTTTGAATAATTCATCCGTAGAACTTGAAACTCGAAACACTTAAAAATGTAAAATAATGAGCGTTTGAAATGTAAACATTTCAACATACTTGAAAAACCGAACTTCGGAAAATTGAAAGACTGAAATATAGAATTTAAAATTGTAGGTTTAACCAAGAAATTTGACTTTGTAATACCCATCTGGTTGTCAAATATGACACTTGGTAATGTCGTGCAGGTACTTTAGAATGCAAAACGGGGTGCATTTAACGTCGTAAAAACACTGGACAGATCTCTATCTCTAAAATTGTCGACCGAAAATACGTTCGTTGAAAGTGGCTTTGAAGAGGACTCGAATCATTATTGCTCCGGCGTCCAGACTTGTCTCAAACCTTTACTTTCAATCGTTCAACACACTCTGCCGACATTAATTTGTCGAAAGAGCGTCACACTTTCTAGTTCATCATACGAGATAGTCCGGAACAATCATCAATTTTGGTTGTAAAGGTCATCTGCGGTTATTCGCATATTAAAGTGCATAGGTTGTCGAGAAACTAGAGTTTGTATACTTTCTTTATCACATTCTATTTTTCTGTGTTATAGCGTTCGTCTAATTTACGAGTGCTGGGTGGGAGGGATTTCATTATTCCTATTCGTGGCTGCGCGGCTGGCCGGTATAGAAGGCTGTAGGCGCAACGGCGCCGGTTGTTTTCTATGTACCCATACGTCATTTTTATCTAGCACGGTCGAATAATTCAAACGTGGAATGATTGAAGCAAGCGAGCGCATGCAATCCCCCGCGGAATTGCAGAAATTGCGCGACGGCCCGTCCACCATACGCGAACCGCAAATCGACGTTTAGGCGTCCCGTAGTGTCCGCCGATGAACGACAATAATTGCTATAACGAGACTCCGAAGTGTGACACGGTTGTGCACGTAATAAAAAAATAAAAAAAAGGGGAAGAAGAATTGTCCGATTGCGTAACATCGCAGAAAAAATGCTAAATGTCAACGTCCACGCGACAATTCCGCTGGATAGATGCTCGAGATAGATGCCCGATGATATCAACCCCAATGGAAACGGGGCGGCGATCGATTCACGCGATTAGGATTATCGAAGGCAGTTCCTGTTATGGAAACTTGCATTATTCTAATTATTCGTCGCGATTCCTATTTAGAAGTATCATACGGCATTTTTATAAATATTTGATTACTTATTCGTTAGTCGTTCATGGAATTTGCTAATTATTTTTTTATTATACTTACCCTCGCTGTATTTATCAGAATAGGTAGATTGTATGAATAAGTTGAGAATCGCTGTGTTAAATTATATAAGCTGCAAATGAAGCAAGCACGGAACTTTAGGCTATATCTTCACGAAGGTAATTTACTGTTAGTATTTATCATACTAAATATGCAAAAATGTAAAACACGTTGAAATGATAGTATCGGCTGTAATCCATCTAAGTGACCTACTGCATGCACGATCACGCGTTTCCGATGGTCTATTTCATAAATAATATGAGTCTATGATACTAATCTATAAGTGATAAAAAAAATTTTTTCTAAATATTCCCGACAAACAGAATGACATGTTTCTAATATTTTTTATTTCATATTTAAATTACATTTAATGTCCGACGAAAGAAAGCGAAACTCTGAGAAAGTAATAAAACTAATTGCCGGAAATCATGGGTGTGTGGCAACTAAGTTTTATCAATTTTAAAATCACAGTGTGACCCACATTTCGCTCGTAATGCGTTTGTATTATAGCAGTGATAAAATTCTCTTGACCCGATACTAACAAGTATCCAAACACTTATCGACGATGATGTGTAGATAGTGGAAATTGCATCGTGCTTTGAGGTAGCGTGATGAAGCGTTTCTTCAGACTGCAATGCAATGCGGAATATTAGTTCATTTCTAATGCGCTTTTTCAGAGCGTGTATTAGGTGCAAATGAAAATAACCGTTCGTTCTTTGAATAATACGCCTTGACTTTTCAGTGCTCTATTTTCGAAATAAGGGTCATGATTATATTGTTACTTTTATTAACAATTAATTTCAGTACCTATTCAATTTTACCTGTACCTGTGATACAACATTGCTTAAACATTAACCCCTTGCCCTATGATTTATTCCTTAATCGCAATTTATTCCTTAGTAACTACGTTATCGTTAATAATTTATTAACAGAAGAAATAATTTTAATGCTTATTCTATATTTACGTTTACTCCGAAGGTGAACGATTCATAAACAAGTGATATGTAACTTATATATTAAAAAAGAATTACACAATTATCAGTTTTAAAATACAACTGTACTACTAGCACTTCACATGGTTTAATTCTTAAAATGGGAATCAAAACGTTTTAAATTCTAGTTTACGTAGTCCTTATGACAAGATAAGTTTTCTGAATATTTTTTTCTATCTGAATTTATTCTTCGGGGACAAATAACTTCGTCATACTTAATTTTAAAGGTTGTTTTTACACTGTAAACGTGAGTTTGAATGGCTATAAAAAAATACGGGTTAAATATTTTTCAATGTTCCAGATTACATGAAATTCGATTGAAATTCCCGTGTTTGAATTAAATGTTCTTCGGAGGAAATGGCTGTATCACGGGTCGGATTAACGAGCGGCGAAATTATAGTATATAACAGAGCCGAACACGATACCTGTAACCCGCGACTTCAATCATTAAGCAAACACGAAACACCGACGCGGATTATTACAATATCGTTACGGTGATTGTGTTTTGTGATACACAAAGTAGTGTTCCATAATTGAAGTTAGCATTGACTAATCCGCGGTTACGAAATTAAGTGGAATCGTTATGGGTGATGCCGATGATACTCACCGCGCATGAGAGTACTTGTGTAGTTCCACTAGTGTTATCGGCATTGAGTTATAGGCGTAGTATTTCCAGCAATATGGCTATATAATACGTTTTGACTGTATTTAAGTAGGGTAAAACATGAAATATACTATTTGGAAATTTGTTGAATTATTCGGAAATCAGTGAAAATATGTTTTCTCATCTTCCTTCTATTTCTTATCTCTTTTTTCTGGAATTTTGAAGTTATTTATGAAATTAATTTTTTATAGCTCATCGGAGTCATTTTTTTGCTTGTCGGATTTAGTAATTGCGTTTTCTTATTTGTCAAAGTGCCAGAATGAAATTTCACTAACAATTGGCTAAGATATTGTAATTTCCAGTATTTTGTACGTTTACTATTTATGATATTTTTCCGATTTTGAATTCATTTGAGACTACTTTCACTTTTAAGTTCGATCACCGTTTAATCTTTCTTCGTTTAATGTAAATGTATGCATTTAGTACAGGTTCATTGAAATTCACACGCTGGTTACGAGAATTCTTGCTATTCCTTTTTAGTAGCACTTATATATATGTATATATATGTATGTATTATCGTGTTGTAAACTATTACGACAATTGTGTAATATCAAATGCTTGGAAGATTGCGTAGCGACGCTATTCAGAATGTTTCACCGTTCTAATGGAAATCAATATTTTCTTTTGAAATAGTTAGGCGTGTTCGGTGTTTGCTTGTTGTCACATTAATTTCCCAGTACACACAAATGATGACTTAATAGTTCGGTCAATGCTTATTCATCGGAGAATACAGAACACATTTTAATCACCTATTGCAAGATGAAGATTTTAAAATATCATAAGCCCACTGTTTCATTATTATCGATGTTTGATGTTCGTGATATTTAAACACAAACATAGAAGTTGTAAATGCTTTTTTTTCTCAGCTATTAGTAACGACAAAGTACAATTTCATAAGAAAATATACAATTTCACTACACGAAGAATATATTTCAAATATCTTTACCCAAACGATAGCTGAATTCCTTACTAAAAGAAATGTACATTTTCAGCATGCAAAAGATATATTTTAAATACATTTAACATTAGGTTTAGAAAAATTTACTGTACAGTTTATTCTATCGCTTCTAGAGGAGTTGATATTCGTACATTTAAATTTTAGAAATTAAAGGTTAAACAATTAGGATACACCCGTGTGATGGCATCAATCGAAAGTCGCTTGAACTTTTAGCAAATAATAGTTATAAAATTTAGTATTTGAGAAATCGACGAGTCCCGAACGCATTTCCACCGAAGTAACAGAAGAATTGGCTATCACCGCTTCGATGCATTTCGTCGTAACTGAAGCACCGTTTCTCCTGTTATCAGCGTGGAGCGCTTGCTGTAAACATGGGGCGACAGTAAACGTGGAATTCCTTCCTTTCCAGCGAATTATGAACGATAAAGCAGTACTCACGAGCGGAATTGCGAAAGATATCGTAAGCCGAGGGCTTAATTCCCTTTTATTCGTGTTCTAACGACCCGTTGTTGTTTCGCAGGGCGAAAGTCCGACGGTACTGTTAACCGGAAATGGGGCGCCCATCGCTGAGAAGAAGGCCAGCTTAACGGTGGGCCCGCGCGGCCCGGTGCTGCTTCAAGATTTCGTCTACCTCGATGAGATATCACATTTCAACAGAGAAAGGATACCGGAGCGGGTGGTGCACGCGAAAGGAGCCGGTGGGTGGTTCGATTGTCACGTTCCCGTCGTAACGCATGATGTTTATCGTATACCGGAACGAGAAAGATTTCTTCGGTGTTTGAAGATTTTCCGGATCACGTAAAACGTCGATCGGTAAAACTTCTCGAATAGAAAGAATTTTCTATGTTACTATAAATTGTGGATGGGTACATACTGTGCACAGACGTTGTCTGTGCACATGTCCTGCGAACTGAAGAGGTAAATATGGCAAGGAGATACGTTCCGACCGTTTTTCTTATTGACTGATTCGTTTAACCTGTTATTTAATTTGAGAAATATCTCGTTTCGCGTGTAATAAAATGAAAAAAATGAAGTGTGTTCTCCTCAAACGTAGTTTCAGTTTATCTGAAAAAATAAATAACGCATCGTTGAAAGAATTAGTATCATTTCAAGTTTAAGATGGTGCGTATACTCGTCAAATGCAGTTAACTGATGAAACGATGACCGCAAATGAAACAGAACGACAAAGTGAGATATAAATAAGTACTGCACGCCTCTCACGTTTACTTCATCGACCATCAAACTTAAAGTGCACAGGGGCAAGGGGATTCTTCCAATCATGATGCTCGGGCTGTTTCGACTTTCGACGCATGCTCATTATTGGTGCACGACAATAACAAAGGACGGAAACAAGACCGAATGCGACTAAGTGGGATAGAACTATAAAGAATTTTGTTTTCTATCATTACGTTTCGCTTTATCGTATAGTAGTTAGGATTTATCGAAGAGAAATGACCTTTGTTATGTAGTAGGGATTACATTTAAATAATGTTTTATGCGCAGAAGGAAATAAGAAGAAATCGTTTTGTAAAGTTTTCCATGTTCATTGTGTAAATTGAAATTGATATCAGAGTTTGTTAAATTTGAAGAGGTTTACGCTTGATACAATATTTCAAAGGAACTGATATTTATTGAGAATAAACATGTCTGTGCTTAATACAAAATTTTGGAGAATACTCGAAATCAACAAGGAATTGATAAGAGATCTGAAAGGTTTTACCATTTTTTATGTTACGATTACCTATGGAAAAGTGGGTCAGTTGTGTACCTACTACGTTAAGGTCCGACAAAGCCATTAATTCTATTACAAATTCTCTTTCAGTGCCGACTAAATGAATTAAATATCAAACAGAATCGAATCGCTGATAATATTTGCCATTACGAAACAGTAACCACGAATTCATTTTATCTGAATCAATAAAATAGTGGAGCAACAAGATTGACAAATACAAGATTGACAAATAATGGCGTTTTGTAATCCTATAATTTCTATCATAAACACAAACTTTATTCGAGACAATGATATACAGTAAAATCCAATAACCACACATACTCAAGTGCACTTGTAGCGAATATTCAAAGTCAATTTTCCCGAAAACGAAGTCTCACATGAACAAATTTTATTCTATAATTTCGACTTACTTTTTTTACATAGAATCAGTCCCTATCCGATTGTACTACCACTTACATGATACCCCGTATATTTGAATAATTGTATGAATCAAAATCGACTCAAACATTTATCAAATAATGTTTATAAAATTCAATATAAGTCAAATTGACTCGTTGCGTAAATCTAGCGGTAACAAGCATTGCTTTTTATGCTCGCATTCTCTTCTAAGGTAATCGAAAAAAGGTTCACGACAAAGAGAAGTTTGTCGATCGATCGGTAAGAAAAGGCCCTCTAAAAATGGCACACGCGTCTGGGCAATACACATAAAACGTTTCCAATGTTCTCTCTATTTAGAATCCCCATAACCGCTTAGACACCAACCGTTACCTTTTCTCTTTTCGTTTGGTCACAGGTGCGTTCGGTTATTTCGAAGTCACCCACGACATCACAAAATATACCAAGGCGAAGGTGTTCTCCCGTATCGGGAAACGTACGCCTATCGCCGCAAGATTTTCCAGTGTGGGCGGAGAGTCTGGTTCAGCGGATACTGTCAGGTAATCGGAGATTTTTCCAAAGTCTACGTTATTAGTAGTATTTAAGAAAATGAATGTCGCGAGCTGAAATGCTTAACCCTTTTCAGACGAGACCGTAATTTTTATATTACTTTTAATACCAGATTTACCGACATTTATTCTATTATTCATAGTAAACGTGTCATTCACATAGATCGCGGAAATTAGAGCTTCAAGAACAGAGAATCACAACGCGCAGTTGCATAATTGCGTGAATCAAAATCGTCTTAAACTGTTACCAAATAATGTTTAAAAAATATTGAAAATCTTATCCGTCGGATTGACGGGCCCGCAAGTCTAGTGTTAATTTATATTGAAATTACGAATATGTAGACAAATGTTTCATATAGAAATGATGTGTCTGGCAATTTCAATAACTAAGTGATAGAAGTTTGAAAAGGGTTAAACCAAATAAATTGTTTTTTTTTTTCTTAAGAAATATTATAAGAAGCATTACACTTTGGATATTTTATATATTTTTTCGTATTGTGCGTATTCTCTGAAAATCTCGTTGTACCTCCAAATTTTTCACAAATATATAAAAATATATTTACTTAGACGAAAATACGTTCAAAACAAAGTTTGCCTTCGAAATTGATCTTCAAGAGGAACATTTGACATTTTTTCAAGAATTAAGACAGCATACATTGGCTGCACATTTATTCCTGTTCAATCGCCACGTGTATTCTAAAATAGCATTCATGTATTCATTTGTTTCCGTTCGCCGTTTGAAATATACATAAATTTAGTTATAAATATACAGAGAAACAATTTATAAACGAATGTAGAAAGTACCACAATTCGCTGCGGTAATTATTCTATTTAAATTCATACAGATTCAGAGCTGCACGGGTAAACGGAAAAATTGAAGTAATCAAGTGAACGATTTATTAAAAATCCCTAGAAACTAACCGTATTCTTCGCATTCGTACGTATAAAAAATTTATAGAATTCGCGGTTTAACACTAAACGTACCGACACTTTCTATATGCTTGTTCCTACTGTAACCAGTCGAATAAGTGATTATGAAATAAAGGTAAACAAGTTACATGATAAAGTTTTCTTAACGAAGACAGAATCGAACGGAAAGACAAAAGTTGTAAAACTGATTAACACTTTGGCTGCCACATCACCCAAATTCGAATGACACCATTAGGATGTATGAGATACAAGAAAGATAATAGAGTAATAGTTACGAAGAATCTTGACTTTCTAGTTTCGGCTTTATTAAGAAACCTGTTTCGATTGTGTAGGAATTGTGTAGATAAGTGTTTACTTAGTAGTTCAAGTATTAATCAGGCAATGCAATTTTCATGTCATACCGCCTAGCTTAAGAAACGCTGAGATAAACGGTTCGTCGAACGAATAAATAAATGTATCGGCGATTAATATAAAAGTAAGTTGTAATGCTTTCAGGGATCTGTATTAGTTCTTGTTACGATTTCATGGCACGGTTAAACTGGAGAACATAAATCCGGATAGACGCGTATGATAGCGGGTGGCGTTCTTTTTACGGGTTGTGTTTCAATTTTACGGCAGCAAAATAAATTCGGGCGTCGCGCGCGGGTGCTACCGTGCGCCAAATAATCAAACGCGGACATGTGGACAACTGACGAATGCAATTGCCATTTCGAATTGAGCCATCTGAAAGCTTGGCTCGATAAGTTTGAGGGACATCTGATTCCAGTCTGATGCATATTCATGCGGCGAGCGGCACACGCGTTGCAGGGAATCGCGATAAAATTGTTTACGACGATAAACCTGTTACAATATTTTATTTCGCGGCGGTTTTATCGTGCCATTTATTCTTGCTTATACGCTGGCATTTTCATATTCTATTTTTTTCCGTCGAAAAATTTACGGAATGTTTACACTAAAGTGTTTCTTTTATTTTTTTTGAACTCTCGAGATACGATGATGACTGAAAGACATATTACTGTCTTATCTACGGTCACGAAATTAGAATGTAGAAACTGTGAATACATAATACGGTTAAAAAGATTATGCTTAGAAAGTTTATGCATGAGATAACTTATATGATTGAGATATTAATTATAATAATTGCGTGAAAATAGATATTTGAAAGGCTGAAGATAAAAGTATTTGGCATGAAATTACCTTGAAGATATATTTATCTGGAAGAATACGAAATTGAAGGACTGACTGTTACAATTTATGTTTATTGATAAACTTGAAAGTAGTTTACACCTTGAATTGCATTATTATGCGTTCTTATGCAGAATTTCATGCTACATACAAATCCGAACAAAAATATTGGGCATTCTATTTGAAAAATTCAAGATCAGCTGTAGATCGTAATAAAAATTCAAAATACCAATAAAGCGATTACAACGCTGTATGTACTTTTGAAATTGTTCTATCGAAAGTCTGAAATTGCATCTATTGAGACTTGTTTTAATATACAATTGTGTTTGCATATTGCTGAATTAACTTCTCGCTAATTTCTCAGAAAATCATATTATCTTTTTAGTAGGTCATTTTGACCTGTCTGGTAGTTCTAGTGTTAACCCCTTGCCCTATGATTTCTTCCTCAACTATAATCGATACAACTACTTCGTCATTAACAATTTATTGAAAAAAAAACAGAGAAATCCTGGCATATTCTACGTCCACGTTTTTTCTAAAATATGATTGATAACGGAAGAATAATATTTCATTCTATCTCGAAAGAGTCTTTTGTCTGATCAAGATGCTTGTTAAATTCTGTTTCAAATCTTCACCACAAGACTGACACGTTATTATAAGGCAAGGGGTTAAAAAGCTTCCTACAGCGAATAACCTTCAAGTTATCGGGTGTTCGCATTACAAGTACTTACCCTGTACAGAATATTTCGTTCATAAGTCCGCAGACTCCTATTTGTTTCGCAGCAGATCGATATCTCGCGATAAAAAGCAACATTCTTCGCGGTTCGCTCGATCGGACGGGGGAAAGTGCCGGAAACGTTGTCCCCTGGCTCCGAATTAGCCGACTTAGTCGGTCGGAAACGCGAGGGAAAAACGAGGGGACGAGTGCTACCGAGCGCGTCGATCCCGCGCGGAAAAAGTTTCTTTTTCGAAACAAACATTTCCAATGAATCACGTGATTGCAAGGTTTTTGTCTCGCGTTGCGTTTTAACGGATTACTCGATCCGTCGTCCCGGCGACGCGACGTGCAATTGGACCCCGGGGCTCGCGACGCCGCCAAACATTGTTCATCGCGAAACAAGAGGATTCCTCTGAACGGAAAACACGGTATATGTGGCACGGTCTCGTTTGTCCCGCGATTAATTGTGTCACACTGGTTTCAGGGACCCGCGTGGTTTCGCGGTTAAATTTTACACCGAGGAGGGTATCTGGGACCTGGTTGGCAATAACACGCCCATCTTCTTCATTAAGGACCCGCTGTTCTTCCCCAGCTTCATTCACACGCAGAAGAGGAACCCTACTACTCATCTGAAGGTCTGATTTGAATTATTTCTTTATACATATTTCGTAGTTTCATTTATTCCTTCATAACGCACTTATGCGAAGACTGAACAGACACCACGTTCTTGATTTGCCTTAACGTTTTGCGTCTCAGGTCGATAAAGACACTTAACCTGTTAACTGTGGAATTTAATTTCAGCAGTCTCTGATAATGCTCGCAATGAAATCAAATAATGGAGTGTATTCTCGTCTAAATGTACCTATAATATATGCTAACGAAAGACTAAAGTAAAACGAAGAAGAGTTACATGTTTATCTCGAAAAAATAAATAATTTATCGTTGCAAGAATTAGTATCATTTTGATTCTAAGATGACGTGTATACTCCTCGAGCGCAGTTAGCTAGTTAAGGCCGGGGCCTGCGCAATTGGCATTGAAATGCAGAGGAATACAATGAATTTTATACTTTATTTGTAATTTTATACATGTTAGTTTAATAACATTTTCCGATGAAAAATAGTCGATTGATTGCAAATTACTTCAGTTATTGAGAAAAAGAAATTTATTTGTTGGCTTTTGTTGTACTACTTGATTCTTACATTTGATAATTTTGGTTACAGCTACTGTTAACACATTACTAATCCTATGTTCATGTAACATTTTAGATATATATATATAACACAAATCCAAAGTAAAATTACAAAATCGAATTCCTTATTCCTTTTCGTAAGTTAGAAATTCCGGCTTGATTGATGTTTAAAAATATATTAGTATAATTACCGACACTCGCGTTTTTACTAGCTGAAATTTAGCCGGCGTACAATGTGTCAAATTTAATAGCAATCATACCGGGAATCGGTCAAATGACCGGATTTAAAGTTCTGCGTTTTTTTTTGTTCATTTAACTTTATATCAATTTCTATATGGTCTGATTAATCAGTTTTTCAAGTTTTTGAAATTTTGTCTGTTTTTGTTTCCACTGAAAAAAACGTATCATCAATTACCTTTATTTTGTAGCCAGTTATTTGATTGAAATAAGTAATCATAGTTCAAATTCGTCGTTTCACAGCGTATCTTTAGAAGATAAAAGGAATTAACATAGTAATAATTATTACGCTGATAGAAAGCATTTGATTACATTGCTTAACCGATTAAAGGTCTTCGGTATTGTATCCTGTCAATTAAAAGTTATATCATTTGATCGGTTCTTTTTTATACACTTATCTCAATAAAATACATTTCTTTTCATATCATCTCGGGATAAAAATTGTGCTCTGAAATGTGTACTTTTAAATATGTTAGTTTCTAGATTCCAAAATACTAATTCTATTTATGAATTATGCAATATTATTTCTTGTATCTGAAGTTTTTAGAGTTTCCTGTTTTCATAGTCACGCTGCATTTATTCATGTTTTTTTAATGAGTTGGCTACAACTGACTGCTCAAAACAATTTGTCCACCTGTTTAAATAAAAAACACTTAGTAGCTATAAACTATAGTGGAAACGGCTCATTAGAGTGCTTAAGTGGTTGATTTTGATTGATCTGCGACCACTATTCGTTTCTTCGTAACAAAACCGTACAAAACCTTGAATGCATAACTTTCTAAAGTTATTCTAACGTAGAAATATAATGAACTTGTTCCTACCTGAACCGTTGTATTACTTTAAACTTTCATAAATGTCGTAACACGTCGATTAATTTTTTCGATAATTTTTTTGTGAACACTAATTTTTGCAAGCTAATTCATTAAAATGAATATTATCGAATTATAACTAAAATTCAAAATTAATTGATACTTTACTTGAAACTATGCTTTAAACTTTACTTTAAAATATTATTTTAAACTTTTATTACGTTAAATTCATATTTATTTTGAACTTGTGCCATTCGAAACAATCGTATCGATTTTCACAGGACGCGGACATGTTCTGGGATTTCATTTCTTTAAGACCAGAGACGACACACCAGGTCATGTTCCTGTTTTCTGATCGCGGTATTCCAGACGGTCATCGTCACATGAACGGCTACGGTTCTCATACGTTCAAGCTGGTCAACGCCAACAACGAGATGGTCTACTGTAAATTCCACTACAAGGTATGCTGTTTGTTCGCTTGGTTTTTCTTTTACGATCTGGCGTTCTGTTCTTGATTTTTTAATTTGGAACTTGTATCAACATAACATTGAGCATTACTGTCGGTACCTTATGTTTCCTGCAACTGTTTTCCACTCTCAATTGAAAACAATACGTGTTACAGAACTTTTTTCAACGGATTTCGCAAACTAGATGTCTGCTGTATCGCATGCTGGAATTAGATTTTCTCCTAAACGCTTACTTTTTAAGATAAATTAATAATTATTCGCAAAAATCGGTGCGTTTCAAGTGCCGTTTTGCCTTTCAGTATTGTTTAAACATGTTTAGATGTTTATAATGTCATTAAAATTTACATCATTCTGCCCAGGAAGATCCATAGAATAACACTGCGTAAAAAATGTTAGAAAAATATTCATAATTCAGATCACAATCAACAAATGTTCAAAGTTGAAAAATTTGAGCTTTTCTTTAAAATTGATTTTCTTAAAAATTGTGGGTGTTGAAGGAGAACAGATTGTATATTCGAATTCAGCATAAGAAATACTATTAAGATCACCCATTAAAGTTTTTGTACCAAACGAAAAGTTCAATTTTGTAGGTCATACGTCACACATAAACGATATTTATGTATAATGCTTTGTTTGGTTTATTCGATATGTTTTAAAAATGTACAAATTATACAAATAACATATCACGTAAAACAATTGCAAGAAAGGCACGGTCTACACTAAGGGTATTTGTTCAAATTTCAAAGATTTTCGTATCTAAGCTAGTCTTTTTAAGTTGATCACATTGATTCGACAAAAACAACTAAATCGATCCAACGCTATGGATCAGGGGCTAGCCCCATCTTTTTCTTCATTGTTCAGCGAGCGCATTCAGTTATTATTTACTGCTGGTTACATGCATTTTTTGCATGTATTTTAACACATTGTTGACTGGTCACGAGTTAACTCGTTTTTGCACTTGCATTAACGAAATCAATGTTTGAAACGCAGGGCAATATAAAATATTGCAAAAGAAAAATATTCGAAGTTATATAAAAGGTATGTGTAAAGTTTAATTTCAATTCATTATGTATAAATAAAGTATATTGAAGTTTATTTAGATTGTCTCACTTTCATATTTAATTTTGGAATAATAATCAGTGACATAGGATAGCTTCTGTGTAAAATTGTCGGCCAACAATGTGTCAACGTTTCGAATTGTATTTCAAATCTTATTGTAGTTGCGAACGTGTTAAAAAGCAAGGGGTTAACGATGGCATTATTTTACAGACTGATCAAGGGATCAGGAACCTGCAGGTCGACAAGGCGGCGCAACTGGCTTCGTCCGATCCCGATTACTCTATAAGAGATCTCTACAATGCGATCGCTAGTGGCCGATGCCCGTCCTGGTCGTTCTACATTCAAGTTATGACTCCGAACCAGGCGAAATCCTTCAGATGGAATCCGTTCGACTTAACCAAGGTAACGATTAGATGATCGAGTTGCGATCCGTTAACGTCAGCCGGGAAACTGAATTCGCATACCGAAACGACAGCATTTAAATTTCATGCACATGCTACACGGAACCGGTAAAAATAAAAAGGAACGAACTAATACTTGATGGCCGACTTGATGAATTTTGCTTGCGGGTGCGTTCAGTTATCGGGAAAACCGTAATTAAGAATTTCTTGTTTCGCTCGCGGGCAACGAGTCCAGCTCTAGTTCGAATATGGGGTCTTAATTTGAATTTGAAATGAATATTCCATCGTGTCGGCGAATATTTGTAACGCGGCCGGCTGGTCGCGCGATTAATGTTTGTGAAATCTCTTGGTGAGCTTTAACTTCGCCTTTAACTTTCCTCGGCTTGATAAAGTTGAGGCAGAAAGAAAGATTTGTCATTCATGCATTCATGAAAGAATTTGCC
The DNA here is from genome assembly GCF_051020985.1 of Nomia melanderi. NCBI lineage: Eukaryota > Metazoa > Arthropoda > Insecta > Hymenoptera > Halictidae > Nomia > Nomia melanderi. The sequence goes on from NC_135008.1 coordinate 12,332,158, forward strand.
ACGCGTTGCATACTAATGATCAATTTATTTTTGCCACGAAGAATGGCTCGATGCGGGGTGAAGTTCGACATTTGATTTAACTCTTGCACGGCGGATGATGATTTTAAGCTGTAACAGAATTTTACATTGTACGTGGAGTTTAGAGAGGTTCTACCTTCAATTTTATGCGTAATGTTAATTATATATATTACTATTATGTGTACACATAATCAGTCTTTTAAATAATTAAACTCTTAAATGTAAATTATTAAACTTTGGCGGGACGGATCGTGTATATACCTTGAATATAATTTCTTTCGTGGCGGGAACTTTATTTAACTGGTTCACTTTTGCACAAAGTTTCCGGGTTCAGGAGTGATAACCATTATCGTTCTTTTCATTCGTAACAGAGATAGATGTTTTTAACCAGAGTTATTAATTATTCAACAGTATTCGTTTTACTTCGTCATTTTTTTTGCTATCATCAGTCATTTAGTATAATTATATTCTACTCGTTTTATTCTAATTTATTAGTTTTGACACATGCCAATATCTTTTCAGAAGAAACGGATAGATTGTTGTATTTAAGTCGATTAAATTATCATTTTAGTAAGATATTAACACGTTGACCACACTGGTCACCGATGACAGGAGCATCCAAATTACTTGAAAACAATTGCAAGAAGGAAACTGATGTATCAAAATATTTACTTACATTGAGAATTAATTTTAATACCGTTTGCGTTTGTGATCATACGATAAGTAATGTTACATGAAACATTAAATTCTCGTGGTGGTCAATGTGTTAACTAAATATTTATAAATGTAGAAACTATATGAATTATAATTTGAATTTCTATTTTCATTGAAATGGTAATTTAATTTTCGAACGGAATGGCGTCAGTGTTGAATGATTAAAGGAATTCCCGGTTCTAAATTGAACAGGTATGGCCGCACAAGGAATTCCCGCTCATCCCTGTTGGTAAGCTGGTGTTGGACCGAAATCCTGAAAATTACTTCGCTGACGTGGAGCAAATGGCCTTCGATCCAGCTCACATGGTACCCGGTATTGAACCGAGCCCTGACAAAATGCTACAGGGCCGTCTATTCGCTTACGGCGACACTCACAGGCATCGCCTTGGTCCGAATCATCTCCAATTGCCAGTGAACTGTCCATACAAAGTAATTTCTCAACTTTTGTTTCTTTGTTTCCCATTTGTAACGTGTTCAGTTTTACGAAAATCGAATTTTTACTCTATGAAACTTAAAAGATTAACGGGTTTCAACTCTCTGAGCCTTTACATCCATTTTCTAATTAGTTTGGTGACTTTTACTGTTTACATAAACGACAGAATAGGTAATGATAGTTTCTTATAACACTAAAACTACTGAGCAGTTACATTGACTTGTTGACATTTCTCTATAGAAACTCCAAGAGTGCATCTATTGAGACTTTAATTGATTCACAATTTAGTTTGCGTATTGCTAAATTACTTTTTTCATAATTTCTCAGAAACACATTTGTTATCTTTTTAAGAAATGCAATAAGGTGAAATCAAGCATGAGTCGTTTTGACCCATTGGTACTTTTAGTGTTAAAGTTTTATACCTATTTTTAGCAAATCAGAAAATTACAAATCATCAAAATATACAAATATTATACATGTATTAGGCTTAAATATAAATATACGGAACATATAGATAAATAGATAGATGTTGCTTCGTTTGTTCAAATTCCAACTCTGATAAATAATCTTTGATAAATAATAATAATTCATTTTTCAAGCCACATGTACAAAGGACATGTACAAATATTTCCAAAATTGTATCCTATTGAATAAATAGTTCATTATTCATTACATTATTACATACATTCTCCAATAACAAAGAATCTGTTTCGACAAACAAGTATTATTAGCTCTCATCTAAATAGTTAGCTATACAATAAACATAAAACTCCTCATGAAAAATAAAAATTATCTAAAAATCTTCTTCTGTCTTTTATGATCTCATTCAGCTATCCCTGCTCCTAAGAGAATTAATTAACCTTGGCGTTTTCTAGGCGATCGCGGCGATGAACTACCAACGCGACGGGCTGATGGCTCTGTACAACCAGGGCGGTGCACCGAATTACTACCCTAACAGCTTCAGCGGACCGAAAGAGTGTCCGGCAGTTCGTTCGCCGCCGTTCTACGTGAGCGGCGACGTAGACCGCTACGAGCCGGAGAACGAGGACGATTTCGGTCAGGTGACCACCTTCTGGAGAGAAGTTTTGGACGCGGACGCGAAGAATAGGTTGGTGAACAACATCGTATCCAACCTCCGCAACGCGTCCACGTTCATCGCCGAGAGAGCGGTGAAGAATTTCTCCGAAGTGGACGTGGAGCTCGGCAGAAGGTTAACCGAAGGTCTTCGCAAAGCTGGAGTGAGGATCAACGTATTCGGCAAGACCGCAAGCTTGTGAAGAGTAGGGTTATTCGGATTATTTCCTTTTTGTATTGTATCGTCGATAGATTTCTCACGTCTTGGAATTATCGCTGTCTCGTTTGACGAGCCAGCTTGCATACACCATGTAATTTTGTTAATATATTTCACATGAATAAATGGAATCATTATTTTCGTTAGTTGGCCGTTTCATTGTTTGTAGATTTTAGTTTAGTTTTTTAAGTTCTGATTATCTGGTGTGAAAAAGAGCATCATATGTTCCCTTGATTGTATACTTTCGAAATGGATGCTTTACGTAGGGTATATTGTGTGATATTCTTTCGTGTCGCTAATGAGTGGTTTTGAAGTTTTAAGAGAATTCTATAAAATATTTTGTAAGTATGTAATGTTTGAGAAAGTTTTTTATAGACTCTTTTATCGAAATTCTGTTAGGCGAAAGATATAATGGAAAGTATGTGTTAACACTGTTCGACGTGATTCTTCAAAGACCTTCAAAGTTCCACAAAATCGAAGCAATTTATTTAACCCCTTGTTCTACAATATCGTGTTAGACTCGTGGTGAAGATTTCAAATAGAATTTACCAAACATGAATATTATTCAATTTGTGTGAATGCGAATTACATATTATTCTTTTCTTATCAATGATTATACCTTAGAGCATACGTTGACATAAAATAAGACTGGAATTTTCTCTTATTTTCAATAAATTGTTAATAACAAAGTAGCTAGATCAATTACAGTTCAGACAGAAATCATATAGCAAGGGGTTAATTTGTTTGCACTTCACAGATCCTAATTAAGTTTAATTCACACAATAAATAGATTATTCGTGTATAATTCTAAAGGGAAAACTGTGTCCTTCATATGTGTATGTATAACTATTAATTAAGCTGTTAATTGTGATTATAGTATTCACATTCCACTGTTCTAAGGATTTTAATATTTTGGAGGTATTGAATTTATGTATAATTTCAAGTACTCGACTAATTTTAAATAGAATTCATTTGACTAATTATTTGAAGTAAATATTTATTCAAAGGGAAGAATTCAACGGTAAATAAACTTTTGTCACATATGAATATCTAATTTATCGAAATTGACTAATAAAAACCACGCAGACAAATTTACCACATTTCACGTTCTTCTGTTGCTCTTGTTGAATCTACTATTTCTTGAATGTTTTAACAAGTCCATGGAAATAACGGTTTTCGATTTCGACGCGTGAGTGCTGGCGCTCTTTTCACGGCCAACAAGAAGCACTGACTAAACGGAACACAACGAGGACTCGTTTCCCCTGTTGAACTTGTCGAACGGGAGAAAGACGGCCTGCGGTTGATGTCAGCAACCTTCCGGGTTATCTATCGGGAAAATCCATGTCTTGTCTACCGGTGAATCCCAGTCGCATTCAAATTCTATTTACAAACGAAGCGGAAAGGCGGGATTTCTCGTATTGTCTCAAGCATTATATGTAATCAAAGACTAATTGCTATTTTTATGATCGAAGTCTTGATTAACTTTCAAGAACCTGCAATTAGGTAATCCTGAATATCTTCTCATATTTCTAACCCTCTGTCCTACTTTTTATTTTACAATTGTGCTTGATAAAACTACTTCATCGTTTATAATTCAGTAGAAAGGGAGAGAAATTTGATGCTTATTCTGTGTTTACCTTTACTTTAAAGGTTAAATACTGGTAATAGACAAGTAATATTTGATTTATATGAAAAATAAAGAAATAACGTTTAGATTTGTTGAATTCGGTAGAAAATTTTCATTGTGAATCTGACTCATTATTATAGGAGAAGGGGTTAAGAAAGTTTCTAAATAAGTTTCACTGTACTGAGTCAAAGTTTATTTATATTTTTTCCATTTAACTCGTCATCTTTCTGTTCTTTTCTTGTGCACCCTATTTATTTATATTATTTATTCTTTCATTGCGACACAATCGCTATGTTAAAGAAAATTGAAGAAAAGTTTATTCAACTGTACACTTCATATTTTGCTTGGCATTTTTCTTTCACCATTCACTCTATTTACTTATTGATATTCTTTATTCTCGTGTCACAATACGTTCGTCGCATTGAAAAGGAACGAGATAACTTCTTAGCCAACCCAATGCAGTATTATTCAATTAAAACTTCTCCGTCTATTTTAAGAAGCAACTTCTCTTACATTTAGTGAAATCAAGTTAACAATACAGAAATGTAGTTCCAGATACGACTAAATGCTTTATTTCCCTGACACCTTTATCCAAGAACAATTTCTTTATTTTATTCATTGTCCATTATGCGTATCAACCATAAACAGATTGACAAAACTGTCAATCTCGAAATCTTATCATATCTCACTCTAAAATAGGTGAAATGAATTAAACATTCCAATTTTACGAGTATAAATTAAAAAACTAATAAAACTATCTATCTCTGTTGAAAATAAAAAACATCTGTTATTGTCTTTCATTTATATTCCAAAATTACAATAATTTACTAAGCTTTCCGGTTTCATTTAAAACAAAACAAAATGCTAGATGAATATTGTGACGATATATTAGTCATCTTTAGCATTGATACATTTAATCTCGTAAAGTCATAACATTATACACAGTGTATTCAAATATTAATGTGCGTATGTTTACAATATGTCAACGTAAATTGATATCGTTATTCACAAGTTGCGTCAACGACGGAAAAACCGGTCTCAAAAGTATCGGGGAAGAACTCGAGTTTTTATCGTTTCCCGTTGTCTCCTGCGCCACAAAGAAAGATGGTTGCATACGTCAGGCTCTGGACTGTTTGCATTCCCTCGTATAGGCGAAATGTATTGTAAATATACTTGCTGTGGGATTTACCCAGACGACAAGATCCGAAGATGAATTTGTATATAAAGCGTTTAAGACATCCGTTCAGCATCAGTTCATCCCAGTTCATTCTCGAAGAAGAACGGAAACCACAACGAGAGCCAAGATGGTGAAAATCTACGTCCTCGCCGCTTTTCTTTTCTTAGCTATAGCCGCTGTCATGGCTGCACCTGCACCTGGTAAACCTAATTCTCTGTTTTACTCGTTTAATCCATTTAAGAATAAATATTGGATCGAGTCATAAATAAAATCCGTTTTCAACGACAATTCATTCGTCGATAAAATATACTGCAATGAACTTTAATCAATAATGTATATTTACTGTCATTATTAATAAATTTTTGCCATTTTTGAGGCAACAGAAGTTCGTATAAAATGTAACTTGGCTGTTGTTGGTACAATTGTACTCTACTTCAAGTGGAAGTTATTTAATATTATTATATTAAATGTGGTAAATATGATTATACTTATAAGTTATGTTTTTCAATCTACAGTCTGTAAACATGTAAAAATTTGGTAGTGATCAACAATTTTCTCTTGACAATTTATACGTGTTTTACAATTAACCGATTATCTGATGTATTGATCGATCCTCGCATTTCGATTATTTCATGATTTTCGATAATCAATTTTTAATGAATTTTACAAATGTCAATAAATTAATATATATTTTCAACCGAATGTTTTAGAAGAGTTCGAGCCCCTTGAATACGTCCACCCGGTCGAAGAGCGTGCTGATAGACAGAGAAGAGTGACCTGCGATCTCCTCTCAATCAAAGGAATCGCTGAGCACTCCGCTTGCGCTGCCAACTGTCTCAGCATGGGTAAAGCTGGTGGACGCTGCGAAAACGGAGTCTGCCTCTGCCGCAAGTACGTAATTTCTTAAACTTTGACCTGTTGATAATGCTGACGCTTTTAAATTTTTCATTGAATTGCTTCGCGTTAATAAACAACAGGGAATCATTTTGTATCTCGCCTAGGTACAGCTTGATTAGTATCACGCCAGTATTGTACTCAGAAAGAAATAAAATTTTTAATTGAGAATAACAATAAATTCATTTGTACATGCTATATAAAACTATATTCTATTAGTATTTCGCTGTAACTTTGGTTTGTTATTATTCTTAAAATAATTTTAGAGGTTCTAGTGTTAGGAAATGTAATTATTTGAAAATCTTTTAATCTTTGAAAAATTTCTTTTTAATCAAGAAATTTTTATTATACGGATAGGGAATCATTTTCTCGAGGGATCTTGGATGATACGACGACTGGTATTAGAAATTCAAAGAATTATCGACATTGATCGTGCTCGCACTGAACGGCTTGCTTTTATGTCAATAAATTGCAGCGTATTATATCGTTCATCTCCTTTCAGGACTACCTTTAAAGAGCTCTGGGATCAGCGATTCGGTTGAGTCGAACTCATCTCGTGAACACCAAGGCTCGGCGGAATTTTTCTGCGTAACACGATAAAGACTGGTGACGATCTTCATGAAACATCATGAATTAGAAGACACGTTCCCTTTGTGTCATAACAATGGATCCTCGCGTATTAAAAATTCTGTGGACCTTGGAATTACGCTCTGCTTAACTATACGACGTTATATTGCCTGCATTTAACATACCTCAAATAAAACCATATGTACCATAAGTAAATTATATCATATTTAAGAAAATTCGAATAAATAGAGTTGAAAATTCTTCTGAAACTTTATTTCTGAACGATTATCCTTCATCCTTCTTCTTCCGCTGTTGCTTAATATATTTAAGTCGGATATATTTTTTAAATTACAGTTTATTCATTATGAACAATTATATATTTCAATTAATAATAACTTACAATAGTTTATAACTAAAAGGTAGTAATAAGTGAAAAAATAATAAATTGCGATTTTCCTGATCTTTTATACCTACAGAGTGATTTAAATCTATTTAAGAAATTATTATTATAATAAACTATTTTTAAAAAAGGTAGATGTTGTCGGATGTTTTTTAATCATTGGCGTTAGTTTTTAACCTTTGTCCAATTAATTTCTAATCGGTATGAATCTATTATCTTAAAATATTTGTCTTTTTCGATGCAGTGATAATAGATAAAATTTGATGATACATGACATGAAAATATTATTTTAGTTGTTAGTTAAGTAAACATTTCTTCGAATGTTTGTAACATTTCGAAATTTAAAGTATATTTAAAACATGTAAATATTTGTTGTTGAATTTTTAATACAAATTCCAGTGTGAGTCATAATTTATTTTTATTTGTATTATCGTGGATCGTGATTGATAAAGCTATTAGAGGAAATATGATACTGTATGTAGAGCGCACCAAATTACGAGAAATTACTAGAAATTATTGATCAAATAATAATTGAATAATTAATTAATTGATTGAATAATTAATTAATTATCCTTTTCTCAATGTTTAAAGGACTGGTCAAGTGATTTCTCATATTTATTTTTCTTATACAGGTAGATATAAAATGTTTAAAAATAATAAAGAAAAATTATTCAATTTAGATGATAAATTGATAACATTATGAATTTTTCATTTCTAAAAGATACTTGTTTAATGAATATACTATCTATTAGAAATAATAGAATATATATATATATATATATAAAATATATATATAAAATATCTATTAGAAATAATATTGGGACATTTAGATATTAATTGCGAAACATATAACTTTAAATAATTTCAATTTTGTTTTTCTGACTAATAACGATTCTGTAATTCATGATAAATTTAACTTACTGTGATATAATATAAGATAAGCGAAAAAATTCCATGTGCAGCACTTGAGTACTTACCTAATCTTCCATCAGGAAAATACAATCCTATTTTAAAAATAATGTTGCCCCGCCATTCGTCAAAAAATCCATATATAAAGACCACAAGGCAGGTTAAGACACTGAATAGTGAACTACGATTCAATCTGCAGAAAATGAAGGCTTCAATTCTTTTTGCTTTCTTTTGCTTGGCTGTAGTCGCCGTTATGACTACATCCGCTGAAAAAGCTGAAGGTAAGTAATTTTCATCAGAATTGTTAATATTTTCAAAGTGGTCATTTTTGTTGCCATTAGTGCACCTATATTTATTATCATTTATAAAAGGCGTGACTGTTATAAAATTCTTGATTGTTTATGCAGAAATTGTTATTGATATTTATCAGATTATTGATTGTTTATTATTTTCTTTTTCAATTTGCAAACTTAAAAATGTTTCACCAATTGCGAGTACTTTCTGGTTTAAAATGATTATAAGTATTGCATTTTAAAAGCCATAATACTTTATCTCCTCATTAGGTAATTAGCTTTCTACGATGAAACCCTCATTAAGAAGAAGAGAAGCCTTTTTTATTAAAAGCAGCATAGTAAAACCGTCTGAAGCGAAAACTGTAATAAACGCAAATTAATACCTTCAATCTTATAACCTATTGATAGCAGTCTTATTAAATTGAAGAATTATTGGGTGAACAAATTAGTTCGTTGCATTTTGAAATAAATTTGTTTACAAAAGTGCAACATTCGATTCTTTAAATATTCATTATTATTTATGAAAACTTAATTTCTTCCTCGAGGGAAAAATGGAAAATTCGAAACGACGAAACAATATTCATTTGAAACTGTGCTTTCAGTTAATCAAGTAAAAACTCATCAAATTAATTTCTTGCTCAATATATAAGACTACAAAGATTCATTCATATTTTTTCCATTAAAACATTCATTCAATAAGAGATTCCAAAGGTTTCAATGTCAGTGTATATACAACAAAAACTTTTTTTAATAAAAATGATAATATTAGAATTTAATATATTATATTAAAACATGCATTAAATACAGAATCATCATAAACAATACTTAGTCCAACGTATTAAAAAAAAAAAAAAAACTCTTTCCTTATTTAATTCGTAAATATATTGCAGTCAATGAACAAGAACAAGAACTTGTCAATGTCGAAGAATATCACGGCGGTAGATTCAGAAGGTTTACCTGTTCTATTGGCGTAGGAAGCGGTCTTTGCAATTTGCATTGTAAGGAGATGGGCAAATCAGGTGGTCACTGCGATGGGTTCACATGTGTCTGTCGGAAGTATGTTATTTTCTGAAAAATTTGTTGTACAATATTTCATATATATATATTAACGTTCCGCAATACTTTTTACAGCTGAGTCTACTAATCACGGTTTTGGTGCATTCCCTCGTTTCTTTTGGTTATCTTCTCTTTCCTACATAAAAGATTGCTACTTACTTATCATTATTGCTTCCAGTTTACTAAGTCTTATTGTTCATGTAAGAACATTATGACAAACTGAATAATAAACAAATTTATTCCTTCTAACAAGATTTTTATTCTCTTAATCCCTTGCCTTATAACAACGTGTTAGACTCGTGATGAAGATTTTCAATCTGATTTAACAGGTACATATTATTCTTCTGTAATCAATTATTATACTTAAAAGCAACCATATAAATAGAGAATGCCTACAATTTTCCCCTTTTTCCAATAAACGATTAGTGACAAAGTAGTCGTGTCAGTCAGAGTTGAGAAAAAAATCATGGGGCAAGGGGTTAAAAACCGCACTACAATGAAATCCTACTGAAGTTATTTCAATCATTGTACAACAGTAATAGCTTTAGAAAAACAATACATAATTTATAAACAATCTGCACATAATCCATGTATAGTGAAATAAACATATAACAGAAAAACCTCACTGTCATCGCTAAACAGTAACTTCTTACTGTCACTCGAAATAAACTCACTACCCATCCTAGCTGCTTTCGAAGAAGATCGCATTCGAAGATAAGCTCGTTCCACATTCATACTGTACCAAAAGAAAGAAAGATCTCCCGAATAGTAGAACGTTCAAAAGAATCACGTGGTGAATGATCGCGGACGGGAAGAGGTAGCCGAGAACCGGAAGGGTATGAAGCAGCGAAACACGACTGGAAAACCAATACGCCTTGTGCGTCGGTATGCAATTAAAGGGTCGAGAGAGTTTACTGTCGATATTTTTCAACCAGCAATTATTGGAATCTTTTTGCTCATCCCCTCCCCCCCTTTCAGCCGAGCCACCATCCCGCTGATACAGCCAGGGTATAACTGGATCGGACTCACCAGCCACGATAGGCCTGCAGGACTCTTCTGTATGAAGTGCCCTTCAAGAGCGGACAAATGCGGCCACTATATGCACTTATGGTTCTTTCCACGCTTTCATTAAAAATTGGACTCCGCTCTCTAAAGCACCTACCGTTCTCTCTCACCCCCCCTCTCTCTTTCTCTCTCTGTCTCTCTCTCTCTCTTTCTCTCTGTTTTCCCTTCTTCATCTCACATTCGCTAGTTTCTATCGCGGCAACGTTTCCCTCTCTCTGTTTCCCCTCTATTCTTTCATCCATCCGCGCCGGTTCTAGCCTCTTTTTTCTCCCCCAACGGCGATCCTCTTTTTTCGCCACTTTTCGTTCCGTGTAGATCGGCAGGATATAGCTCGATGTCAGTCATATTCGGCGCTGGGCGGGCTTCTGGGGCCAGGCTCGGGAGAGGGACGAGGTTTTTTCATCTTTGTCCGTTACGGCGGGCAGCGGTGCGCGCGTCCGTCGAAAATGATTTTCCCTGGTATTCCGCGCGGGCATTTCAGCCTCTTCAACCATAATTCGGGATACCGGATACCTGGGCTGAATTGCAAATAACCACCGTGTCCCCGGCCACCCCTCAGTACGCTGCTGCGCGCGGCGGAACGTTTGTCTCATGTCAAATTGTACGCGGCTGGCTCGGGTTCTACGTGAACCGCCATCGTTTCGATGTTTCGTGGAATAATCGTGCCCGACTTTGATTAATATTATCGTCTACTTATATTTTAGGGGAAGCGGTGGGGTTAATTTCTTTTTTTTATTGGTAATTGTTAGTTTGGTGTTGAGAAGGGTTAATAACTCGATGTCTTTAGAAGTTTCGTTTTAGTGTTTGGTTTGCTTTGTTGCTTGGAGATTTTGGTTTGTACATGTTTTAGGTATGCGGTTTTAGTCATTTGGTTTTGGTAAATTAGCAACGTTATATTTGTTGGAGATTGAGTATAATGGAAATACAATAAAGAGTTGGAGAAAGGAAGATTCGTTTGTAAACTCAATTGATTAATTCCTCGCTTAACCGTAGGATGTTATTGGTAATTTGGATTTGAGATTTTTGATATTTTATGTAATTTCACGGTGAAACAACGTTTTTGCTGGCGAACCGGTCGCGTGACAATATTATCGATGCGCTAACAATAAATATTAACAGAACGTTTTCCTTCCTCCGGGACTATAGTAAAAAAATAAGGGTCATTAAACGTCGACATTGTATTTGTATTATTTGAACATGCGGTGATGCTACAGTAAAATTGGTATCAGAGAAAAGGTCATCAAACTTAATATCAGAATTTGTCCGATAAACATGTTTACAACTAATTTATCTTGCGTCATGTGCCGACGCGCGCAGCCGTGACAAGTTTATACATGGATAGGTTATCAAAATATTGTTTCGCATAGGAGAAAAACGCAGGTACACCTCGAAATTGCGTACTGCGATGAACAATGGATCCTCAATGAAAGTTTCTCATTTAATTTATTACTTTTGCGATTTAACGGAAATACACTGGTAGCACCTTTGCGCGCGATACGCAAGAGAGAGGATCTTCGATCGTCCACGAAGAGATGTCTCTACGAGTTTCTGGGCCCGCTTAAGTACTTTTATTTCCGTGCGCTATCAAACTGGGAAAACAGGATATTTTTCAGAAGGTTAACCTTTTGCACTCGTATCTCATCCTGGAGATTACAATACAAATTCGTTATACTTTATTTATGGTACTTTAAAAAGTAGCACACTTTAAAAGATTATATGGATTAAATCTTATTATAATAGTAACAAATAAAATAAATGTAAAACGTTGAATTCTACCACTGTAAATTACTTTAATTCATTTCCCTAAAAATAAATACAAGTTTACACCCAACCAAATTAGAAATATATCGAGTGCAAAGGGTTAAAGCAGGAATATTTCAATGAATTTTACATTTAGAAACTTGCAGCTGAAAGAATGCCTTTTGTCCAATTAATTTGTACAATGCTAAATGGTAGTCTTTTAGCTACAATCTTATTCAGTTCGCAATGTTGAAATTGTTGCGTATGCAAAGATATTGTTCGAAGAGAACTGTGATAACTTTAATTACAAATATTTAGCAAAATATTGTAACGCTAAAATATAACATTTAATACTAAAACTAACAATTAGATCAAAATTACCCATTCCTGATTTCTTCATTTTACAATAAGAAGGGAACAGCTGTTTCTCTGAGAAATTATTAAAGAAATTGCTTTAGCAATACGCATTCTGATTTTTAAATCAATTAAAGTCTCAATAGATACATTCTTGGAGTTTCTATAAAGGAATTTCAAAAAGTCAATTTAATTGCTCGATAGTTTTAGTGTTAATTCGCATATTTAAGGACTAATAGCCTAAACATTCAAATGTAACTAGTAATCTTCGATAATTATCTATCTCGATAAAGTAGTAGATAATAATATAAAACGCTTTTCATATTTTGGACATGTCAAAAACGACATTGTTTGTTCGACAGCAATGATCAAGTGATGAACATAGCGTAAGCATTAAATATTTTAAAAACTTGAAGTTGAATTTAACAAAATTCCAGTAGATCATTTATCGGCGCACTCGGTGAATTAACGTAACAAATAGAACGTAATGTCCAAGGTCCGCGATAGTTATCGCACAGCTGAAAGGATCGAATTTGGCTCGGAGCGTGTGATTATAGTGTTTCATGCCGAAGAGGCGACAGCGACAGGCAGGGACCGCTTTCACGGGCGAAAATCAGCAAATCGCAGCCCGTTAATGAAACGTTATCACCGGTTACGAAATAGCAATGCGGTGTCCGCGATTTACATTCAACGGTCAATCTTCTTTACATTCTCATCAAAAACGTTTTAGCGAATGCGACCGACCAATTCGGTAGACTTTCCGTTGCGCGATCGTTAACTGGTTCAATCTTCTCACTATCTTGAGTGTCGTATAACAAGATTGATCTTGTCAATTTGGCAAAAGAGAGATCACTTCGTACTGTTACGTAAAATAATGACCGTAGTAATGTTTCAAGGGAAATGAAGAAAGAGAGAGCGTCGTGCTACCATTTGTTTGATTTTCAGCTGATCGTGGCTACCTTCGATTACCAAACTTTCCCTTAAGCGACGTAAGCATTTAAACGTTTATATAATTTTCTCTGCAATCTATTATCTTACCATGTTCGAAATACGACGAAGAACGTTGATTTGCATTTACACACTCGTCCCATGAAATGTAACGGTAAAATGGAACGTCGATGAACGAAAACTTATTATATGGCCCCGAAATCTTGATGATATTATGTTTATTAAGGTATCTAAAAATTATCCTGTGAAATACATATTTTCATTTTTTTTTAACAAATAAGAAAGAAACATTTTTTAAGAGATTGAATAGCTTTCCCATCTGTTTTAATAACTTTCTTATTTTATACCCAATTTCAAGTAAAGGGAATTCTCAATTTTGTCTGGTATTTCGGTATTCTATATTATAAAGTGTTGCGTGAAATAGTAAACTGTGGTGTCAAATTTTCGACAACCTTTAGTGGAAAAATTGCATTCTATGATTAAAAGTGTCGTTATACATGTATCCAAACAAACTTTTTTAAATGTGTATAATTATTCACAAGTTATATGGTTGATTTTCCATCCCTTTGAGTGCGAGTAACCCTTTAAACAAGTCAACTGGCACGGCATTACCAGTTTTGCATCGTGTTCGTGCAATTAGTCCGTGGTCGTAATCGATGGTGATTGTAAACGATTATCTACGTCCGTGATAGATATGTATTGGTCGATGTCTATCAATCGTTCAATTAAGAGCAATTATCAGTTAATCCTTGTAACGGGCGATTTAGTATTCCCACGAGGAATTTGATTTGTTTCATCGAATACTGTTATCTTACCGAGCGGTTCCGCGAATTATTTCATAATACTTTGTTGACGAATAATATTTGTTGGACTTTGATAATGATAAATACAGTGGGGCGTTGCTATTTCGTCTCTGGAATCAATGTTTACCTGAATTTATTAGTAACTCGATTAGTCACTTCAAATTGAAGGTAGCCTGCCGGTTGATTTATATCGCAACGATACGAAGGTTGATTAAAAGGTTTTGTGATTTATGGGCCAAAGAAAAACGTCTTGTTAAATATTCAGATTTAATTTGGAAAATGCAATTGATCAAAACTTAGTTTTATTTGTAAAAAAACATAGAATTCTTGATGCAGTTTACACACATTTACAGTACATTTTTTGTTTTTTTCTTTTGTAATTAGGACTAGCAGTTATAGAAATCAGATTTCATTCAAATACTTAGATGAAAAAAGTTTTTATCTTATTTTTTATTTCCGTCACTGTTCATATGTCAGAAATATATTATTTGAATATCTGGTATTTTACATGTTACTCAGGGATTTATTATTTTATTTCATTAAGAAATCTAAAGCTACATAAAACGGTTCTTTGTTATTTCTGAGATTGTTACTTAAGATAATCTAGTACTTGACAAGTCTATTATAATTTGGAATTCATTTATTTCACTGTTCGTTATCAGAAGCGGTATTTTAAACGTGATCGAAATTTACTTAAAATGAATTATATAATACAAGAAGCCTACAGTCCGGAGGCAATCTTCAATCAGTTGCGTAAGCGAAATGGTCCAAAACGGCAAGAGAAACAATATTTATTGGGATTACACAACAGAACACTGTTTATTGGCCTCCTTACTTATCGCCGTTGTATCGTTCATTACAAAACATCTGTACTTATTAGCCACTTATTGCTTTCGTTTGCCAAAGAAATTTTGCTGTATATATTAATCAACTTTTGCATAAATGAATACTTGTCCAATAAAATGCCATTGTATACTTCTAATGTATATTAAACTGTTGAATTTATTACGTACATTTGTATCGCACAAGTATATTTAAACATCAGTAAACCAAATTCAACGATTCCTACACTTTAGAAGAAACAAGCAATATTTCGATTTCTATAAATATCAGTTTCATTCCTTTCGGATCTTTCATATAAATATAAAATGTAGCTTCTAACAAATGTTATATTACAACATTTTCATTCATTAATGTCACATTGAACATTTTCAGTAAAAAAAATTTAAAATACTCTTCGCATCTCTAACACAAACAATAAATTATTTTCTCTGTTTCTCTTGATACCATCAAAGTAAAAATTACTTTGCAAATGTTTAAAATATTCATATTCCATTAGGTTGATGTAAAAATCTTGACGCTCTTATACATGCTTAACAAAAGAATTTGCTTTGTAGGAACAAATAACATCTCTTTTCAAGCTATTATAACGTATGTAAAGGACACTTCTTCCTTCGTTTTTACTTAGTTCTCCGTTAGTCATCAAACAGTTCAGAACTCTTCTTTTTATTTCTTTCAAAACATTAGAACCTTTGCATCAACCTCATATATCATCCAGCTATAATATGTAAACATAGGAATTCATTTGCTCCGAACATTTCATCCCCAACGTTCCCGGAGCAATACGGCGACACTTATCGAAGCTCTCATCCGAAACTAGCGGTATCGGCGTGGAAAAGGGCGACGGAGACAGAACTGTGCGTGTATCCCCGGGACGAGTGACCGGTTTGGAAATAATGCGAGCGCAGGAGTACAGGTCGGTTCGGTTGGTACGCGAATTAACGCTCACGAAATCGGATTACGTCGTGACCCACAGCACCGGCTGTCTACTAACTCTTGCATTAGCCCCCTTCGAGCAAATTGCGTTTATCCTGGACCGAGCAGGACGATCGGCTAACCGGGAGAGTACTCTGCCAGGGTAAATTGCTAATTCGCGAGTGGCAGAAACAACGTGGTCATGGAAACACACGAGATTTCGGCCGTTGAAGCTACGGTACTTTTCGGTCTTCACAGACCCCCTGACAATGATTACTGGGCTACGAGTGTTTCTTGTTTTGAGACTGTTAGGTGGCAACATGGACAAGGTTGTAAGTAGGAACATGTACCGAACAGGAGCATTTCATTGTAACTTATCGGAAATGCGCATAACTGTGATGCTTAAGGAAATAGTTTTGGTTAATTTAACTTTAGCAATGTTGTCTCACTGTTATATTAAATTAATAACACAAAGGGAATGTTCTATTGCCAACAAACTGGCGTTGTTCTGTATTGTAAATTCATATTAATTGTTACTGTTGAATTAACCCCTTGCCCTACAATATCGTGTCAGGTTCGTGATGCAGATTTCAAATAGAATTTAACAAATATAAATATCACTCAATTCTTTCAAGTCTGAATTGAATAGTATTTTTCTGTTATTAATTGTAATGCTTCTGATTGAATGTAGACATAGAAGAAGCATGGAGTTTGTTTATTTTTCTAATGAATTATGAATCATAAAGTAGTTCTGTTGAGCGCAGTTGTGACAGAAATCATAGTAGAAGGGGTTAATGGAGGCAATTGTTTGGTGGGTGCAGACAATAAGTGGTTGAAGGGAAGATAGATTTGAATAGGGGATAATAGGTAAATATTTTGTGTAACATGAAGTGGGAGTATGTATGGACTGAAGTTTGGTCCAATCGGTTAACATGATTTTCACTATTTTTGGGGGTTTCCTTGTTAGTGTTGGAGGTTTCAATGAGAATTCTTTTGGCCATACAAAGACTGAGAAAGAATATGAAGAATGTGTGAAAGTGAAAGAAAGCATAGTGCAAAAAGCATAAAGGTTATAAGTTGAATTTAATAAACGTGTTAAGTTAAATTAACCCAATCATGTAAGGTGTTTAAGAATGTGTTTGTTTTGAAGCCGCTGATTTTTTTAATGGTTTTTAAAAGTGTTTCTCATAAATTTTGATTGTGGAGACTGTTTTCCTAGAATTCTAATTAATACTGGTTTTGAATTTATAAGCGTTTCGAAGAAAATTACAGTGAAAATTGTATAATTCTGTTCTTACACGACTTTGGTTTAACATGATCACCAAAATTCTAAAAAAAGAATTTCTTCGTGAATTCAATTTCTGGGAAAATATTTTTCTAATTTCTCCGGTTTGGAACTGGTCTTTATTTTTCTATAAGTGTAGTATATTTTTTTGCACAAATTTTTTTACGTGGAACTTATTTATCGTATAACAGCAAGTATTACCGCATTGTTCTTTCAATTATTGCATCATGGGCAAAGTCTCGATTGTGTGTGTTATTAAAATCTGTCTGTCAAAGGTTTAGTTTCCCAAAGGTTCATTAAAATTTTAGCTGGCTGTCTCTTTGCGAGAATACGATGAAAGTAAAATACTTATGAAACAATTTATTTATAACGTATATGTAAATGTTCTCAGTCAGTAATCCCTCCGCATTTTTTATATGAGAAAAATATGTTCGTAAAGTATGTAGGTAATATTTCCTTTGGCGCATTTCTACTCGCTTCCGAACTATATGGTAGATTCTTTCTACTGTGCTTTGTCTGATTTTCGCTTGCCCGGGACAGAGACGGTAATATAACTGAATGGAAACTTTTAAGTACCACTTTGTGCATTTGTAATGCTTTAGTCATCATTCAGAGAACTACTTTGTACAGAGTGCATTTTACAGAAAAAAATACATTGAAAATATGGAATACAATTTTGATGATGTTTCTTATAAAATAAAATATGGAATATAATTTTGATGGTTTCTCTTGTAAAGTAAAATATTTAAAATAATGTTTTTAATATAAGTACATATAAGCAGAGTTTGCTACGTTAAACGATCACGTCCAATATCTTATATAAACAGTATAGAAACACAATCGACGCATATTACATTAGAAATAACTTTTATTTTATTCATTTGTTGCTCAGTCGTCACTGTATGATTATGTTATAAAAATTATGTTTCTTATATAAAATAAATATGTCAGTATAAAATGCAGAATATGTGTTCACGTTATATTCTAATGTTGCAAAATCAATATTAAAAATAACCACAAATTTAACGGAAACGTTACAATAATTTATCATATTTTAAGTAAAAACTGTATTGTTCTTGATTATTGCGTTTAAGCCGCAAAAGTAACATTAGCTGTATAATTAACTTCTCGTCTTTCGATATTATAAAAGAGTTATAGTGAAGACTTAAAATTTAATTTAACAAACATAACTACTGTTAATTTTTGTACATTAGAAAAGACCCTATTCTGTTATTAATATTCAGTGCTAAAAGAAATTAAAAACCAACAACGAAAGCAATTTTCCTTCTAGTTGTAATCAGTTATTAAGATAAATGACATCTAACTGATACAATTACATAAGGAAATTGAAATGAAAAAAAGTTTCCTTTATCTCATCGACGTTTTGATTAATTGAAAAAATAATTGCATTAAATTCTATCAAAGTTTAAAATTAATTTCATGATTCTCCATTCGTGTACATTTTAAATGAAAAGGTCCCATGCTAACAACAAACAAACCTCAATGTGCCACTTTCGTTAGGTCATTTTGACGATAAATGTAAGTTAAGACACTGAATTCCTTTTCCAACAATAAATATATTTTCTAGTCAACCAGTAAATAAACTTCGAAATAGCTTATGTTATTTCAATGGATGAGGATTATTCAAACGCATAAACGATTACGTAAATTTGTGACTATACGCAGTACGTCCCACTCATGCGATTATTTATATTACGAGAAACACGAAAAAGTGTTTCAAATAAAAGTTAGGGTAATTCCGAGTGAGATGGCCCCATCTTATTTTGATTATGTAATTTCTATGTTTTCAATTGTTTCCAGTAGTATACTTAACCCCTTGTTTCATGATTACTTTCAGAACTGTGCTTGATAAATGTAACTTTTATTCGATGAATTTTAGCATTTCTGATACGTACAGAAATAATCGCATTAGTACACTTAAGTGGGACACATTGCAGAATTGCCTCGGTCATTGGCCAACGCGAACGTTCCGCAAAGATAATCTTTGTCCTGTTGCTACTTAGTGGATTCCCAAGCTGCGCCAAGGGAGGGTTGCGGTAACTCGCATCCCGTCACGTATTTGGCTTGCAACGATTACGAGAGGATCATAGCCGGCTCGTTCAATCAATCAGCTGTTGAGGTATTAGCGTTTCCTGGCACGTACCAACTACGATGTGTTCTGCGCGCTCCCCTCGACTCCGTCGTCATTCCGCAGCTGGGTCTCGTCTTTGCCATATTTGCGGTCGCGTTTTCCACCACCCTACTCATTCCGCGAATCCAAGTGTTAAGGACGCATTGAGATTTGATAGAATCCGCTCTGTTATCGCTGTTTTCGCAGATCAGATTAATGAGACAGGATATGCAGACGTGCATATTCGAATTGGTAGATCGTTAAGGATTTTGAAGATGTTAGTGTTATTTGAAAATTGATGGACACGGTGAATGTTTGAACGGGAAGTGAAACTGTAGGTCGTCGTTGTTAAACCCTTGCCTTATGATTTTTTTCAAACTGTGATCGATCTAACTACTTCATTAGTTATTAATAATTTATTGAAAATAACAGAAAATTCTGTTAAATGTTAAGTTTCGGCCATCTGTTAGAATGTGAATAGAATAACCATGGAAGGATATACATCAATCACAGTTTATTCCGTCGAACGGTATTCCGAGTCGTTTTCGAAGAACCCGCGTGTCTTGTTTCTAACGTCGTGCCCGGCCCTCCTTTTTCCACTTCTATTTCGTGATCTCGTTACCGTAAATCTTCTTCGTGTGCTCCGCGAACTTGGTAAACCGATAGAATCGAATTATTCGTTTCCCCTCTGTGGTACGGAAAGAATACAGATGAAGTCGGTATGAAGTACTCCTACGAAGCGATAAATTTCTTCGTGGGTCCGCGTTCACCGCTGTCCGTTTCGTTGAACAATGAAATCATTTTCGCGTCTGGATCATTCTTAACCCCCGAGTGAATTAACACTAACAAGACTGAACATTGAGCAGCAGAAGGAAAACGCTAGTCCGTTCAAATCCAACTGCGTTCATCGTGTTTTCATAAAAAAAAATTAAATATAGATTAATATAAACTTCATATAGATTTTTATTAAAATTTTAGAATTAAAATTGCATTTAAATGTTAACTTTATTTACAACGTATTATTGTTAATTCTACTAATATCAGTATTCATAATCTAATTTTACAATTGTATTAGTTGATTATTTGTTAATTAATTCGACAACTATATATACAACTATTATAAAATAAATATAAATTAATCTTGGAGATGCAAGTGAGTGTAAATAATATTTTTTAAACATATAAGCTGAAGGAAGGAAAATATTTTTAATATTTTACATATGATTTTCGAAAAGCTGCTTCATAATCTTTCTACGGCTAAGCTTGGACATCGTGAGATCGTTGGATCGTTGGCGAACGCTTTTACGTGCACGAACATTGGCAACGGTTCTTGTTTACCCCGCGCGCCTCCAGTGTTTGGACAGCGAAGTATGAAATAACATGTGATAGAAGAATTTGTTTCAACGAATCAGTATACTCATGGTTCATGTTTGCACAGTGCGGCTCGCCGGATTGGACTTTTGGAATTTAGAAGTATTTGTAAACTGTTATAGGGCAGTAGCAATTTCATTCCTGTGTTGTTGGTTTAAGTATTGGACGCGAGTAAAGACACGTGTCATCGTATACCTAATTATTCTTACTAGACAATTGGGTTGTGTTAGCAATTGAATGTTTAGTGGCACTTTAGCAGAAATTTAAATTTGTTCATGTGTCGTTAATAGACTG
Source organism: Nomia melanderi (assembly GCF_051020985.1). NCBI lineage: Eukaryota > Metazoa > Arthropoda > Insecta > Hymenoptera > Halictidae > Nomia > Nomia melanderi. The sequence continues at coordinate 12,353,283 of NC_135008.1, forward strand.
CAGATATTAAACCATTATTATTACACATATTGTTATAATATATAATTAAACACATATTACAATAATATGTAGAATCTCATGGGGGTCAGCGATGACCCTCAAATCGAATTACTATAGTTCATTCAATAAAATCGACGATTATTTGAAAACATTTCTATGTTATAAATAGTGTTAACTAATGCAGTAACATTTAGCTAGATGTACGTACAATAATAATAACGCAATCAAATGATTTAGTATTATATTTCTTCCATTTTGTATATTTTGCTGTATGAAATTGTGCGGCATTCAACGTGTCAATAAAATTAACTGGATAAGATTAAAATTTGGTCTACCCTGAAAATATATTTTCAAACATTAGAAATTACACAAACGTGTATTCTAATATTCAATAACATCTGCGACAATATGTATTCTCGTAATACTACTTTCCTTTAATGTTTTTTGATGACATATCTTCATTCCTGTACGTTTAGAAGATGAGTAAATAATATCAATTCATAAAGTGTGTTTCCCCTTGAAAATGAAGTTGAAAATGTTAAATACGTGTAAAGTGCAACTTGTTTAACAGTGCTGTAATTAAATTCATACAACACTAGAGTTTTACAGTTTAACATGACAGTTGACGAAGAAAAATGCTCACATCTTCGAAGCACCAATTTCACACAAACTGTACTCTGCCATGTAAATCACTTTTACTTCATTCCACTTAACTGAACACATTGCTGTAGCAGAACCGGGGGAACTGGATCTATTATCCCATAAATCCATCATATAGCCCGGTATTGTCTCTTTGACAATAACGGCAATCCATCGAGATCGATCAGCATGCGTGGAGTTACCAAATTCGAAAATTTCTAATTAGCGATACGCTGATCTATAGTTTTAATTTTATCTAAATAAAATTTGTAGCTTCACTTTATTACCATTGCTACATCTGACTACAAAAGTGTCGAGTACTACTGTTATAGATAATAAAATAAGCAGTAAATAATACAAGAATAAAATTACCATTTAGTTACTCAATTAATATAGCATAAAATTGCGTAATAAATATATGAAGAGATTTACTATTTATAATGAACGTGGAAGTATTGATTAATACTCGTTCAGTTGAAAGAGTGGCCGTAAACTTCGCCGTACAGAAACGCAAGTTTTTGTCACTCAGCTGAATCCTGATTTAAAAAGGTAAAATAGTTAGTCGACCGTCACAGTTAACCAAGCGTAAACAGTTAACTGGTAATTTGCTAACCGCGAGTCGTAACTTTAGTGCGATCCCCTTCTCGAGAATGCTATGAATCGAATATCAATTGCGTCAAAACGGACAGGGGATTTCCCTGACTTATCTTGTTACGTTATAAATCATCAGACACGTATCTGTCAAATGAACCTTCGGTATTGTTAGACAATTGATCATTCGCAACGTACATAGATTTCTATTGCAAAGATTGTTGATTATGGTGTTTGATAATATACACACTGTCGAGGAAATTGTTAAAAGTAACAAATTTTGAATTTTTATTTCGTTATGTGCTACATTTTTTGTTAGATAGAATTATCATCGGCAAAAGTGCTAAGGCGTTAAACTGTAATATTTTAAATATTTTAAGGATTAATTAATTAATTATTTAAATAGAAATTTCTTTTTTCTTTCTAAGAATTATGCATTTTGAATGTGTATCAATTTTGTCCTGTGGATACGATGCTGTTATTCAACTAAGGATTTTATGGATTTATGATGTTCATAGTTTTTTAGAAGACAGTGCTGAAATAAAATATAATATTGTGAGGTTGTCCGACCTTTCGTGCATTTGTGCTATCTTTATTTCGTACGGGGATATTACGATTTATCGGTGCGCGGCAAAAATGTGAAATAATAATTCAAAGACATACAAAAATAATAAATAATTTAGTTCGTATTATAAATGAAAAAACTAAGTATAAAAATATTCAATTAAATTAATTTAAAAACATCAAATACTCAGTAACTAATGATAAAATAAAAATAACTTCAATATTTTCATCGGTTAAAGAAATTCTCAATTTTCATTTCAAAATATCCGTCGACGTTCAAATCTTTTTAATTAAAATATACGTGATGCTGCGATTTGATTATTTTGGTAGCTATTGTGTTGCTTTATTTGCAAGATTTTAGTGACAGTAGCTTGATATTCCGAAATTAAAGCTTACCAAATTTCGCGAAACAAAGCTGAATGTTCGTTACAACAGATGAAAACAAGCTCAAATGACGTTTGTGCAGTCGAAGGGTTGCACACCTGAGATTACATTCATGTGATTAGCGAGTCGAAATCGCTTTGAACTTTTACAGGTCACGAGTTCAAACGTTCCTGCCGCGGAGTGTACTCTTAAAACATTACGGTCGATTGATCCGAACGGTTCGCGAGATAAGAAAAAAAGAGGAAAAAAGAACGGGGGAGCTGATTATGAAAGAGTGTGCCGTGCATGCGCCGATAGGATAAAAAAAAATATTCGAGATGAAATGGAACATTTGATGAGGTACCGGTCGACCGACATATTCCCGGGAGAATTTACAGAATAAAAATTTGACGCGATGCCAGCGTCGTTATTAAAAATGGCCGCCGACGGGGCTACCGAGCTTCCCCTTTGACCAAATTTGGGTTACAATACAAGCTAACTTACAAATCATTTGACCTAATTTTCCGACTTTATCATCGCAACTGAAATAGAAATCAATAAATATTTGTTACCAATATTTTCTGTTACTTCAATACACAATTTATTAATAATTTAATTACATTAGAAATTAAAATGTATTTAAAAATCCTTAATTATTTATATATTATGTATTTATTGTTAGAATAAATATGCATTTCGGCTGTTCAACTTATGATGAGCTGCAATTAGAATTCAATCTAGATTATTATATTCTAGTCATTAGTATTTGAAAACTTTGTATTTCATATAGAAAAAAATAAATATAATTCATTATTAAAATGAAACTGAAAGTATTTACTGGAACATGGCAAAATGTAAATTCTAAAGAACATTCCATCCCTTTTTCGAATGCGCACTTCAACAGAATTAACACTCGATAAGAACAAAAAAGGAAATATTTTTCTTTTATTTTCATTATTCATTGATTTGATTACCAAATGTAAGAGCAAATTTATCGTTGAATAAAGTAAACGGAACGACAAACAACGAAAGATCGTATGCTGTGCATAAATTCAATCGATCCAACGACCGGTGACATATTTTTCAGGAAATCCGGAATTTCGATTTTACGGATTTTCGTAAACCACGTCGCGTCATTCCCTTCCGCGTCCGTTTTTGCGAGCAACGAGCGAGCTGGCAATCGAATCTCGTTTCTACCTCTCGTGCTCGATGTTTACAACACGCGCGCAGTCTTGGAAACCTGGCACCCACCACTTGTTGTAATTAACCGGGATCTGCGAATCGTTTGTTATTCCATTGATTTCCTTAATCCTGTTTCTGGCGAGATTGCGAAGCACGGGTATCGCACGATTAACTTTGCATCCTGACCTTTCTGTTATTTCACCTTCGGACAAAGGTGCAGTTCAATGCTCGTAGAATTTCCATTGCAACATTCCATTGAAATTTGCATGCCTCCTTACTTTAATCCGTTTGGTGCAAATACGTACTAACTTGTATGTGTACATTAGTGTTCGAATATATCCAATTAATAAATGTACTTTAAAAATGGCATATCACAAAGATAAACGTATTTCATTAATATGAAGAAAAGTACGTTATCTATATCAATCACCGTTCAATTTACATATCAAAAGAAAATTGAAGATATATGTGTACATACAAATTTCTTTTGATATTTAAATTGATCGGTGACTCATATAGATAACGTTTTTCCTTCATATCAATAAAATATGTTTATCTTCGCGATGGGCCATTTTTGAAGTACGTCTATTAATTGGATATATTTGAACTTTCAATCATTTATGTACGATATTCTATCAGGCGATATTAGTTTACTTTTCATTAAACAACCTGGATTAAATGTAGTTATTTCAGGGAATATCAATTATAAACCATTCTCTCAGGATTAGTCAAGGCTTATCGGTCAGTGTCAAGTAGCTATGACTTCGCACTCTTAATTTCAGATGACGTATAAAAATGATTAAACGCCGCGGAAATAACATTCGTATGTTACTATATATCATTCGCTTTCATCATGCCTTTACGTTTCAATTATATCAACAATTACACTATTATTCTGTATCCCGTCGCCCTATGATTTCTTTCTCAACTCTGATAGATACGATTACTTTCTGATTAATAATTTATTGGAGAAAGAGAAAAATTGTAGGCATATTATGTGTCCATATCTGCTCTTAGATATAATAATTGATTACAGAAGAATAATATTTGTATTTCTTAAATCACGTTAAAAATCCTTAATATGAGTCTAACACGTTGTTATAAGGCAAGGGGTTAATTATACTGCCAACAACTACCTAAACAAGCAAACAACAGTGTTAAGTCGACGAGAGAAGTATGTAGCCATCAGAGTATTAAGATATCAACTCTAATCGATTTCTCCTATTATTCAGGCTATCCTGATCTCGCATAGAAATAGTCACTAAAGACCATAGGGTTAAATCTCCCTACGAATCTTCGCTAATCCCACCCCCTCGAAATATCAACACTAGCCGAAGTTTTCCTACTACTCAGATTATCCTGACCTCGTATAGAAATAGTCACCGAAGTCCAAAGGGTTAGATCCGTCCACGAATCCTCCCGGTCCCACCCCCCGCCCACTTGAAAACCAGCCACACCGTCGTTCCTCTCTCGCTACTTTCATTCTCCGCGGCTCTCCGGAACGCTTCGGTCGATCGATTTCGCCGCGGATACGCGGAGGCAGTCGGCACGCGAGCGAAAGAGACGCTCGAACCACGGTAAAAAGAGGGACGGAGGGGTAGAAGTGGGCGGTCGGGCGGTTTCAGAGAGAAAAAAAGCGCGGGAACGGGGTAGAGGAGTCAAAGCTTGCAACTGGTGGAGCGACGGAGGAAGAGGCCGTCGGTGCGACGAGGAACGAACGACAGGGTGACTACGGTTGGCGCGAACGAGATAGCATCAGACGCGGCCAGGAGGAGGACGAAGAGTAGCAGGGTAGTAGGAGGATGAAAAGAGAGAAAAAAAGGAACGCCGCTGCGGAAACGAGATCGCGAAATAAAAGGGTTGCAAAAGAGCCGGGTCCCGGACTCGAAGGGGGCAGGGCGGAAAAGGGAGAAAACCGAAAGAGACAGTGGTGGGAGGGACGGGGGAGGACGGTTAGGTGGAACGGGGCAGAAGAGGGAGGAGGGTGGAAGAGGAGAGATAGAGGAGAAGAGACGCAGACGCGTTGTGCCTGGTTTTCAACTACCTTCCTACACAGGGGAAAGGACACACTACCATCTCCCTCTCGGTCCCTCTCGGTTCCTCTTCCTATTTCTCTTCTTCTCTTTCTCTATTTTTTACCTTTCTTTTTCTCTCTGTCCCCCTCTTTCCCGCGTTTCCGCTCCTCTATCTCTCTCGCCGCGGCAGGAAAACAAATTTCAGGTCCTCTCCCCTGTGCAGAAGCTCTTTCCACCTATGTCTATGCATGATTACGCGCGTGTGTGTGAGTGTGTGTGCCATCCACCAATACCATCGACGCCGAACATCTCTCTACGGGGTGCACCGGGTCCACCTCTACTATTTGCCGGTACCATCATCGACGGGGACCACTACCGAGCCGGATCACCACCACTAGCGACTAGCACGCTGCCAGTAACCCAGCAGCACCACCGCCATCTTCATCACCTATGCCGGGGGTAGTGGCAGCAACAGCGACGCCGGGAACGGCGGCAACGGCGGCAACGGCGGCAACGGCGTCGGCGTCGGCGACTGCAGCATTCGTTCAATCCCTCTCGACGGTGGTGCGCGCCGCGGCGCTTTGAATGTAACTAATTAGTAACTACGTTCACCGTGACGTAATAAGCAGCAGACGGTTTCTAGCGGCTGGCTCGGTTCGGCGCACACCGCGGCGCGGCCCTCGCCCGCGCGGCCTCCCCACCCTGCTCGTTATCGTTTTATTTCAAAATTTTCATCCCCTTGACTCGACCGCCCCTTTGCACCGACAACGAGCCCCGCTGCTTCTTTACTTCTCTTCTCCTTCTGCCTCCTTTTCCTGGCTTCCTCCTTTTCTTCTGCGTCGAATCCCGCGTTACCAGTCGCCGTTACGGCTCTTTCAGGTGAAACCGGAAGTGACGGAGGAATGCATTCGACTGCATGTAGGAGGATGATGATCAGGAGAGGAAGTTTTGGAAATGAAGATATCGATGCTGGTGCGGGGGATGGATTCGTGTTTTGTAAAGTTAATGTTCGAGCGTGTGCAAGGTTTTGGGGGTTTGGAAATCGATCGGATTCGTATTTAATATATAGTTTATTAATTCTTCTTTGGATGATGGTCGATGTGTCAGTGATTTCTCTTTAATACTGTTTCAAAAAGTTGTTTCTATCAACCACGTTTCACTGGTTGTCTACTAGTTTCACGTACATTTCTTCTAATGGTACGTTTTCTGTTTTACAACCCTATCGCGGAGACTCTTTGCGAAAACTATTCACTATACTATCTAACTCCAACTAACAATATTTCAACAAAAGAAAGGATGCTTCTCAATCTTCGTTTGAACAAACCATACAAGTGTCAAAAATATAACACTATTAATTCACGGATCCGATATGTATTATATTCAACCCTTCTACAAAATCTTTTGCTCGAGTACTCGTCTGACACGAAAACTCGAGGCAGATCCCGGCAAGAAACTATAATTTCACAAGCGTAGCCGCATTATAACGAGGATCGTTCAATGAATTGAAGTACCATATCCGTCTAGGCAGGGACGAGCCTGAATTCGGTATTCAACGGTGGAGGAGGGCACCAGCGGGAAGTGTATTTAACAGAAGACCCGTGAATAGTGAAAGAATTAAAGGCCCCGGCGATTTTTCTAGACGCGAAGCCAACCGCGCGCGATGAATCCAAGGAACGGTGGAGCCGGGGCACTAGACGATGAAATCGGGAAGCGGTCGTCTCTCTAATTAAAATCCGCCCGCGATCCGCTTACCCAGTCTGTTCGCGAGCGACTATCTCCATAGGCGAGGATTAACAACGGTCTCGGGACTATTACTCGACGGCGGGCGCAAGTTAGACACGGCCGATCCCGTGAAATCGCGATTTTTTTGTGCCAGGCCCGGAGATTTCGCTTTTCGTTTTTTTCGACGCGACTCCTGCGAATCCCGGGGCTTCGAACGGATCCGCTGCCATTATCGTAACGTGAACGATAAATACGGGCGCAAACAATGTCGTTTAATTTGCGTACGGCATAAAAGCTCGGCGATTCGGGGACAGATAAATACCAACGAACGTATTTTACGTTTTTCCCGGTTTTTTCAGTTTCATTTTAACATTTTTTCCTCGCTTTTCGACGAACGGAACAGCGAAACAAATGTCGGATAGAATGTTAGTTCGCAAAGTCGATTCCGCTACGACTACACCGAAACTCTGTTTTTTTTTTTGTCGACCTGGGAAAGATGAATGAATGGTGTCGAAGTGTTGTGTTAGCAACGACGGATGGAATATACCTCGTAGTATTTTTTATTTAAAAGCGGAGGCGGGTGAAAATGGAATTTAACCGTAGATTCAATCTGAAAGGGAAACGTATCGAAACCGTTGGCGACGACTTGGATGAAATTTACGGGAATGATAGGTTTCAAAAATATTTCACGCGTGTTTCCTTTTTCGCGTGTCATTCGTGCTGGGAAAGTGATAACAGATGTTGAAATGGAAAGTTTAGTTTTGGAAGTGTTTCGGGGACTGTTAGCATGTCATTCTTTCAAATTCAATCGGAATGAAAAATGTAGTTTTAATTTCCAACTGTGAGGTCCATCAATATTTCAGTTATAAAAGAATCTGTTACGTTTCTACCTCTTGCTTAACTCTAAGAAAGCTTAAACAATCGAAGACTATATAAACAACTGTTTCATTACAATTATAACTAGCAAATAATTAATGATTTATAATTATATTCGAATTATATATTATGTTTTACATTTCACTGTTCCTATCACGAAACATTAAATCGTTCATTAAAAACTCCATTGGAAATTTTCAAGCAGAAGTTTCCTGAAGGAGTTCACGAAATTTCGTCGAAAATATTTTTGTTTAGTTATTTCCTCTTGCTTCGTCACGACAAATCAGGCACTCAGATGTGTTCCATTACTGAGTGCGCGCCCCCTTGTAACACAGTGTTCACGAGTTTAACACGCGGTACAAAATACATTTCGTCACGAACTTATCTCGTTTTCGCGTGCCGCGGCGTCGATATGATTTTAAATTTTCTGTGTAACACGTTATATTGCTCACTCCTTTTCCTTATACCGTACTTAAGGCCTTATTTAGTTTATTAGCAACTTACAAACTCGGCTTGCTGCTTAAGGCGCGCGCGACAGCCCCTACCTGTAGGGGTCTCGTGTTCCCGGCTAAATAAAGTTCCAGCTTTACGCGAGTAACGGGAAACCAAACAGCTACTTTTATCGAATTAACAATATGTCTTGCAGGAAATTTGACAAGCTCATTGCACGGAACTTCCTTCGTGCCAAGTCATTGATCAACGGTAACAATAAAACTACCAGACGTGTTAAAATGGCCCTTTCCTGATGTCCTTTTCTTGCAATTATTAAAAAGATAACAGATGTTTCTCTCAGAAATTATTAAAGAAATTGATGTAGCAATATACAAACTGAATTGTAAATCAATTAAAATCTTAATACATGCACTCTCGGAGTTTCTATAAAGAAATTTCAAAAAGTCAATTCAACTCCTCGGTAGTTTTAGTATTAAAATACGGGAAGAAACAATACCCCTGCTTTATATTAACGCTTTAATTTCTTTTAAGTGTCAATAAAATTTCCTTTATTGTTATCGATTCAATTTATTGCAAAAGTATTAAAGATTTCAATCGCTACGGATATGGTTGAGAATTACTTGATAAGTTATTAAGAAGACAAAGTATTTTACAATCTCGACTATATCGATTATGAGGATAGTTACAAAGTATAATTTAGATTATAAGGTTTTGTCTATTAATCTTCTTACCTGGGAATCCAAGTTGTAAAAGATTGAACTTCAAAAACTCGACAAAGGAAAGTTTAATTATTACCATGATCATTATCCTCAAATTGGGCGTTTTTCGCGGAGAAAGTAATTCCTTTTACCTTCAATTTATATTAATTCGACAATTCTTTCGACTCACTGAAATCTTTTCAATTTCTGTCTATTAAGTCCTGTTTGGTACAACTACTTTATCGTTAATAATTGATTAGGGAAAGACAAATTTTTTATACTTATTGTATGTCTACGTTTACTCTAAAAATTAACGATTAATAATATGAAAGTAATATTTAATTTATATTTAACAAGAATAAATGACATTTGGATTCTTCAAATTTGATTTAAAATTTTCGTTACGAGTCTGATACGATATTGTAGGTGAAGGAGTTGAAGCAAACATTTAAATTATCTCTGCCATCTTAGACACATATTTTCTTACTATTTTAACTCATTTGCATCATTAAGCGGAATAACCCGCACATAATAACTGTTGCTTATCACCAAGAGATGAATATTCCGCAGACAATTCTTTTTAGTTGCCTATGCTCGGCTATATTGCTCGGAGCACATTAACGGGTTAATTTTAATCAAAAGCTTGAAACACTTTCAGCTGAGCATCCCTGATTTATAAAGTAAACTTCGAATGTAGGGCGAAGATTCAGATGGGTGATGATATGAATTTCGTATGATTTTGATTCCTCGATCAAATACCTCTCCGATGATCGCCAATCATCAAAGCGAACTCGAGCGTTCTCCAACTATACTTTGTCATGCGATCTCAGACACGTGGGTTGCCTGAAACGGGACGAAGGGGAGGAGGGTAGGAAAAAAGGGGAAAGGCAAACATTCGGGTGCTCTAAGCAGAAATTCCGCAGCGCCATGAAGTTTTACGTGGCCGCGGTGCAGGCGTTATCCCGATTCTGGCTTATCCGCCGCGAGAGCATTCATCTCTTTCGCGACCGTAACGGCTTTTACCAGGCGCGTGTATGGCCTCAGTCTGATTATGGTTACGCGATTGCCTTTTACGATCGTCTCGGCGCGCCCACAAGATTCCGCGAAACTAGTAATCGATGCTATAACCATCGAGAGAATGTCCTGGGACGGCACGGCGGTCTGCTTTCCAAGCCGGAAGCGGTCGCCAGAACGATCCTGCATGGCAGGAACTACGGATCCGTTTCAATGAGCACATCGTGAAGCTGAGCACTGTGTTACATTGAAAATCCTTTCTAACACGTTCTTCGCTATTCGCGCTGTTTTCAATGCGTGCCGAGTTCTGAATTAATAATTTTAACGGTATACGGTGGAGTGTTTGCCCAAGAGTCCATTTGAAGAATTTCACTTAAAATTGTAAAATTTGTGTAAAAATGTAAAATTTTTGCTGTTTGAGATAACTAAACATGCGAGGAATAATATCCTAATAATTCTTTTATTCTTGGAGCAGTCAAAAAGTGCTGAGCTATCCCGGGAGTTAGGTATTTCTCGACTACGTGTTTTACTCTTGAAATTCCTTGCAGCACTTTTCATATGTTTCGGAAATGTTGTACGAATTTCCTTCAGTATTAAAGCTTTTCAGGTAAGTATATACTATGCCTTTAATAGTTCATTACTTTTTTGCTCTTAAATTACAGGTATTGTATTGATTGCAATAAATACATAAATAGGATTGTATTAATTGTAATAAATATTATAATTGATTTTATTATAATGAATGTTACAGTTGTATTAATTGTAACGAAAGTAATCAAAATTACAATAAAAATAAAAAAAGGAAACAAACACGAATTAAGTTTTATATGAATTGCGACTTTGCTAGGAGTTTAGAGGAATTATGATAAGCTTATGCTACGACGGTCGAATTCGCGGAAGAAAAAAGGTATAGAGAATTCTTGTGTAATCCAGACCACATAATTGGAAATCTGTGTAATCTCTGTGGGGTTGCTGGGGGCTTAACCTGCAGTCTCAGTTTATTGCAACGGAAAGCGGCGGGTCCCAGTGGCCTGCGACAAAATGCAGGATCCTCTATAGGTTATGCGCCCGTGAGTATTACGTAAGTTGAAGTTTTAGTTGTTCAGAATTCTCGCGGGAGTACGTCGGCGTCTACCAAAGTCCTTAAACGAGTTTAACACTCGCCCCCGTCCTATCGTTACGCTTTCCGCTTTATTTCGTTGACCCATTTCTATCTTCCAATCATGTACACGCCGATTTCAACGAAATTCCCAATCGGATTATTTTTATAGTTTTAGGATGTTCGTAGAGCTGTGCAGCATAAACGCAATGCTGGTATATCTAAACTTCTCGCTGAAGCATACCGTAACTCCAAACCTGGAGTCTTAGACATAGGGTGTCTATCGTAATTGGGATTATTCAGTTAGTTCTCTGCAAAGAACTGGCTTTTAAAATTAAATTCGAATTTTTAATCAGATGTCATTCGAAAAGAATGATTCCACAGTCATCATCTTTGAATTTTGTACACTACAATTTTATTACTTACTTTCTAATTCTTAAACTGTTAAAAACAGTATTTATTTATTATTCGAGTACTAAAGATTTTTTTGGAAGATTCACCGAATGAAATAATTGTCGAGCTGGAACGATCGTTTAGCTGGAACATGGTAAGCCACATAAATCATGACCAACGCTAAAATTTTCATAATATGTACTTTGGAACTAGTTACGAACGGATTATCGGGCTTCGTGTCGGTTAAGCGTATGTTAGTCGAATTCGGAATGTCTAACGGTTTACAGAAAGCAATAGCTCATTCTCAGAAATAATTGAACGTATTGTCCGAACACATTAGGTTAATGTCTTTCACAGAACTCTCACCAGTTTTATTTGCAGTTCTGTTTGATTTCAGTATTAATCTTTTTTTTAACGAATACAATACATGTTTCCTTAAGTAATTTATGTACTTGACTAATTAAGATGTCATTTGGATCTTGAAACGATGTGATAAATTGTGAATCCATTATAATTAAGATATGTCTAGTCCGAAAATCTTGTATTATTCATACAAATAGTACATTATTATACAATAAGTCAGTATGTATTAAGCGTTCTTAAGTAACAAGTAATGTTTCCAATTGTTGGTGGTCATTACTGTATTTTTATTATGACCAACTTAAAATAAACTCAAATATAAGAAAAATAAGAATAAATTCAGTATTGCGCATAAAAAGTATCACGTAAATAGTGTTCTAATTTACCACGTAAACAAGGTCCGCGTAAATCGAGGGTGAAATGAAGTGAATTCCCAAAAACTTATATCTTCATAAGCAACCGGGCGCGCGGTTCCAGTAAAACTCGTCCATGAAGAGTTATGGCGGGCTCGCGAGCGTTGCCGCGTCTTTCAATTCCCTCATTCCAGGCCGTGGGAAGTCAGAGAGAGAATCGAGGCCCGACGGAGTCTAATTTCGTGAGATCCCGGGGTTCGCCACTTCCGTGGCGGATAGTAAACTTCGAATTAACGCGGTTTGCCCAGGGGCACCCGCGATCCTGCAAGACAGACGGACAACTTCTCGGGAAGTTAAAACCGTGAATTTCTCACGGCCTAATTATTAACTCGTCTACGGCTACGGGAAAACTTTTTACGGATTCCGGGAGATCTAGGGGGCGAGCCCTCGGCGGATCACACCACGGTAACGTTTAATTAGAATTTAATGCTCGGTGCATTAGAAAAGTCCCAGCGCAATAGACCGGCCGCTAATGAGTCTGCCAAGTCTCAAACAGTCTCGGTCAAGTATTGATGGGTCATTAGTAGATAAGCACGTAGCGGGTAGCCTTTCGCAACGCGTCAAGTTTAATTGTGTGGGTGGCGTAGACCGACGCGTAAACGTCTGTGAATGTTTTACGACTAGTAACGATGTTGACGGTGAGTGTTTCGTTGATCGAACTGAAGGAAATAGAACGAAAGAGGTATTAGGGATCGAAGCGAATACTTAAACAGCTTTTCCTTAGATCTTTGTGGTGGAATTGCTTTCTTCGTGCGGCAAAATAAATGTGCATCTCTAAACTAGCGAATTTTAATCTGTACGTAGGAATTAACAATGAATTTCATGAAAATTATGTGGTAATTAATTTTAAGGAAATATATGGCTCTTATGTATTATATTAATATTGTAATTCATCAATTAAATTTCTTTTAATTGCTTTAATAAAGAATCGTAAATAAATGAACAATAAATTTAGAATTTATTTTAGATTAAAAATTTGGAGGTTCTGTAAATAAACTTAATGAAGCTTTCTGGTATTTCATCATGCAATCAGAAGAAATTTACATTGATTTACCGTTAATATAACCTATACGTGCTACTGAAGGATACTGATTAATTGCTCAAAACTCCTAGTTAATGGTAGTACTTCATTATCCAGTCGGATCGTAAGCTGCCGCATTAATAATCGATCAGAAAAACACTGTATCGAAAAACCGGCCAGTTTTTTCTACCAGTCATAACATTCTCCCGTTCTTCGTAGCCGATTAATCTCTTCCAGGAAGCGGCTCCGGGGAAGTCGTCAGTCAAATTTTCAATTCTGTCCGAAGCTTTTCACCCGTTTCGGGCGTATTTCAAATTCTTGGTTCGATTTTAACGCCATCCATCATGCGGTTCCATAAAAAATTGGCTGGATTGGATTAATTTCAAATGCACCCCTTTTTCCGAAGTCAAAAATCTGCGAAGCGAGAAACATCGAAGAATGGGAAATACAAACGCGAGGTATTGAAACATTGTAAAACACTTTCTACCGCTAAAAAGGAAATGTTATACATACTACAAATTACACATTGTTCAGCAATATTGGAGAACGTTTTAGAAATTTTAAAATGATGATATCAATTTGAAAGTATTAAAATATTGAAGTACAAAGATACTATTAACGTCTTGACTTTTTATGATATTAAAATCACAAAATTAATTCATTAAAATGCAATCATTCTACTACTACTTTCTCTGCGACTTAGCTATTCAAAACTTTGCTGCAATTTTGAACAAGCCTCGCTCTCCAAGATCATTTCTCACCATTTACAACTCTCACTTTTTGTTCATTTTGTTTAAACTCAAAAATATGATTGACAAAACGAAATACTGACGAAATAAAAAATGATTAAAGTTTCTTTAATCTTCCTTCTGTCGATTTTTCACAGTAAACGTGTACTTACAGTAATTTTCTAGTATCTCCTTCCGCCGCAAAATGATTAATAACAACGTTGCTAGCCTGGTCACGAAATAAATCATAAGACAAGGGGTTAACAGCGTTATCCAGCCTTCCCTGCGCGGAATCCGGGCTTCGTCGACGTGAATTTTTGTAACGTCACGAACGTGCTGTCCGAATTTATTCGATGAACGTGGATGCAATAAATATTAGTGATACACCGTTAAATCGCGCAAATTGATCGCGATGAACGCGAACGCGAACGCGCGCGCATCGTCGCGTCGAATCACGTGACATTCGGAATCACATACCGGTTGCCTTCGAGCTTTGTCCGCAAGAATACAACGCGTCGTATCGACGCCATTATTGGTCCTTTATCATCACGCTGCTCGCTGCGGCCAGTCTTTCACGATATTTCCGCGGAAATGGATTTTGCACATGCCGCAGCGATACGTTATTGCTTGCGCAGCCTTAACGAAAAACGCGTCCTATTCGTGGGAAATGAAAATTGCTTCTCGCGATCGTAACGGATAGTAATCTTTGTTTCAATCTTTAATGATTATATCGATTAAATCATTGCCAATGCGTTGAATCATTTCACTGTCTTAATTCAGTTAAATTCTATTCTTAACACTAAAATTAACAGACGCGACAAAATGACCCATTCCTGGTTTCTCCTTTTTGCAATTATTAAAAAGATAATGAATGTTTCTCTGAGAAATTATTAAAGAACTTGATTTAGTAATACGCAAACTGAATTTACAAATCAATTAAAGTCTCACTAGAGGCACTCTTGGAATTTCTATAGAGGAATCTCAAAAAGTCAATTTAATTGCTCGGAGTTTTAATGTTAAGATCGCCTTGTATGACAAAGATGTCAAAGAGGAGATATTTAGTAAAGTTAAGTAAATTAAGTCAGTAAATTAAGTTTTGTAGTTGACAAAGACATAAAACAGAGCAAAGAATTTTTATTAGATGCTAATTTATTTGATAAAGATATCGAATACGAAGTAGCAGTCAACAAAAATGTTTAAATCTTTTATCTTCAGATCACCCTACAATCATATTTCCGTTCATCTATAGTTATTAAGCTAATTTAATCTTTCTCCAACATAGCTACGTTTACATTGTTTTCCAAACATTTTTAAATCTGATAAAACCACAAGAAAATCTGTACTCAATGGTACAGATATGTATTCTTTGAAGAATTATTGAGAAAAACCTCGGATGGTAATCTTCGTTAATTAATATATCGATTAAACAATTTAACCGTATTAGCTAACTTAAACCCTTGTCTTAATACCATGTGCCATGACAAAGATTTTAAAGAGTAGAGATTAAGAAAATTCTCAATAATTTGTCAAAGGTGCAGACAAACTAAAGAGCACAAGAGGTTCAAAAGTCGTCGCAGCATGTCTAATTCGATATTACAAGGGAAGAGGTTAGTGCTTTCTACCTCTTGTGACGGAGTTGCGAGGTAGAATCGAGCGGTACACGTAAAATTTCTTGGTTACACGGAAAAGAAAAGGAAGCAGAGGAATAAAAGGGAAACGAGATTTAAGAGAGATTGAAGATGACGTGGGAGAGGGGCGTGGTCCACGTTGAGTGTATCCACGGAGGTGAAATATTCTTCTGTGCGTCGGAACTTATGAGCTTCATGGAAAAGTGCTCAAGAGCCGCGTAACTGCATTAGCGTTGCCAAGCCAGTAGTTGACTTTGCCTGACAATTGGAGCGCGTATATGAGATGTTTAAGAGACTCGGGTCCCTTAACTTCTGCGTTTGCTCAGAAACGAGAAATAATCAGCGCTCGACACACGCAATCAATCTTGCCGTTGCGTCGCGTCTTCTCCTGTGTACATCAGAACGTTAGCAAGATCATGAAACTCAGCGATGTTTGTCTTAAAGACGAACTCCAGTCATGATTACACGTACTTTCGGATGCAAAAGACACGTATTACGTCTCTGATATTAAAAATATGGAAATGGTTCAAGTACCCTTTGTATTTTAATTAATCCTTGTCAGAGAAGTAGAATAGATTACTTTCAGGCTGTCTTTTTCTTCATCTTGCAGTAAGATTCTTCTCGCTTATCGTGGTTTGCTAAAAATTAATATTTCAATACTTCAGTGTCTCGGTATATATTCCGCGGTCTCCTTATCATTACTACTTTGCATTCATTAGGGAAGTAGAATCGTTTGTGAAACGATGACGGATGAATGTGAGTCAAGATGAAGTATACTTTGACAAATAGTGTTCTATATTCTTGTATTCATTGCTTAACGTTTCGAATACGAAATGTTTCCTGGGGCATCTAATCCACTGAACTCGATCTTTAGTCCACTGAATATCGCAATAATATAATTATGTTTGCATGAAAATGTGAAATAACTATGTATCACAATTATGAATGTGAAAAATAACTCTTGCAACGACGAAAGAGTATTAAAGACTAACGATATCGTTACAGAGATAAAACAGAGATTCAAAATTGTAGGAGAAAGAGAATTTTTTTCGTATAATCAATATTTTTATTACATGACTCGCAAACAAACAATGAGCTCAAATTAAATCGTACGTACAATATACAAAACATCAATATTATAGAAAATCAATTAATCTAGAAGATTCCAATGCCTTGAACATTTATTCAAAACACACGCACACTTGCGTACCAATACACCCATTCTCACATAATATCATTTATTTTCCTTCTCCTTCGTAAATTACGAATATTAAAAGTGATTGCACACTTTTTACCAACAGTAGGTACATACTAAATCCCGAGAACAATGAAAAAACAACTGCGTTACAATTGTATACCGTTCATGAGCGATGATTCCGGGATTTCATATTAACATCACGATCAGGAAACAGCGAGCCATCGAACACGGAACGTGGAACGTTGATCACCGAATATCAAAACGTTAACAGCCATTCACGATTTCAGCCTGGAAGTCTATAAAACGGTATTCCCGAATGCATCGCATTAACACAATCGGCAGGGGATCGTGCCTGCATTATTCCGGATAACCAGAAAGTCCGCTCCGCTGTGCTGGACCCGATATCAAACCGGAAACCTCGAAACTTTCCTTAATAAATCTTTCGGACTGGACCGCCCCTCGCGGGGCGGTGGGACGCCAACATTGATACCGTTCATAAAATGGTTTCCCCGAATGCTTCCGGGGTCTAATTATACTCGAGGAAAAATCGTTCCGTGGACGCGAGAATGGGAAAACGAAAAAGTTAGCCGGAGCGTTGGCGTCGTTCGAAAAGCCGACCACGTAACCGACCAACTTTCGGGATTATAATTAGTTCCATCGTATCGCCTGCAGCTATCCTGGCAAATACTGGTTTCTGTGTATGTATGAATGTGTGTGCCTGTATGTATTTATTTGTGATTCGATTTCTATATATATTTCCATTTATATACATATAGGTTGGTATATTTTACATGTATTTACACATTTCTGCGTGTTTTCTAAATGTATACATGTAATTGGTAGACGCTGGTTAACTTGCGACTGGATATTGACCGAACAACGAAGGAGGCAACGAGACCATTTTTGAAATCGTTGTGTATGATGCGCTGGAAGTTTATGGGACGAGAGCGAATAAACGGATCCACGTCCGGGATTTTCGTGTTGTCGATATTTTGATGTCTATTGGAAATGTTGTGGGCATTTGGGAGAGATAGCTGAAAGTTGGAAAGCTAATGTTCAAATACGATTGGGATTGAAATAGTCGGTTATGTACGGTAATTAGTAGCGAAATTTTTATTTTAATCAATGTAGAACCGTGAGTAATGATTGAAATTGGTACTTAAGCGGAAATTAATTAATTAGTTATTTGATCGTTAATTACATTAATAATTACGTTTTATGTTGTACCGATTGAATCTGTCGCGGTTTTTGGTGATTCATTTGTTTACCGAACATTAATCGATCACATAAATAAAAAATTTTAATCGACGAAGGGAAAATCGAGAACAATCTAAAAAAATATATTATAGGAATTGTAAAACACTTTATTATAAAAACAAAGCATTTGTAAACTACAAAAACTTTTTATAAGATATTAATAGTAACTACTCTTTTAACAATATTTCAAGCATTTAATACTTCTATTTCCTCTTTCGTTATTTTCCTATAAAAATTCCTATAAAGAATTCATATAAAAAAATTCCTTAGCGATACACTAAACGCGAAAATGAATTAAACAAGATGAATTTCTCGCACGCAGCGGAACTCGCGAAAAAATTCCCACAGCGCGGAAGGCGTCACAAAAGCGTCGTCCAAATATTTCGAACGGTCAAATAAATCCCCGGGAAGCGTCCGAAATCCGTCCGATTTCCATTTCCCGGGAACGGAAGATCAGTGAACCCGCGTTGGTTCCCGGAAGGGGAAGCGAATCCCTCTCGGAACCGGTCCCGCCCGCCCGTTCTTCCGGAATCAGCGACCGGTCGAAGTCACCTGAACGCACTCGTATTGCCGTCCCGGAACAATGCTGCGAAGAAGACGTAAATCCCAGCGAGGAGCGAGAAAGAAGGAAACAGAGAGAAAGAAGCAGAAGGAGACCACGTGGAAAACGAGAGGGACAGAAGAACAGCAGGCGCTGGTAGGCGAAGCCTAGTACACGGAGAAAGGTGAAAGTCGTGTCGGTGGTTCCTTCTTCGGGCTGGTTTCCATTAGGGGTACGAGTAACGCGTCCCTTTATGCGTTAACGAGACCCTCCTTGGAGTCTCGGGGCTCACGCAAGCGCGGAAAAAAACGGGAGAAGACAGAAAAGGGAAGACAATCCGTAGAGGGACGATGGCTGTAGCCGTGGTAGGGGATGGTGAGCGAGAAAGATTGAGGGAAGCGTAAAAAAAGGGAACGCGGCGGCGGTGACGGGGGTGGGAAAAGACAAAAGGAGGAAGGAAGATGGCTGACAAAGGGATGCGGTGGAGGGAGAAGGGTCGAAGTAAAAGGGAACGAAAGACAGACGGAGAAGGAGGACGTACCCACCTCTACCGGCGTATTCGCGTTTCACTCCAAGGAACACGCGTATTTCCCCCGCCGACTCTAATACAGGTTCACGCAGAACTCGAGCTACACCCTGTACACTTTTATTCTGGCTCGGTCGAGCTGCGACCACGCGCGCGCGCGCTCGCGCTCGCACGTGGATCCTCCGCGGTAATCCGTGCGTGTAGAAGGGGTTGCCGGGTACCACGAGCGTGTCGGCGCTGGATATTGTTCGTCCTGTGACAATGTCGCCTTGATTAGGGAGTCGTCTCTTCTACGCCGGTTTCGCGTGTCGTCACACCGTGATTCCTTTCTGTTAACCGTGGCCCACTCCTCCTCTGCCCACTCCCTCGTCAGGCCACCCTATCGCGTCCCGTCTGTGATTCAGCCGACAGAAACCCGCAGGAATGAGACACCGTCTCGGAGATCGTAGGACGCGGGTCCAGTCTAATGAGCACGCACCCCTGGTTCTCGGGTTCTTTCGCTGCGTATCTTCAATCTTTTGGATTTCTTAAGACAATATCTTGAAGGTCTCGATAAAAATATGAAAGGTTGAGAGCCAATGAAACGCTTTAATAACAAAGATTTAAAAATTTAAAGAAGTGGAGTTAAACTATTTGGCCAATGAGTAGCACAATTATACTTTAGAGCAAACGTAGACATAGAAAATGACTAGAATTTTTCTCTTTGTTCAATAAATTATTAATGACAACGTAGCTGTGTCGATTATAGTTGAGAAATAAATAGTAGGGCAAGGCGTTAACGACCTTTTGTGGGCTGGAATCCTTTGTGCAGTATCTTTAGGTTACATTCCATGAAAGATGAGACGGGAATTTTTAATTTGAGGCGGAGGAATGTTTGTATAAGTGGAAAGGGATAAATATACGTGTAGAAACAAGGTAGGAAGATGTAGGAATTGTTTGGAAGTTGGAAATATTGATAAAATACATCAGTTTTAGTAATATTACGATTAGTAGAGCGAGCATTCGCATCGAAGCACCAGGAATCGCCAGTAAATAAAGATTGTTCGATATTTGCGGCGGTGTCGTCCGCGAGCGGGCAAAGTTACGCGGAAATTAGAATTTTCGGGTCGATAAAGTTCCCTTGTTAGAAAGAAAAATTGAGCCCACAGGCGAATAAAGCGGAGAAAAAAGAGGAACGGCGAGAAAGCTGCGACCGCAGACCGAAAGAGAAAACTGAGAGGTGGGTCAGGTGGGGCGAAAAGTTGTAAGAAATTCGTTCCCCCCTAGTAAATCAGATTTTAAGTACCTGAACTTTCGAATGGAGCTCCGTGGGCGAGCGGTCTTACTTCGTTGGACTCGCGGCTGATTCTTCGCGAGCAGAATATGAAATTGTCCCTTCAATTTTCGCATGGCAATTAACCTGAAACCGTTGCAGTGATGCGACTACAAGCTAAATAACATTAATCAACGTTTCCCCTTTATGTACGATCAAACGTTGTACCTGTAAGACAAATAGCTTCGATGTAGAAGGACTCGAGACGGATGCTGAGAAACTGTAATTATTGTTTCCAACGCGTAATGCTAAGAAGAACTTCCACGGAGATGTACATTATAGGAGAAATAAGTTTAATTACCTACAAATTAGACACTTTCACACTGTTCTAGGTAGAACAGAGTCTTTCTTATTATACGTTTATCAACTAATTAATCTAATATTGTAGTATTCATACGTCCAAAACATATCAATTTGAAATGTTACAAGGTTACTAACACGTATTTTTAGTGTTAAAATGATAAAATTAAAAATTTTGTGGTCCATATTTATTATGTTGAATATTTCCCTACGAGTAGTTTCAATTTTTATTGCAAGGTATTCCAACTGTCCGCCGCCATTTTTATGATGCACGTTATTGCGTTCGAGAAATAGCATTGTCTGCGTTAAGTAGAAGACAAATTGATGTCGTCCGTTCTTCACCGAAGGAAATAGTACTCGAAATATATTGTCAAAACAATGCACGATCGTTCACACACGCGAGGAATTGGATTTCACGATGGCGGCCGTCCCGTGACGTTTCACGCACCGACGTGTCCCGTTTCGAAAATTCCATCGGCGGAGAGAAATGAAACCCGTAGACCGTTATTTTTCTAGAAAGCGTTTTCACAAAGGACGCGATCATTTTCCGCAACCTTAAACGCGCCGCTTTGAAAAACGTTCAAACGCTTTGCCGCGAGTGCGGCGAGATCTTTCTTTGAGAACCGTTTGACGGTTCTGTGTTTTGTAAATAGGAAACTTAGAAATACCAATGAGACGGCTAACGGAACGTGTTTTCTATTATTTGACTAGCATTCGTTTTATTTTCAACTTCGACGGAAATTAAATATTTCCTTTTTGTCTCCAATAAAACTGTAATTCATGAAATGAAATATGTTCTAATCGTTAAAATGAAATATGATATTTTTCGATTTTTTTTATTCAATTCGTGCACGATTTTTTGCCAACTTCTATATTCATTTTGGAAGAGATGAACAAAGAATTTTAATAATATTCGTTCGCGTTTTCTGGAATTTAAATACGAATTGTGTTAACGGTTCATTAATAGATACACAGGATTAATTATTATTGGTCATGATATATTTACACAGGTAAATTGAAATCCTGTTTGAGTAATATTTATTATCGTTTTCTAGAATATAAATATAAACTATTTTAATAGCTTATGAATGTGTACTGTGGATTAATTACTTATTTGATAGAGTAGATTGAGGTTGCGAAATTTTGATGAATTTTATACCTATTTTATATACCAAATACTATTACGAACAAGTACTATTGAGTGCAATACAGTGTTTCAAATGGAACTGATTTTGAAGTTCGAAAATGGACGAACGAGAAACAAAAATATAGTGTTTATGATATTTTTTAGGAAAAACCAATTCTATTTTTCCAATTACGTTCTTAAAAGTTTGAATTCGCATAAAGATTCGAGATCTAGTTACGACTAACGAACAAGTTATCGCTGATTTTTAGTTATCAGTTAATTCGTGCGTTCCCCTGATTCCCATGGTCGAAGAGGACGCGTCAGGATGCAAGTTTCTCTATTTCCCGAAGAACGGATCGAAGTGTGGCGTTTCGGAAACGAGCTGGATTGCAGCTACCTCGCCGCCGCGCCCCATAACTTACAGACGTTCGTTCCGCTCGGATCGACCGAGACTACTGGCGATTGCTCGTTCCCAAATATCGTTCTTCGGGTTTACGACGTGGCCCGCGGGATCGATACGGCAAATTGAGCGTGATGAGTTTCCTAGAGCCTCACACGTACGTCAGCTCGCTTTTGCATGATCGAAAGCTTCCTTCGGCATCCACGTCCATCGTTTTATTAATATTCTTACCAGCCAGCAGGTGGTTCGTGCTCGTTCGAGCGTACCGACCGTTCTAGAAAATATGGCGAAGCTGTTTTCTTTGCCATTGTTGTGTACATTTTGGATGCTTTTTGGTTAAAGTTTAGTGCGGTTATGCTAACGCATTGTGTACGGGCTGTTTCGTTCATTTCAGCTCACTCTTTTCATTTATTTCTTATCCTATATGCTTCTGGAGGTCTTTAGAATTATATAAACTTTTATACATAAAAAACGAAGATTCGTTTGATATATATTGATGTATAATAAAATATAATTGTTACTTGTTTGAAGAATCTTGTAAGCAAATGTCAATGTTTGGGCAATTAACACAATGTTGCTTGGCTGAGTTACATTCTTGTTTTATTATTGTAGGAATTAATTGGTAGTTTTCGTGGGCAAACAGGTATTTTATGAGCACGGGTAGGTAATGTGTTACTTAATCTCGTAATTAAGTGGAATTAACTGTTTTTTAATCCAAGTTCCTGTAGGATAGTTTATGAGTAGTACTTGCACCAAAAGGATATTTTATGCCGGAGGATTGCGGTACACATGGCTCTACGTATAAATTACAACTTGTGCTTAATATAACTGAGCTTCTGTGAATATTCTAGGGAGGATGAAATGTTGCTATTAAGAACGGTAGTTCTATTTACGGAAAAATGATCACTCATGTGTAAATTGTATTTTATGCGTTTATGCAATAAGATTTTTAATCTTTCAAAGTTCGGTATAAGAAAAATGGAGAAACGTTTAATGAGACATTTATTTCCTGTAGAAGTTAACGGAATTCTTATCGTTGATAAAGTAAAGCAATTTATTCCAATTTTGATCCCTACAAATTATCTATAGAAATCCATATTTACATAAAAATCTACGACCTATTCATGAATTTTTATTCAATTTTTCAATACATTCGTTTAAGCGTTATGTTTACTATTTAGTATTTGTATCTTTGTACATTTACCATTTTTTCCATCTTCCATTAGTTTTTATGATATTTTATGGAGCAGGTTTTTTATTCCCGACTTTAAAGGTTATTTTCACTATGGGAGTATGAATATAGGAACTTATAAAGTAATATATCTCAAATATTTTACGATGTTCCACTCGCGTGCCAAGTTCCATTATAATCGGCGCGCGCGACTTGAACGGTGTTTCTTATAAGAATATTCGAGGAATTTAAGGTCAAAGTTTATTAAATAATTCTCGAATTTTTTAAATTCTCTTTCCCTTTATGTTTCCCTTTAGTGAATTAAACATTAACACCGATTGCATTAATCGGGGAGTGTACTTAACATTTTCATTGCTTCCCGAAGATAATCGGGTGGCTAACGAACTTAAAACATTAAACGCCGTAATGGTTGAAACGAATTAATCAGTTTTAATTACTCGTCAACTTGTTGACTTCTCTCGCTGGTACCCGATAAACACAGGCAACTCGATCGATTACAGACGCAATTACAAATTTAATTCACGCAGCTGTATCGTTCATAGATTTATCGCGCGTCCGACTACCGTCGTTCCTGTAATCCCGCAAACGACGGTCAATCTTTTTTTTTTTTGAAAGTACAGTTGAGTATACCAGGTAACGGCGACCCACAAACTGTCAAGACTCGAAGTACAAATGTATTTTATTTGACACTCTAATTCGCCCTTTTGAGAAGGGTGAAGGCCGAAGAACCGCGGCATCAGCTAGATTCTCCAGTGGTTCTCAGCTAAAAGAAACTTTAAAAATTATGGAAAATTCGGGACAATGAAAGACCTTATTGTTTCCTTTCATAATTTGTAAATACTAACAGCATTCGTTATATTCATTCATTTTTCGGTGAAAAACTGTTACACAATCAACTTAGAATTTTCTGATTCATGAATTTTAATAGTGATTCTGTTAATAGAGTATCGAGATAAGAACAGAAAAATATTGTAGATAATGTATTGCTGATTGGTAGAATTATTTATAAGGAAGTGGAGAAAATAGTAGACTATACCGATACTTGTTAACTTTATAGGTAGCTGGTTCAGTTATCAACAAATGCATTGATTTATAGAGCTTTCTATCTACTTTAAACCTGTTTCAATGAAAAGTAGATTCAGAGAGATTTATTAAATGAAATATTCCTTTAAAATAAGACTAATAATGTATATTAATTAATGATGGTTGAAGATTAGTTTCTTTTAGGAACGGAATGAGGAAGGAAAACTTTAGGTGACTGGAAATATAATGAGGTGCTCGAAATTTGAGAACCAACATCAACGATGCAGAGAGCCTTGGAATGATGGATACGCACTCACGGTTAAGAAGACCATCTGATGAAAAATAGAGCTTTCCCATTCACGGCGCGGAAGACAATCTTGTTATGCCAACTGCTCGATCATCGCGATAAGGTTCCTCGATTGTAGGAAATGATCTTTCAGGTTATAATCGTAGCTGAAAATGTGTTCGTGTCGGATGAAATATATAGCGAAAAATTCCTAGTTGCTCTTAACACGTATTTAATATTCGTATTAATTCAATAAATGTACATTTTTTTTTATATCACTGATACTACTTATTTTACATTTTTCATTTTACTAATGCATACCAGAGAAAAACTCCAATTGAAATACGTTTCCTAAGTAAAGTTTGTAATCTATCGTGTTTTTATTATTTTTCAACGCAACAAATCAATCAAATCATTCCTCCCATTATTTATTTTTTATAATCACAAAATTTATTGTATTTCACAAACTCTAATTTCCTTTGACGCAAACTTACGAGTACGCAAAAGAGATCTGAAACTCCATTAAAAAAATTACAAGATTTCTCGTAACAGTAGTTCTCTCACAAATATTTCATGCACAGAAAATTAACATACGCAACGATACCGCTCGCAAAAAAACCTATTAAAACGTTTTTCTTCTCATTTTTCCGGTACGCTTATCATTCATAAAAACGAAAAAGAACTCTGGCGAGTAACTGTGCGAACGTTCCGGACTACTCTTTGCATAATTACAACTCATTCAAACCTCGCATAAATTCACCCCGTCCAAAAGAAAGAACCAACGCATCTCCTATCGGACGAGTGTTCAAAAGATTCATCTTAGGGATCGTCGCGAATTGTTACGGAACCGCGCGCGCTGCGCGGACTTCCGTCCGCTTCCGTGCGAATGCTTCAAATATGCAAATCGGGGACTCGCAATCTTCGGAGTGAGCCGGCGAAAAATACGGAAAGGTATCACGCGAAATAGAATATTTCGGAATGCAGATTTGGTGGAGGAAAAGAGAGAGGGGGGGAGGGGGAGGGAGCATGTAGGACTGGCGAGACTTTGTATAGTGTGTGAGGGAATGTTTTCAAGTATTCGCGGAGCTGGCGCCCGAAAAAAAAGGGCGGTTCTTTCTCAGAGTGTCCCTCTTCCTCTCTTCACCTCTTTCCTAACACGCCGGCGCTGTAATTTACATCTTTTTCCATCTGGCGGCAAAATTCTAAACATTTTTTAAGTATTGAAATGGTTAATAAGTAAATTAATTTTCAACTTTGGTAATTTTTTTTATTTATCAAATTTGTTGAACGAATCACATATTTGATGGTACACTCTGTTTAAACATCGAAGTGTGCGCCACCGGTGATACGTGCCGGCCTGAACATGTTGAAGTCTTCTTTCCATCTCCTTTTCTTTTTCTAAAAAGCTTTCTCTCCTTCACTTTTTCTGTTTCTCAGTGTCTTTCCCTTCCTCTTCCTCAGCGTCTCTCTGTTTCTACTTCTCTCTTTTCCTATTTTCCAGCGTCTCTATCTCTCCTTCTCTTTCTTAGCACTTAGCCTTTTCTTTTCCTCTTATTCGGCATCTTTTTAGTTTTCTCTTTTCCTGTTTCTCACCGACTTGTTTGCTTCCTTCTTTTCTGTTTCGCGATATCTCTGTTCCTTTCCCTTTTTTATTCTCAGCACTTTTCTTCCTTTTTTCATCCTCTTCAGCATCTCACTGTTCTTTCATTCTTTCATTCTCCTTTTCTGTTTCGTGGCATCTCTGTCCTTTTTTATTTTTCATTCTCGGCATTATTTTCTATTTTCCTCCCCTTTAGCGTCTCTCTTCTCTTATCTTTTCCTGTTTCTTAAGATTCAACCCTCCTTTCCTTTTTCACTTTTTCAATGTTTCTCTTTCCATCTTTCTCAACGTCTGTCTCATCCTCTTCCTTTCTCTCTCTCCCTCTCTCTCTCTCCCCCCCCCCCCGTTGACACGAGTGGCTGGATGCTCGCGGTGAATGAAAAATTACAAGGGTAGGAAGCACGACGTCGGCAGGACATGGAATAATGATGGAAGGAAGAAGAACCGACGAGTCGCCCGTTGGCTTTATCGCTAGGAAACCGTCTTCCTCCCACAGTCCTATCCGCCCTTCCATCCCCTTCCGATTCGACTAAATGAGAATGGAACGCCTCAGAATGGCCCCGACAATCTGATCGAGGGACCTCGATAGGAGAGCCGATTAGTCGGGGATTTACGAGTTTATTCAATATGTATAAAATTCATCAGCGGTGAATCCGATCGAGTTAACCGACCCTCCGGGAGAAATTCGATGAATTTTGTAATATAACGCCTACCCCAGCTACATCGATTTAGGGCATTATAATATTTGATGTCATATCGAGGTAACATGTGCAGGTATTAATTTTGCATCTCGTTTGTTATAATGATTGTAAGGATAAAAATGCTTGCTTATAATGTTATTAATGTGCATTCTAAAATACAGGTAATCAAAATTTTAATGAATACACTTTATAATTTGTATAAGAGTATTTGAGTACATGAATACTTTATGTACAGTGTCGTATTGCTTAATATAATCTTGTATATCCAAGGACTTATAAATGAACTGTAATAATAAATCGATGACAAAGGGGAGAGTGTCACGAATATTAGATATTTAGTAGGTATTATGATCGTCAAGGGGAATGAGTCTGCCAATGGTCAGACTACTTCGTAAAGGAACATCATTTAAATGCTATTACGGAAATAAACACTTTTATCGCAATAACGTGAGATCCAACAAATCTGTATGTTTTATAATCTTTTAGACACCAGAAAAATTGAGAAGGAAAACATATTTTTCGGTTTTCGTAATTCCCTTGTCAGTTGATTTATTCATTATTTCGAAACATTGCTTCTTATCTATATTTCAAGCAAAATTAATTTAAATCTGCTATATCTAAGATAGGACCATCTGCATCCCCTTCATTCGTTAATTTCCCATCGTCTTTAATCCAGATCCGATTCTGACACGAGCGAAGCAGATATCTAATCCCCGGGGCATATCTACGGAAATCGCAAACTTCGATCATTCCCGTGGAATGGTATCGCAGCCGGCGAAGTTCCACCAAGGAAGTTATCAAGCGGATCGAAATCAATAGTAACCAGTTGTTCTGTTGATGCATCGTGCAACGTTCAGCCCGTTAGTTCCATCGAATTTCTATCTCACAGCCGTGATGTTCCGGTGGTCAAGCGAGGGTTGCGTAAATTGGAGGAGAAACAGATCTTGAGAGGAACCGGTCGCGAAAGGAGAACGACCTCGACTGGCCGTCGAACTTGGGACGATTTACTTTGGCAATTCGAATCTCGAGTCGAACAATGATAGATTAGTCGAGCCGGGCTGAGTTGTATGTACTATGTGAAAAAAGAGTTTCGTCATTTTCCTTTAGATAATTTTAAGAAAGATTATTAGATTACGTTACTTATTGTGTTCGTTATTAATTTTTAGAATTATACTATAAAAATTTATTAAGAATTTTACACTATTAATATGTTATTATTAATACGTTCTAGTAATTCGAATTATCCCATAGTAATTCGAAAATTCTAGAGCAAATTTATCTTCACATTGTAAGATCGATAATTTGTAAGATCGACTCGACTCGAGCGATCGAATTCAACTTAGCTCGTAAGTATCGAGGACTCACATGTCCTTTTTCGAAACAAGAGACTTCTAATTCATTGTTAATCTGCAAGGAGATTGTTATTAATAAATTATTAACATATGATTATTAATATATTCCGATAATTCGAATAATTCAAAAGTAACTCCTAAACATTCTAATAGCAAAAGAGTTCGAGCAATCAAGTTCAACTCACCGAGTGCTCACAGACCTCTATTTGAAACTGGAGACTTCAGCTGGAAACGAGCAAAGGCCGACGTCCCAAAAAAGGACGAGTCGAAGGCCTCTAGGGCGAATAGAGGGTGCGCAAAGCGGAGAACTTGCAATTAGCTTTATTAGGGACTAGATCGAAGAGACAGGACACGCTGAGGAAACCCCGAGAGGCGAAGCGGATCGTTTTCCTTCGAGGAGTGAGCACCGACGATCGTGGGACGACAACATTTGGCCGGTTTCGGCGCACGTGACGAAAGTACACTGTCTGTCGATTAGAACGCGATCCGATGGATCTGTTTTCTAGCGCAAACACCGGCCGCAATGGGCAAATAAACGAGATGAAATTTTCGACTGGTAATTACAGCGGATGGAAATCATTAAAAGATTAGGGACGGTGATGTTGAAAAAAAGTAGGATGTTATTATGTGGGAATAGTTGTACTGACGAGTGAGTGTGCGTGAATAGATGAACGCTCTAGTGTACGTGTGTGTAATATAAATAAATGTTCAGGACGTTGGAATATTCTACATTATAGGTTTTCTAAAATATATACTCTTCTAAAATGTTTACACGTCGAATGATTCTAGAATATTGCAAATGTACGTACCTTCAAATAATGAGATTGAACGAAGCAAAAATGTAAAATATGCTATGAATTCTGATATATTTTCTAATAATTGATATTGAACTCCGTTATATAATTGTTCACTTTCTTGTTTGCATTGTAACAAATAATCAGATATTTTTCAGAGTTGATCGTCAGTATTGAAATCGTATTATCAATATTGTGGGTATGAATGGTTGACTGCGCAGGAGTAATTAGGGCGATTGGTAATTAGAGTGGCAATTAAGGGATTGTGTTTTGGAAAACGCGAGTGTTTCAAGAGGTGCGAAGGAAAAGTGTTTAGGATTGAGCAACAGAACCGTGAAAATGTAGTGATTTGCGTAGCGTGTCCATGGCTGCGTGAGCTTTGGCTATGAATGTAAGAGTTAAAGTGCAAGTGAAAAGGGATACGTGTGAAAAGCAAGAAAGAGCGATCAGAGGTGCAAGATATCGCGTGGTGTTCACAGGCGAGTGAATTTAAAATGAGAGTCCAGATCAGGGGTGCCAAACTTTTTTGATTTATGTGTATATATGTGATCATATATGTGTTACAAACAAGAGAAGTTTTTACTATTTGTATGCCTTTATTTTACAATTAAAAATTTTACATTTGTTAATATAAGTAACAATAATTTTATAATAATCATTTTTTCATCGATTTTTCCATCGACCATTTTGGCGACTCCTGGTCTGGAGCGAGAGTTTAGTTTAAGTTAATCTGCGAATGGTAGTGAAGTAACGGAGTAATGCGATTTGTTTTGTTATTTTCTTGATATTAATAAACGGTTGTTTTTATTGTTGAACCTCGAGTCCTTACGACTTCAATGCGAAACTTCCTACAATATTGTAATAAGCGTTACTGAAAAATTTCAAACCAATTGGATAAATAAAGCTCGAGCACTTTTGAAAAATGTACTTCCCAGAAGAATGCTTGAACTTGAAGAACAGCTTTCAGCTTCGTATTTCGAGAACTAGACCGCATTAAAGGCTTGACCTTCTTGTATTTCATTCTAAACAGTTGGAATGAATGGATTTTTCGTATTTTTTGCCTTTAAACTAATCTTTTACTTACTCCTGTAGATATATTATGGCACACCGTTTATAATAGAATTAAATACTCTTTATAGGTATTTAGAGCTCACTTTGCCTGTGTTTAGTTGCTTATCGCGTCGGGCTGAAACTATAAAGATGATCCTGCAAGCAAGTCAGGTACTGAGACGTGAGTTGTGAACAATACAAGCGCTGACCATACGAAAATGAAATCCGTCCCATCGATTAAGGAAAGAATTACTCGGCTGGAAATTGTTCTCTGGTAATTGTACAACTCGTTGCACACGTAATGCGTGTACCACTGAAATAAAGTACTAGAGTTATTTTCAGTTGTCCCAAAACTACTTTCGCTCGGTTATAGCTTAATAGAAAATGAGATTTCGCGTTTATCATTTTATATTGTTACATATATTTATTCTCGTTGGTCTAATGTTGATTCATTGAGCACAGTAACTCATAATGTACTTAAACGGTTTCTCTCCATGTAATTTGTTTCGGACAATTTTTGTGACCACCTTCGACATAAAATCATTTATGCAATTGTATTTGTAAATGTATAAAATACAAATAACCTTCTCAGTTAACTTTGTCCTTGTTTTTAACAGAATCTTCAAATTCTATGAATTTTGATTAATTTTTTGTTTTTCGAATGAATTCATACTTTCCTTTAGTCAACTCATTTGTTACGTCCATTTTCAATAGAGAGTCCATTTTGAAAAATAATTCGAAGACCATTCACCGGACGGGATCTTTAAAAAAACCGAGCTGATGCTTCGTCGCATTTGATCGCAAGATGACGAGGCATGGTTCTGTTTTTTCTCTTTCTTCCGCGGGCTTCTAAAGAGCAGGGTGATTGATGACGGGCCACGAGTAGCCTGAACTTCACGAGGAAAGCGACATTGATATGAAAAAGGGAAGAGGATCTCACAACCACGAATAATTAATTCGGATTTCCGTGTGCAATTAGCGATGAAAGGTATGTCTGGCTAACTGTGACATTCAAGACATCTTCAATCGAAAATATCGTTCCCTGTAGGCTTGGACAATTTTGTAGGTTTCTTTTGTATGTGGTACTAATGAACTGTTACTTGATATGATTTAAGAACCCTTAAATCTGTTAACGTTTCTGTTATCATTAGTATAGTGTCTTGAAAATTTGCATCTTTAATGTGTTTCAAATCTTGCAATTAGAAATGTATATTTTATTTATATTGAAAGTTTCTACTGAATACTGTGTTTTTGGTGCTTTTGAAAACTTGCAATCAGAAGTAAATGTAAGTTTCATTGTCGTCAGAAGTTACAATTGAATTTTCCTCTCCTTCATTTAGTCCACGAAAGTAGCAGTTTGCATGAATTTCCTCTCTAGTTACAAGGGACAATGAATACTTCATTCAACTGAAAATTTAACTTCGAATTCGGTTATGAATTAAACGTCGAAATTTAATTACAATAATTAATGAACAATAGATGTTATATACTCACTTGGGTAATAAATGCCTTAATAGATTGTAAAGTCTTTCTAATGTTTATTTTCAACGAAGAAAGTAGATTTTTATCATCTTTAATTTAAAATTTTTAACTGAATCGACAATAATTTGAATTTCTAAAAGATTTGAAGATATGTAATTCTTATAGAAAATTAATTATTAAACATAATTATAAAGGAAAAGGATTTTAAATATAAACAGTTAAGAAATAATCAAACGCACTGTCATTCAAATTTGAGAGGAAATCGAAAACAGAATTAGTAACTTTGCTTATTAAATAGTTCATATGTTTTTGAATTTATTCAAAACTATCACACCCATGAAATAAAAGAAGTGCATGAGGAATTGTGCATTAAATAAACAATTTTTATCTACTGAAAATATACGTATTGCATCTAGCATTTCAGAAGCTAAACGAATTAGGCTATAAAACATCGCCTCATCCTCTTTATTCAACAGATCTGTCGCCAACAGACTATCATTTGTTCAAATACGTGAATCGTTTTTCACTGCAGAAAATCTTTCGCAATAAAGCAGAGTCCGTAAATGCTTTTAAAAGAATTTATTAATTTCAGGACTTCAGACTTTTATACTAATAGTATAAGAAAACTTATATTACATTGGGAAAAATTAAAAAGATTTTAGTAGACTTTATTTCGATTGAATAAATGTTACAATGTATTTACTGCCATCCAAATTCTTCCGTTTTTCGTGAACGTTATGTGCGTTAATTCTATCTAAGATAAATATTATTTTCATACAAAACTTTAATACTACAAGAATTATCGAATTAATTAAAATAATTTTACTTTCTTATCTAGCAATCATCAAAACCATAAAGGTGCTAAATATGCAAAATTATTTAAAAAATTACCAATTTCCAGTACATATTATAAAAAATATCAGCAGAATCTTAAAAAGCTTCCAACTACCTAAAACATTTTAAACTACTTTCACTACTTTTATAAGTACATATCAATAATTTTAAATACCCTGCAGTTCTCGTGTTGAACAAAAACTGTTACATGTAAATACTGCAACTCATTTTCACACAAGATAATAGTTACATGTGTATCAAGAGAAGCTTCAGTTTTCATTGGAAAAGAGATCACCGGTAAAACGATGTGCGCCGATGAAGGCACAAAAAGTTAATGAACGTAATGATCGGAGTCCGTGATTATCCAAGCATGAATGAAGATCCCAAGCGACCGGATGATTGCATTACAACAAATCTTCTGAGGCACACAGTGTCCTATGATCAACACCGATAATCTCGATAAATAGTCGTCTTCGTAGAATCCCTCGCTTTCCCTCCAGACAGACTTTGTCGGCCACAAAAATAAATATCAAACCGTGACCGATCGAGGATGCAGCGACTTCTGGGGAGAAATTAATTCGCGAGATATTGAATTCATAAGGAAGTTCGAGTTGTTGTTATTATGCAACACTCGAATGGAAAGGAAATGACTAGTCGGTGAATTACAAATCGAAAGTTAAGATACTGGAAAATAATGTCGTCAAGTCGATAATTTTAGTAAATGTTTTAATTTATGCGCGGAAAAATGAGATGACAAATTGTTTGGTTGAAGTGTAATTTACAGTGAGTACTTGTAGATGCTTGAACTTTGCGTGCTCAGAAAATTCTTCGAAGTAACATTTTAATTGGAAGGTTATTATTAATCAGATATGTTTAAATCTTTTAAGGTATTATTTCAGTTATATATAAATTGAATTATATTAAAAGTGGTGTAGGTATTACCGATTCAATGATTGCAGTAAGATTCAAAATTAAAATGATAGGAATTAAGGTGCCGTGGAAAAAGTGTATTCTGTTCTAAGTGTAATGTAGAATATAGAATAAAAATGGACATCGTATTGAATACAATCCACTTGATTCATCGAGGACAGCAAAATTCAATGATACCAAGGGAACGTGTACCAGTGCAATGAAGAAGCTTTAAAAAGTCGACAGTGTAAAAATGTTTCGAAAGCAAACATACCGAGACTACTTTTTCATTGTCCAGTGAAAATTCGTGCCACGATGTCGAGACATGGAAGTGAGCAATTAAGAGAGCCAACAAATTGACTTCTTTCTAACTTTCACAAAGTACGTAGGCACCATAGTCATTAATAATCGACTAGAACAAGAAAAGAATTCTGTACAGAGAATTCTAAGCTCGCGTTTATACTAAATTATAACTACACTGCGAATCGTTACAGACTTATGGGAAATTTGAAAGTGCAAAATTGCACGGAATGCATGCAATACGAAAAAATATACGAATTATCTAAATTGTACTGCTTTTTCTAACATTTGTCGAGAAGAACTATTTTCCACCGTAATTCCATTTGCCAAATTATATGCTTACAAATTTGAATAAAGATTCGCAGTCTAACCACAACGACGAATAACAGGGGCAAACATTTAACTGGAATCGAAACGAATCGAATAACATTTATATTTCTTAACACTTTACCTACCGCTCGTGATCGGGATAACCACTCTCAAACAACTGATACATATGTACTTATTTAATAAACTACATTAATCTATTTTCTTCCAGCAAATCATAACTTAAAGTATGTCATATTCGCTCTTGTTTTAATCAGAAAAATTTAACAAATACGTTAGTAAAAGTTTCATTTACAAAGAAACATTTATAAAAAAGTTTTATCGATATCTACTACCACTGAATATTGTATCATATTATAACTTGCTCTGCTGTCGAACTTCGTGGCTTGTAGAGGGGACACGCCCCTCAGTGGTGGGGATGATTACTGAGCACTAATCCTGCAGATCGGACTGGGTACTAATCTCGAGAATACTGTAAAACGGAATCTCATTATGTTGTTTTAACTTCTTTTCTTGTGGAACAGCGTAATTTTAATTGTTAAACATTCGGTATTTAAAAGCCAATTAATAGACTTGCGGTAGGGAAAACATTAACTTTTGTTGGAAATCTGATACGACATCGTAATGAGTTAAGCGTTTCACGAGCTCGACCACGTCGTTCAAAAATAGAAAGATCGGACTCCGTCGAGTACAGTAACAAAGAGAAGCTGTGAAATTCCAGTCAATCTTCGAAGAAAAAATTCCGCGAGGCAGACACGGCCGAGACACCGAGAAAAAGTAACTGTTCACCCGGTTTCGTAATAATTAAGTCTCGGAAATAATTGAGTAGCCCGAGGAGTAAAAGTATTCCCGATAGCGGATACGCCTTATTACGGCTAGCCCGAGAAATCATTTCAGACAGGCCGGGAACGTCGACGATGCATTAACGATCGCTAAAGAAATCTCGATAAAGCGGCGCGATTACGAAACGGGCGTATCGCGATACGCAACCGGGGCTTTGTTGTGAATCGCTTTATAACGCGGCGATGATTTATCATCGAAACGGATCAGCGTCGAATCGCGGCCGCCCCGTTAATTAAATTTTTTCATCTTAAAACGGGTGAATTCAAACGAAACGGAATTTCAATGTTTTGTTATCGATCGCGTTTCAGTTTGTGTGACTGGTCTTAACGATATTATTCCATGCACTTTGAACAGGTGATGGGGCCGGTGATCGTGGTTCGAGCTGGTGCAAATGGAACAAGCGTTGATACGAATGCGTGGTTATACTATGTTGACATCTTAGTTATTAGACTATGTATCGACGTCGACACTTGCTCCAGTTAC
Source organism: Nomia melanderi (assembly GCF_051020985.1). NCBI lineage: Eukaryota > Metazoa > Arthropoda > Insecta > Hymenoptera > Halictidae > Nomia > Nomia melanderi. The sequence goes on from NC_135008.1 coordinate 12,388,878, forward strand.
ACAGAATAATTTATCGTATCGCATGTAAACCGTCGATTTTTGTGTAAGCCGGAATTCTTAAGATTGCGAGTTACGCAGTTAAAGTAAAATAAATTTAGAAAATTACGTCTTATTTTCTATCAAAGGAGAGCTTAAGTTGTTAACGTGCAAGGATTAACAGTCTAGCGACAAGTGAACGTTCACAAAGAACTGTGTTACGTTCATTAATGCTTCAGTTACTTTGAAAGTAAAATAGAAGCGTGGAACTGTTACAATATACATAGAGAGTGTTTCAAAACGACAGAACTAATTGCAAGCGAAGGAAAAGAATCAAATATTGTCGTTAATGATAAACATAATTTAACCATGAAGTATTTTATCACTTTCGTTAACGCTTCACATTTTAACAATCACCCCACAATTAACACACGGAATTAAACATTACAAATAAAAATATAATAAATAAATCCACTGAAACATTATAAAAACTTATCAAATGAAATCATTTATTTTGAAACATTCCAATAAACCGTAAACTAATCAAACAAATCTAGTCCCAAAACCTCTTCAAAAAATGGAAGTACAATACTGACCAACCCGACGCCATCATCGTCATCATCGTCATCATCATCGTGTATAGAACACGGTGGGAGAGAGGAACATTACGACGTCGGGACAATGGATAACGCGAGTTTAGGGGACAGGATTGTTCGAAAAAGTTTCGTCGTCCGAATGGCGCAATGATCGTAACTCACCGGCGTGCCATCGATCAATCGCCGTAGCGCTGTCGTGCCTATCAGACGGGCCCGTCCGGGGGCTGACTACGTCCAATCGAGCCATAGCAGCGAGTATCAGCGGCCGTTACCGAACATCATTCCCGACATGAATTATTTCGTTGGATGATAGCCGGGCGTGGTCTGTCCCGACTTCTCGGTACCGTTTTACACGGGATGAGTACCCGTTCTACGCGTGCGATAGAGCCGGGCGCGGTGCGGCGGAAGAACGGTCGGAATCCGACGGGATTTCGCAACTCGTCTAGGATTAAGTGGAAGCAGTTACGAGGAAATGCACTCAGCGACGCGTGCCGCGCGTTATAGGAGAAAAGGGCGGTGGACCAGACGTAAAACGTGTCACAGTAGCGAGAAAAAGATTGTTAAGACCTATTAAGAAAAACGTTTCGTTACAAGGACGCCCGGAATCCTGGGTCTTTGTGTGGGTTCCGATAAGTGGATACGGTGTAGCTAACTCCTAACGAATCTACTCTTTATTTTCTTATTTTTCTGCGGGAAGTTTCAGTGTAGACTTGTTGAACATCTAGACACTTTTCACGATGCAATGATGTTTCTAGGGAAAAGTTTGGAAGAGTCTTTTTCAACGCTTTGACGCCTGGATTTGGGTGACACTTTTTTTATAGAAATTTAAAGATTAGTTTTCTTAATTATATATCGAACGAATCGAATTTCGTTGGATGCATAAAATGTAAAAGACAGAACAATCATTACGGGATAGCTTGATTTTTTGGTTTCTGCTCTATTAAGAAAATTGTTTCCACTGCATAGGAATTTTGATAAGTGTTTACTTGATAGATAAAGTAATAACGAATTTTTAGAATATGGGTTGTACTTTAATCTGTGATGATGACCTTTTTGCTTTGCGATTTACGGCGGAGTGAAAAGTTTTGTGCTAAACGTATGATCACTTTGAACGATGTTAGAGTATAATGTATTTCGTACAATAAGAACTAGTATAATGCGAGAGGTTGACATATGATAACTCAATTTATTACTATTTTTAATAATACCCCTCGAACTGAATATCTCAAAAGCTTTTATAAATAATTGAATAATAAACCTACAGAGGATAATAAACTGAAAATGGGAGAAGGTCGTAGGAGAAATCAATAAAAATTTCGATTATCGTGCAACTTATAATAACATATATAGAATTGTATAAACAGGTAGCAAATAGCGCGACGAAACAGTGAGTTGCACACGATATAACGGATAATTCATATTTATTAGCCAATTTCGTACACGCCTGGCGATATTCGAGCAAACGATAATCAACGGGAAGCAACGTGTTATTTGATAATGCGTTCCAGGTGGCCGTATCCGAGATGCGACGACCTTTAGCGAGGCAGGAACGTGGCGGGCCCAGCGCCAATCTACGCTGTTGGCCAATACGAAAAGTCAGGATGTGTCGCAAGGATGTTGCAAGGCGGCGCAGTGTCTCGGGTAAACAGCGCGGCAGGCGAGAAGGAAAGGATAACGTGTCCGGTGCGTTCCCACACAAGCGATTACGCTCTCGTGCGACCGTAATTGCGATGGACGCGTCACGAGACCACGCCACTGACCATCGATGATTTTAACAGGGGGATGCTACCCAATTTCAGAGAATTTTTATAAACGCGATATATTTCTAATGATATTTATGAATTAACCGCTTGTCCTATGATTTATTTTTTAACTATGATCGATACAACTGCTATATCTTTAGTAATTGATTAGGAAAAGAATGGTTATTCTATGTCTGCGCTTACTCTAATGGTTAACGATTTATAATAGAAAAATAATATTTAACTTATATTTAAAGCAAATAAATAACACTGAGGTTTCTGAAATTCAGTTCAAAATTTTCGTCCGAAGTCTGACACGATATAGTAGATCGAAAGGTTAAACTCAGTTTTTTCGTTCACAGTAAACTGAATCGAGCACATTATACCATTGTGCATTAAATATTAAAGGGGAAAAAAAATATCTAATAAAAGAAGGTTCTAAAGAATTAACCCGAGCAGTTCACTCACGCACTAATATTTTGAAATTTCTAAAAGAAATTAAAATAGTTATAAGAATTTTATATTTAATAAAATATTATTTTGTATGGTAAAAATTAACGACACAAACTTAGAAGACGACCTAATAATATGCCACGAGTCGCATAGTGGTTGATTTCGCCATTTTAGCCGGCTGAAATTAGAAACACCTATATATCGAATTTATACGTCTTTTTACGTCAAATTCATGTAACGAAACAAAGAAAACCGAAAGTAGAATATTTAAATATTTGTTATTCAACATTTAACACAGTCAATAATACTATTTATATTTATTAATTTCTGACATGTCACGGTCATAATATAAGTCTTTCAAATTCTTCTTTCTTAACTATATTTTTTTTTAATCGTCCACGTGCATGACCTTTACCCATTTTTTGACGAATGTTTCGATGCCGTTTTGGAACAAATTCTGTGGTAAAAATATTCGTCAGAAACGACATTACTTGTAGAATGATCTGATACTGTCAGTAGAAATGTTGGCTGATTTTAATAAACGAGGGAATGGTTACGGCGCAGAATTACATACGATCGACTTCGACGATCTGAAATCTCTTCACAGCGAACGCTGACATTATATGTTGCGAGGATGCTGGTAATTACCTTCAGACGCGGCTGGGAACTGCCACGGATAATTAGTGCGGCAGCCAGACTCAAATATCAAGGATCGTTTTCGAGGTGAAGAGAGTTTTCTGGTGAAATCCGTGAGATGGACACCTGTTCTTTCCGGCCATTATGGGATTGCAGTTCTTGTTCGCTTCTTGGTAATTGGTTCTTGATTTTGGGACGATGGAGTGGAGTTTCTCTAGGAAGAAATGCCGAGAGGATAGAAGAAATAGTTTGTGAGGCTAGTACAATCAAATCTGGCTAACGATTTGGTTTTTTTTCACAGAAAGAGTTCGTGAAACGTTTATTTTTTTACTCAAAGTGGTGGGAAGTGTTGTAAATTAGTGAATTAGAATTTTTGAATAATTTACGCGAGTTTGATCATTTCATTTTTAGTGTAATAATACGTAATATATGATCAAATTGATATAATAATGATTTGAAACGTGCTCGTTATCTTTTGCTCGACGATTACCGAAGTTGTTGAATAATTCCAATAATAACAACGAATATTCATCTGGGGATTTTGGTTTTATAAACTATTAGTATTAAATTTAAAAAGAACATAATAATAATAAATCAAAATTGTTTAAATAACAATGATAAAGTATTAAAATGTAATTTCCAAAGAAATCCAAAATGTATTATCCTTTAATAGAATCATATTAATCAATGAAAGGCAATGACAATATTTCACAGCGACGTGAATGAATGTAGCAATGAAAATTGCGATAACGAGAGATATACGAATTACTTGCATTTCATTTTTTGTATGCCGGTTCAATTCAATATTCAATTGATACATTACACAAAATCTAATATTAAATTCTGAATGTTACAATTCCGCTGAATAGAATCCAGTACCTATAGGATCACCTCTCGATAGCAAATGATTTAAACAAAAGTATATACTTCCTCGCTTTGCGCTCATCGCCGTTTTAATCGAATATCGTAGTTGCTTTATGAACGTAACCTGAGGTACAAAGAATTGTCTCGTTGAAACATAGAGAAACCCGTCACCCGGCGCATGTAATCAGGAAACAGTAATTTGTCATGTAGACTTCACGAGCAACATGAACGGGTTTCCACGGGATAATTCTTTAATTCACGGCCACTTTGTCGGCGGCCCGTGACGCCGCGCCGGGGTCCTTTGAAGCAGTCGGATACGGATCCGCGGTGCTCGAGGAAATTTTGTAATTGCTCAGCGACATACGACGCGACAGCTGAAAGTCCAGAGGTCCGACGCGGTTCCCCGCGTATCCGCGAGCACGTTTGTGCAGCGAGCGGTGGCACGCGTGAAAAGTTAGTCCCTGATTTTCTCACTCCATCGCACACTCGAGCTACCTTTCCCCTTTCTTTCTTTCTTCTCTCTCTCTTCTCTCTCTCTCTCTCTCTCTCTCTCTCTCTCTCTCTCTCTCTCTCTCTCTCTCTCTCTCTCTCTCTCTCTCTCTCTCTCTCTCTCTCTCTCGCTCTCTCTCTCGCTCTCTCGCTCTCTCTCTCGCTCTCTCTCTCCCTCTCTCTCTCTCTCTCTTTCATTCTCTTTTTTTTTATCCCGGTGCCTTTTTCTATGGCGCATAAAGAACCTTTTCACTGAACATGTTTCGGCGCACAACGAGGCACCCGCCCGACAAATGATTTCAACAACCGCCGGTTCCTGACTGGCGGTACAGTAATTTTTTACTGGCTAAAAGCTGCGCCGTCGAATACAGCGGGTCGATCCCTGGTGCAGGCACGGCCATCTTGATTTGATTGGCCAGTGATTTGTAGATTTTGGGATTTCGGCTTTTCGAATACGCCTCTGGTGTAATCTGTTAAAAGTATACGTTAACCACAATCACGGTTCTGTTAGTTTGAATCCGTAGATTTTGTATACGAAGAGTTTACCGTTTATTGTGTTACCTTTTATCGGTAAATTTTTAGATAAAGATGTAGAAACCTTTATATAGTTGTGAGGATTATTGATAATGAATCACTTTTTCATATTCTGGTTACATTAAGATTAAAAGTTTTGTGAGGATTGATTTGTTAATGGTATCTTCGGGTTTGCGTTATAGAGTCCAATTATTTTAACTGTTAGTTGAGTTTTTCCATGTGTTGGAAAAACTACGAGTTTTTCTTAGCCAATCGCATAGTGATTCATGAAGATGTAAAGTTGTACCTAGTAACAGATCATTTGGCAACCAGTCGCATGAGAATTTCGTAAGTGAATGCAGTGGTGTAATTATTAAACGGCAGACTTTCATACAAGTTTCCATTTTTATAGTTAACCGTTACGAAACTGAAATAAAATAACGTGTAAATAAGTAAAAATTTGCAGTCTACTAAATGCATTTATACTAATTGTACTTTACTGAAAATGTAAAATAGTAGTTTACTGAAGAACATAGCATTCAGATATCGTTAGTAATATCATTTTCTCGGAAACGTAGATAATGGTAAAAAGAAGAAAAATACACTTTAGATTTCGAACACATTTGAATCAAATGAAAACGATGTTTGCATGTAGTCGCGTAACGAACCCTGTTTCTAACTATTATAATACAAACAAACTTACGCAAATGCAGTCTGATTAATTATTTCAAAGTTGATAACGAGTAAAACTCGGTATTGTAGCTTCGAAATTAAATTACCATAACAAGTCAGATTATTTGAAACCAAAGGATTAATACCTCCTTCCTATACGATACAAACTATTATAATTAAATAGAGTCATTAAGGAAATCTAGACAATCCCATTTTCTTTCCGCCAGATGCAGCAATGAAACAAACATTGCAACAACCGACATTAGGTATATACGTAATATTAACTATAGTAAAAAGTTCTGTGGAGCTTCACTTGGTTAAATAAATTCATTTCACCAGAGCCATTAAATATCTATCTCGCTGATATGTATAGACTCCCAATAAAGTAGCAGTATCGTAAACAACAATAACGATTACTTTCATGCCAAAGCATCCGTACATTATTTGAAATAAAACGTCGACTTCACTGAAAAATCGAAAAGAACTTTCCACTGCACCGAATAATTGTGTTTCGGTCGCGGAATATTCCGATTGCTTGCAGAATTCGTTCGCGATTGCCCGAGCACTCCGTTCGCACGGCGCATCACGCTGAAAGTTTTGATTCCGATACAGACGGAACAGGTTTCGGTTGAACGGCCAGGCTTTAGAGGTACGCCGCGTAACAAGGCGTCCTTCAGCTTATTGGAGAGAAGCTTTCAACTGCACACTCCCGCGCGCTGATATGATTCTACATCGTAAACAATTCACATAAAATCATCGATGTAAAACGTATCGGTGAATTACGGGAACTCGTATGAGCCGACCCGCCCGCCTAGCCAGCCGCTCGATTCGTTCGTTCGATACTCGGCCCGCTGTATGGAAATGCGATTGTTTGAATTGTGACTGTTCACGCGGCGCACGCTTGAATTCGATGATTCGTGGTGAGAGTCGTTCCACAACTTACCCGGAATACAATTCGTGGTACGCTGATATGTTTTCTAACATCCACAGGCGAATCGGCATGATGTTTTTCGCACTTCGGAATATTGTGTCAATTAACCGTTTCGGAGTCGAATTTTTTTTCAGAGCAAACAAAGATGATTCTAGTTTTCGTTTAGTTACAGTTTATTTTGTTGAAACTGATACAAATTCAACAATACGAAGATGGAAGGAGGCATTTAGGAAAAATATACGAAAAAAGGCAAGTGTCCCTTTGATGAACATTAATGTTAAACTAAAATCAAATGTACACATATGTGCCAGTATCCTTGAAGAGGTTAATCCCCTTAACCATTCGAGTGCTGAATGCTCTCAGCTGAAAAATTCTGAGTGGATGAAATATTTTTTTGCTGATTTGAAGATCAACGAATTATGTTGACTCATATAATTAATTAACTTGTAATTAAATTGTAATTGTAATTTCTCAGTTTCATCAAGTTATATGCGTATATTAATCACATACACTTATAATTGTCACCACGCTATGTGTGAGATTCAAAGTTGTAAAATAAAATTTTATAGGCGTGACAGGACAATGTATTTTTTGTTTAAACATTTTTTGCTACCTTTTACTGTTCTCAAGATAATTCAAAGAATGAAAAATTTACATTTTTGGTTTAGAGGTGGTTCTTTAAAGTGACCCCTTCAAAGTGACATTCGGCAGGAAAAAAGATTGGAATGTATTAGGCTTGACTTACTCTACTTACACACAAAGTTTCATAATTTTTTTAATTTACGGGTTCGATAACTTCCCTTGCAGGAAAAACGTATTGTTCAAATAGTTTATTTTTATTTTCTAAGACTACTTTTCTAACACTATATACAAAGTGCTGATACGTTTAATATTAATATCGTTTCTGGTTTGCGACAAACAGAACGCGGATTCTCGTGCATTCATGGAAAATTGGAAGATGCGGAGCTGTATGAAATCCACTTGATACGAGAAAATATGAAAATATTTAAACTATAATCGTTTTTTGAGATGTTTTTAAAGAAATGTTACAATAGTGTTGCTATTTGTTAGACAAAATCATGTTTGACAGGACAATTGTACTTTTCTGCTTATATTTTTAATTTACATAGAAATATGCATAGAAAAATGCACTGGAAACGAAGATATTCGTCTGATAACTAATTGCAAAATCAGTTCAAATATGCTCAACAGAGTTTAACCTTGCCGAAGAAAACAAAACTTACAATACATTACCATAATATTAACAAAATGTAGATTCCATAGAAGGTGATATAAAACTAAAAACAATTAATTCCCCGAAATTGCTCGATGCACCCGAAAGATGTAAACTAACTGTCAACATTGGAAATTGCACACTATGTCGATATAAACATATCGTAAAGGAAAGATCAGGCTATCTAACTCATTCAGAACTTATGTAACAACATCCAAGTACAAACTTGATCGTGCGCCAATTTGATTAGACAGAGAAAAAAGCTAAGTCAAGAATGAACTCGTAAACGAGCCACGTAAGAGACGTTCGTTGGTCGATCGCGCTCAAGATAAAACTCTGTTCCATAATTCAAGCGTACGATTCCGCGGCGTGCGCTACCGGACAACTGTTCACCGATACGGCACACCGAAATGATTTCTTTCTGGCGGTCACTTTCCTTTTCTTCGTGGTCGTCGGGGGAACCGCAAAAGCACTGGCAGCTGCGATAAACGATCGAAGGCTCGCGGCTGGATGATTGTGGAACGCGGTGTCGTCGGCCCCCGGTAGCCTTGACACGGTGCACTCGAGGTTGCAGAAGACCAGACGACTACCATGAAAGAAGAAAACATCGGACGGGACCGTTCTCGCCGATTCCATGGAACGAATGGGAGACTAACGCTTGGTACACAGTGGGCAGAGCTAATCATCCGTTACTTGTCAGAGTTCGTGAACTGTTGTGCATGTGAACGGAAACAATATGCTATTCACATTGGAGTTTACAAAGAATATCTTGTTTCTATACGTACCTCTTTCGAGAAATATCTGGAAACGTCGAAATAATATTGAAAAAAAATAGAAGTGTTCTTTAATCGGTTTATTGGTGCTCAATAATTGTATATACATACAAAATATCTAGAAAGTAAATAAAGGATATTAATATATTAGATCTGGTAGTATGAATTGTCCGATTTTTCTTACACGTAAATGTTTATACTTCTGTCGTTGTCATTCCTTTGTTTTTCATATAACTTTTTAAATAATTTCATTGTGGATTATCAGAGTAATTTTTTGTAAAAATGTTTTTCTGAATTCTACCGCCAGCATTCATGTAATTTTCTTATATGAATTTAGAAATAATGCTGGAAATAATGCTGCAAAAACCGCTGAAAATATAAAGAAAGTGTTTGGGGACGGTACTGTGAATGAAAGAACATTGTTGATCTGTAAAATAACAGATCTTAATATATGTATATATATATATATATTTATTGTTTTAAGATCTGTTACTTTAGTTTACTTTATAGTACTCATTCTTTGCGTATATGTAAATAACATCGTTATTTTTTTAATGGTTCTATTCTATACTGACGATTTCGGCAGTAGATCGAATACATTTGCAAAAGTGTACATACTGTCGGTGAAGATAGATAAATAATCTCTTTAACAAATGAGTCGCTCAAATATATATACGCACTGCAACTTCGAAATTTGATGGACCGCATATTAACACTAGTCGCGTGAACGGGTGTATACCGCCATTTTGTCGCTATTGCTTTAATTCTTTTTTCTTCCTTTGGTAGTGGAAGAAATATTGTCGTTTCTATTCTACATGCAGATTTATTAACATCGAGTTCTGCTGACTGATTTGATTACAAGATGATTTTGCTTTCGTTCTGGGCAGATCGATCGAGTACGATAACTCGTTGCAAACAAATTAACGAATCGATCGACTCAACTCTGGTCGCTAGAACGGTTTGGCTGAAAGCTCGCCATCTCTATTCTACGTTTGTTTAATTACGAATGCAAATCTGCTGGCTCGCGTCAACCGTGTCTTCCGATCGCGTTCGTTTTGGACGATAAATAGGCCAGCATTCGGCCAACGATGGATTTGCATGCAATAATCCTTTTGACGGCGACGAGCTTGACAGCTGGAATATTTCGATACTAGTGAATGCTGTAAAATTTGTGGCTGAATATTAATACGTTACGTGTCAAGAGGGTTTTATGAATATTTCGCTAGAGAGCAAGATATGAATTTTTGTTTAAAATGTCTGCTTCGATGTAGAAACTGAAATAGTCAGACAAATAAGTTTGCATTATAGAATATGTAGGTGTTGCAATGTTCACTGTAGGATGCAGTAAAAGATTCTCCTATTTCCTATATAAAAACAGCAAAGTCCTCGTTTTGAAAATTGATCATTTCAGAAAATATTCTAACTTTAATTTTTCATTCAGAATGAAAAAGTATGTAACACGATAAATATCGCACTTCTTGTACTGGATTAAAGTTTAAAACATTTGTAACAAATTTCGAAACATTATTTCTAAAACAAGGAAAAGATTACAAATAATTAAGATACCAAACTGAAATGAAAGAACAATTTGAACCTAATACTCGAATCTCAATTTCCCATTCGAACGATCTCACTTTTCGAAGCATTTAAATAAAATCAAGCTCCTTCACGGAAGAGTGGCACAATAAATTCAGCAGTTCCTATAATCGCAAGCTAAAAACAATTAATCCCTGGAGATAAATAGAATCCCTGCCTTCAAAGTATCTAAAAGAAAACATAAATAAATTAAACAGTTTTTCCAAGTATGTAGGTCCTAGCGTCAAGTGTATAGTAATTATTCACCGGCCACGGTGATCCATTATCGGACGGTCCATTTCCCGCAGTCATCAATAAGGAGTTAATTGCGAGGCGGAACCGTGCAACTCGAGCCACGGAACAATCCTAAATTTGGGCCTGTCGATCGGCCGTGTAGCAATCGATACCGCGATTGCATAGGCACGGGGAAGGCGCAAACACCCGAAGAATGAGTCCACTCGAACGGGATCCTGAGCAACGTCCGCGGGATCCTCGTTCTTTCACATTGTTGGTCCTTTCATGAAACGGCTTCGCGGGACTCGGAACCACCGGTAATCGGCTTTCTCGTCTTCACCCCCACTCGACGATCGTCCGCCATTGCGATGAAATCACCGACGCGATTAACGATACACGATACTCGATCGATGTTTTCTCTGCTCAGCGGCGAATCATCGTCTGAACGATCGACTCCGTGGCATTTGTTAAGGAGCCGGGCGGCTTGAAAAAGCGCCTTACTGAGGAACACTGATTTTTGTGTACCCAAAAGACCACAGTTGATCTGATGCACAGTTGGTAACGGAAATGTACCTACTTGACGGCAATGGTACTATTGGCTAGCGAGGGTGGTTGGATCATGTATGGAAGCTTCTATCGATGACTTCGATAGAATCCTTAGATAAAGGAAAACTTTGACTAGGTTTAGAGTTTATAAATTATTCGTTATTACATATATTATTATTATTAATTGTTTACTAGTAATTTGAATCATTTACTAATAATTTTTTCAGATAAACGTGTAATTCTTCTTTACTTTGCTTTAGTTTTACGTTAGAATATATTATAGATACGTTTGCTCTGTGTTTGACGAGTATATACTTTATTATTTGATTTTATTGCGCACACAACGAGAGATTTTTCAAGTTAAATTTTACAGATAAATAACTTTTTTTATTTGATCTAACGTGTTCGTTTATTCGGGGAAATCTGAGAAAATGTACATCTTCCGATCTATGTATTTCGAATGATGCAACTACATTTTCGTTTGTATAATTTAACGAACACGACACTTAGAGAAATCTATCCACTGAAGTTATCTACTAAATTATCTATTTTTCGTATTAAATATTCGGTAAGCACAAAATTAACATAAAAGAATGTATACATAAATTCCACAGTTAACTGGTTAAAATATAGTTAAATGAAATAACGTCGATGTTAGTTTTATAATGAATAATCAGAAGCACTTCAGACCACAAAGAGTTAACGATGTCGGGTTTCGCTGCCTTCTAATTATAATCAGTTTCTACAATTCTAAAGCGTAGGCTGGCGTCGCGGAAGTGATCGCGAATGCGTGCCACGACTCGGAAGTCCCGACCAGATTCTGCGATTCGAAAAATCATCATACCCGACAGTCAAGCCCGGAAGTCGCTTCAACCGGATTCCACAGCTCGAAACTCGTTATCATTGTAAAACTCGAAAGTCTCCTTGGTCGGGTCGTGCACAGTCGTCGAACTTCCTCACTGTCCTCGCGTAAAACTCGAAAGTCGTCTTAACCGGGTTTTACTCTTCCGTGGAGTCAACGGTTGCCGGCGGGCCAGGCGCAGCTTGCAACATTCCGCGGCGGCCACATTGCTTTCGTTGCATCCTTGCGGCTCCCAACGAGTTTCCGCCGATCTCGGACAATGTAGCTCGAGTTTGTTTGTCTTCTTCTTTCGGAGACCTGTTACTTACGTAACCGGTAATTGCTGTCGGTTGCCACATTTTAAAAAACTTGACTGTTTATGTAGGTACAATCAGATTGAGGGAAAAGCGTGTGATGCCAACTGAAAAGGTACCTGCACGTCCTGCGACATTCTGTGGGCACAGAGAAATAGATAGTTATATGGCTTCCTGGGTTTCAAATATGGTCGTGTTACTTTTGTACTTCAAATGGGACGAAGGAGTTTGTTTGAAAATATTTATGTTATGTGGAGTTTTTATTATACGTTTAGGTTTATGTAATTGAAACGGTCCACGGTTACTAGTAAATTAAGACATTTGGTGTGTGTATTTGGTGATCTATTAATTTCTATTGCTTAATAGGAAAGAGATATTGATTTGCAACTTGTAACGATGTTCCCTAGTAAATATGTTGTAGGAAGTGGGTATTTTATTGCTAGAGAAGAAGGAATATTGAAAACGTTCACAAATTTTATTAACGTTCAACTAATCTCGAACATATCAAAGGGAATTTAATTATCTTCCTTTCTCAAATCCACTGTTACACAAAACTGCCCGGAAGAATAAAAATACACCGCTGGAACTACTTACATTATCTCACTGTTTTTCAATTTATCGTCATCAATCATCACATAACAGCTAACCAGAAAAGATCGTTCCAACCAGACGAGAACAAATTTTAGGCAGCTGCGGATCTGGCAGGCAGCTGCCAGTCCATTCTTACGTTGCCAGTTATATAACGTTCGAGTCACGATGCAGTTTAAGCCGTTACGATGTTCTCGTAAAAGGACTTTCTCCGGAGATATTGGCCGGATTTCCCTGGAGGTGGTTCAGATCAGGCAACCGAAGACTCAAGGTCGGGACAGCTTGGGATTGGTGTCTCTGATACATTGTAGAATAATTACTTTCATATAACTTCGAAATTTTAGAAATCTATTCAGAAAAATATTGTTTAGGTATTTACTGTTAGACATTTATTATTTACTTTTATCATGAAAATAAAAATGCCTTATTTCTTGAAATAATTCGCGTTCGAAATTCTTGAAATAATTGCTAAATACTTCAATTGTGCATCGTTTATTTTCAAAACTCAAGTCTTGAAATTTATTTATTTCTAGTGCCCCTTTTTGAATAAGTTCGATTAAATTATTTATCTCCTTTATTATTTAATTTCGTTTCTACTATAAAGTATAGAAACATTAAAACAATTGTAAATTAATATTTGAAGATTTATATGAGTTCTTTTCAAATCATTTATTGCACATATTCAATCACAGATCTATAAAGAATATGTCACAGTTCACCAGCCCTTCGAGAAATCAACCTTAAACCTTATCAGTTTCAAGAAGGTTCAAAAGAAAACCCACAAAGCCACTCGCAACAAACACAGTAGAATGCGTTCCTACAATTGAGTTAGTTTTTCGTTTCCAGTGGGGTGTGCTAATGCTCATGTATCTACCCAATACGTTTGTAAGAATTCCCTTGACCCTCCCTTGTGCAACTAATCATAGGATGGATCACTACAGGGGTTTTATTGAACCCACGTTCCATACACAAATCCCACACTATTGACCCTCAACTCTCTGAATTTTATTTACACTTTCTTTCCAATAATTCTATAATATTATTAACGGTCAATATAAAACATATTTCAAAGATGAATTGATTAATAAGAAACAATCTAAAGAATTTTCTTCATTACATTGATAATAATCAAATATATATATATATTAAATCTTCTATTTCCTCTATCCATAGCGTCTTTAACTCTTTACCCTATAGTATCGTGTTAGACTCGTGATGAAAATTTCCAATTGAATCTGGTAATATAATATATAATAAATATTATTCTTCTTGAATATAAATTGTACAGTACTTTTTTATTATCAATAGTTAATCCCTGGAGTGAACGTGTACGTAGAATAAGCGTCAAATTTGGTTTGTTTTCTAAGAAATTATTAATGATAAAATATTTTTATTGAGCACAAATCTGAAAGAAATCATAGGACAAGGAGTGAAGAGTTAGAAACCGTTTTTGAGTGTTCTAGCACATAAAAAATGGATTGGTAATTACAAAATGCATTTTTATAATTTCGGCTGGCACATGGACAAGCGGGTGAGGATGTTTAATATTAAAAACGTCTGTTGCGTCCCGCACACCCCGGCCACGATTAGCGATAATGCACAGCGGCCTACTTTCACGGATTAGTGCGGCTTCGCTTATGGTCCGCGCGCTCGGAATTGCATGAATTGTGAGAGCCATTACGGCGATGCGGCGGCGTGTCGTCTACTTTTCTATCCACCCCTTGTAATACGTTCTCCACCCTTGTTTTTAAGCCTCTTACGCGGCCGACTGTGATTATATATTTTACAGCCACATATCGACTGCTGACTTCTCGAATGTCGAATGTTTTCCTCACCATACATACGAGAAATTTCATTTTGAAACATGCTTGCGGTAAAATTCTTACATTTTATGTGTTGCCATATGATTAATATTAAATAAACTGTTTTACATCGCGCCCGACTTCAATGATGGATTTTATTAAAATGAAGAAATGTTGTTGACAACGAACATTCAATTTATAAAATTAATAATCTACATGTGAGTTCGCCACATTGTTTTTTTGGACTGTGTGCTCTAATTGGTAAACAGGTTAGAGTTAGACGATAAACCTTTCTTACTGGAAACTGGAAACAGAAGCAAAAGGAAAGGCAAAATTTGGAAAACTGATTAATCTGACAATATAAGAATTGATACAAAGTTAAATGAATGAAAGAAAACGCAGAATTTATAATCGAATTTCGAAACCGATCGTTCGACCGGTACGCGGTACGATTAGTGTAAAGGTACCTTCTTACCTGATGTAACATTTTTGTCTAGAACAAAGTAGCGATCTACGATTTGATGAGAGAATCTCCGGGGAAGTATGGAAGGTGTTTTTATTACAGTACGTACCAGCCAGTCCATGCGCCTGAATCTCACACAGGCAAAGGCTTACATTTAATTTGGAATTGAATTGTGGGAAAACGTTTCTTCTTGGATGCAATAATAGTATTATTCTCCGGTTAAGTCGGGAATAATGTTTCTTAAGACTCTCTGATGATTCCTCGGGACTTAGTTGTAACGAAGAATGAATGCACCTTGTAATGCGATGCATTATTATGCAACGATCATGTGTATTCTACTTTTTACTCGATAATGATTTGCACTTCAACCAGACGGGCCCGGAGACGCGAGAGAATCAAGCTTTAAACGTTTTGCTTTCTAATTAACACGTTAGCTGTGACGTTTATATTAACTCGACGTGGTTGTGAATGAACTGGCAAATGTTTTCTCAATGAAATGTTTGTGCAACGGAGAATAAGCACTGGTTGTGGCGAATTCCTTTATAGACCCGCATGTAGATTGAAAATTTTATGAGTCGACGGAAATTTGTTGCGTTACTGTTCTCTGATGTTAAACTCGTAAATACTCTCGATCGATTTTTATAGTCTACGCAGAGTATCATGTTCGCGATTCTATGTTTAGGAATTGCTCGACGATAAATTGTACGTGGATCGTTAATGTCTTCCCATAATTATGAAGTGACAAAGGTTAAATATATTTTCTGCAATGAAATCATATTGAGTACCTCATTACACTTGTAAATTATTTGAATGAACACTTTTAATAATTTACTGTCAGGTTTTAAATTAGAATCAGTTTTAAATTTGAATTTTAAATCCGTATCTAACGGAGCACCTATCCAGTGAAATTTATGGAAGTTTTGAACACGTTTTCGTGGATCAATTAATCCTTATTGTTAGACGAATTTATTGATTAATAATTCCTTGGGGCAATTAATAATTTGCTTATAAATTACTTGAGGATTTCTAGCAGCATTTTAAAGAATATATGGTAATTGATTTATTTCCATAGAAAAGTATATATAATTAATTTTTACTAAAAATCATCGGTCGCCAGCAGCACAGGTAACTCGGGCAAGTTAAAAGGTTTTCAATTAAAAGCTAAAATCAAATATACCGGCCGAAGTGTACATTACTCCAACACTTCATCAAATAAATGTCGAGTGTAATAAAAGTTCAGAAGTTTAGTAAATATGAATGACGAACCGTTTAAAAACTGTTCACAGCTGGACATGTAAATAAATAACCAGGTATTGTGATATTTTTACAGAAACGATTATTTTACACTTTTTTCACGTATTCAGCATACAGAATTCGTACCATAGGAAGCGAAAGTGTGTTATGAATATCACCAGTCATACAGCATTAAAAATATATTATTTTTGAATAGTTAAAAAATATAAAAAATCGGAGAAATTTAAAAAAAGATTATAAATTATTACTTGTGCCTTCAAGGTTTGATATTAAAGGATCATTTTTACTTTGAACTTGAGATTAAATTTTCGATGAAATTAATTTTTGGTAAAACTACTATTTTGCAGAAAGAAATTGTTATTAGTAATTTCACTAGATTAGAAAATATAAAAATTATAATATAATATAAAAAGTAACGAGATTCTGTTGAAGGTTACCATTTAATTCAATTCTACGTGACCTTTGCATTCATAACGATCCGCAGTTTAATAATAATTTTCTTTTATTTGGTTCTTTCAATTATATTCACGTGATATTGGAGCTCTCTGTATTCAAAGACAGGAGAACGTATTCCGAAATGGAAAATTGAAATTCTTCTACGCTTGCATTGTGCACCAGTAAATCGACAGCGCCAGCCATTGCGAGTATTCGTGACAAGCTTTGTAACGTAGAAAAATGACGACAGAATGGTACGCAACGTAATTGGAAAGCCTGTGCAACATGGAACGTCCACTAGATCATTTAACCTTTGAAAAAATTGCGTCAAGAGTAAGAACCGCTCTTGAATGGTAACAAGAGGATCATTTGACTGATAAATGGGGACAGATCGTTCAGGACAAATTGTTCAGTAAATTCTGTTTCACAATTGTTTCCCGATTTCACCAATTAAACAGTTGCATGTCGTGAATCGTGGTAAAGAAAGACCTTTGATTCTTTCCGATGGTATTCATTATCATGAATTTGAGTGTTGAATCATTCAAGAGTAAATTTTTGTTGCGGAATACTAGGGTCATGGAAATTCTATTTTTCAATAGAAAATAAAGACTTTTTACAACATGCAATTAATGTTATCGCTGTTTTTATTGCACGATTTTGTGGGACATACAATATAAAATTTCAATACAGTGATATTGAAATATTAAAATTTAAGTATTATGAATTATGAACAATTAAAGAAACATTTTATTGGCAATTAGGAACATTTTCATGATTAGAAGCTTGATTCTGTCTGAATTTATAGTAATCTCTAACTAGAAACCGGATCGAACAGAATCTTTCCTTGTGTAATCAATATGAAGAATCTACATAATGGTCACACAGTCGAAATGAACATAATCAGCAGACAAAATGTTATAAGATATCGTGCCATAAGAAATTCAATGTAAAGTATGATATCAAAATGGAATCAGTATTCTAGTATTCCGGTTTCTTAAGACAAAGCGATTGCGAAAGCAGTATCAATGAAATAATCCCCAAACATTTCTGAAAATTCCTTCGCAATTTGTACTAAAAATTTTTATAAATCCCTCTTGCAAAGATCATTACTTTCTAGTAGTTATTATTTCAACGCCATCTTCATTCCTTTGAAATTTTATTCTTTTTGCGTTATTATTATTTACATAATAATTTTGAAGCAGCCATCGATTATAAAAAGGATTACATAATATTCTCACAATAAAAATAAAATAAATATTGAAGATGTACTTCACACAGCAAACAAATATTTACACAATTTCCGATACGAAGAACAAAGACTTCAAATAATTTAATATTCATGATACAGGGATATTCTATAATAATACAACTCAATATTGCATTCATACGAAAACCTAAATCACTGTAATTCGTTGGAACGCGTATTCGCTCGGTGTATAATGCGTTCATTGAAATGGAACGAGACTGCAGATAGGACCGATTGAAAAGATATACCTGGTTATGCATATTTAAACAAATGTGCTTGCGAACAGGATGGCTTGCACCACCGTCCACTAATTAATGGGAACAAAAGAGCCGGGTCAAAGATGATCTTACGCGTTCCGTGGTGCATCGAGTCGCAGTATTTCACACGGATGGAATTAGATTTATGATGGAACGGTCTGTTTAGCGGGAAACATAGCGTAACGGCCGGTGTCGCAAGAAACTAAATATTCCAGTCGCCGGAGGATTTCTATTAACACGTGAGGATCTTTGAGCGACGTCCATTGAACTGGACTCCGGGGGAGAACGTAGGCGAGGCCAGATATTCTTGAAATCGATTGCGCACACTTCACTTGCAGCATGAATATTAATTATTTTAAAGAACACGTCGGTGAACGGTGTTCCACGGACAAGTGGCCGCCGAATGGGGATCGCGGGCGCTATCCAAGGAGCATAGATTTTTTTTACATCGTTCTTCTTACGCAACGCGATGACTCGGTTGCTCGGCTTTATGTTGGTTGAATAATTCGCACAATATGTGCTACTTTTTTCATTCTGGATTTAAAATAGATTCGTCTTGATTGTATAATTTCTTATCGTTCTAGGAGATCGTGTCAGACGGAAATTCGTTGGTGCTACATAAATTAAGGACTGTTTCTTACATTTCATTTCTCGACTTGACAAATTTCAAGGAGCTTGGCATTTTAACACATATTAACGTAAATTTTTGTGCGAACAAGAATTTTTGATGAATCTGTTTATGAGAACTATATAATTGTAGCTTAGAATTTATTAGTGCGATAAGGACATACAAATGTCAAACTGCCGATGAGATTTTTTTTAAATTTGAAATATACGAAAATAAAAATTGAGGTTCGTGTGATGATGAATGTTTAACTGTGTATTATTGGTTCAAAGTACAGATGAATTTGCAAGTAGCTTGTAGATGTGTTTCGACTTTCATGCACGTAGGTATTGGCATATTTACACATTCAAGTGGTAATAACATTGATAATATAGCATTATCCATTATTGGTCAACGCGATCTTTCCTGACCTACTGACACCTCCTAAAGTGCGTATTAGAATGTACGTATTGGAAATCACTATAACCTAATGTGATATTGTTAATTGTAGTTTTATGTTATTGCGTAACATCTGTTGATACTTTTTTTGTTGTATACTGAATTTACGGAAAATTAAGTGAAAATCAACAATAACCTAGAAGATATAGTTTCCATGTTTTTAACGTCATTGTATGACAAAAACAAGATGATTTATTATTAATAAAGTAATTTTTTTGATATTTTCTACATTTCATTTCCGAGATAACTGTGTTTGAAAGTTTGTTGGACGGGTATATTGTTAAGCAGAAATCAACAGACATGTCTGCGCATGACTTACTGCCCTTACTTTTAAATATTAATGTGTGCATGCTGCATGAACTTGCAAAGTTACTTATCTTCGAAATGAAATCTTCTATGAAAACATCACATTTTATGCTTTTGATATATTCTTCTTAAAGAAAAGAAATTTTTAAGAACTCTTCCGTTGGAAGAATTAACTTTTACAATGGGTTATTCCTGTGGATGTGAGTATTGAAACAATAGAGCTCATCGATAACCAACTTGTCATTAGGTAACAAATATTTCAATAGCATAGTAATGGAAACATGTAAAAATAAAAAAAAAACGTAAAAATGTAAAAATGTAAAAGTGCAAAAATGTAAAAACGTAAAAATATAAAAATATAAAAATATAAAAATATAAAAATATAAAAATATAAAAATATAAAAATATAAAAATATAAAAATTTAAAGATATAATAATATAAAAATATAAAAATATAAAAATATAAAAATATAAAAATTTTAAAATATAAATATTAAAAAAATATATAAATATGTAAAAAAGTAAAAATATAAAAATGTAAAAATATAAAAATATAAAAATATAAAAATATAAAAATATAAAAATATAAAAATATAAAAATATAAAAATATAAAAATATAAAAATATAAAAATATAAAAATATAAAAACATAAAAATATAAAAATATAAAAATATAAAAATATAAGAATATAAAAATATAAAAATATAAGGATATAAGAATATAAGAATATAAGAATATAAAAATATAAAAATATAAAAATATAAAAGTGGAAAAATGGAGAAACGTAGAAACATAAAAACGTAAAAATGTAAGAATGTAAGATTTAAAAAATGTAAAAGAAATAAAAAAAGGAAAACTATAAAAATGCAAAAATGTAAAAATACAAAAATATGAAAATATAAAAATAAAAAAATGCAAAAATAAAGAAATGGAAAAACGTAAAAACGAAAAAACGAAAAAACGTAAAAATGTAAAAATGTAAAAATGTAAAAATGTAAAAATATAAAAATGTAAAAATGTAAAAATATAAAAAGAAGAACTATAAAAATGAAAAAAAAAGTGAAAATGTAAAAATGCAAAAATGTAAAAATCAAAAATCGTGTAATTGTTAAAATGTAAGAATAAAAAATAAGAATAAAAAGTAAAAATGAAATGATATAATTATGTAATCACGTGAGAATGTAAAAACTTGTCTGAAATAGGAAATAAAATTTTCTGAACAACCTACCGCCGAAAGAATTCACTTCTGCAGAAATGCATAGACTAAAACAGTCCAGCATCATCTATACGTGGGTGAAACGGCAACAATTGTAAAATATCCCAACAAAATAGCTGCTACGAACCTACAGAAACCTCTTTAAAATAACAAAGGAAAGCTTTTATAGAAAGAATTTACTTCCACGAAGCTGTATCGTTGCATCACAGAGTTCAAAACGATTTAACATCATCATTGCACCGGTCAAACGGTGTAACCTGGAACACGTTTCAGAAGCAGCGCAATCTCTGGCAATAAAGTTACAAGCTGACCGCGTTACACGCGGTGAACGAGTGTCATAATACCTCGAGGTATCTTTATCCGTGGAAGATCGAGAAATTAGTTAACCCGTTCACCAACGAAATCCGCATCTGCAGAGACACATGAAACCGTGGACACAAGGGATTCCGTTCGGGAAATTAGCGGTTTAACATAGAATGGGTTACCGTGTGATTGATTCTCGCGCATAAACGGTCGTTCGCAGCTTGGACCCTGCCCGGTAATTAGAAATTGAAGTGGATGGAGCGTGACATAATAAGCAACACACTGGTTTTCCGTTTTTCATTTGTCAGCGGCAACCCACGCGCCGCCATTCAAGTCAAGAGCATAAAATATGGCACGCAGTGATCACTATAGCAATTTTATCGTTAATAATTTAATTTAATCAATTGAATTTAGTAAAACAACTTACTAAAAAAAAGTGAATTCCATGTACGATCTGTATTTGCATTTATTCCAAAAATTATCAAGTGATAATATTATAGAAGAATAACGTTTAATTTCAACACAGATGAATATACTGACATTTACAAACATTTGCTAGATTATCGTTAATAATTTACTGAAAAGAGACAGAACTTTATGTTTGTTTTATGTCTGCATTCACTCCAAAGATTAACAAGTGATAACAGAAGAGTAACGTTTAATTTCAAATCAAATAAATATAATGACATTAACATGTATTAACATCTATTCGACATTTTTGTCACGAGTTTGACACGGTATTATAAGGCGAGAAGCTTAATTGTCGCGTTCAAGCTACTTAGCTCAAACTGACAAAGTTTGTATGCAGATAGGACCATCAGTTTTAGAGAGAAAAAGTTATCTCATTTCTGACAATTTTCGATTTACATCACTATGATTCCCAGCACGTAAATTGTCACTGAGTCTAGACTAGCTTTTATACTGAAAGCTTCCGATCGATACGAGTTGTTACGCGTGAAAATATTATCGTGGGGTCGTGGATTTGGAAGTGAAATGGTCTTCACGAGGGACAGAACGTTCACGCGGATGGCGGTAGGCACTGTTATCTGTTAATTAATTTTGAAAAACTTTGTGCTTTTAGCGTAGTTATTGTAAGAGAATGCGAACTGCGAAGCGTTCAACGGTGAAATTACAATTATCAGTGAAAATAACCAGTTCTAGATTTCTCACAGATAATTATACATTGTACAATTATTGAAATTATAGAAGTACTTATACTTGTTATTATCTTGGATATTAATATTTTTACTTAATCAATATGCTGAATATCTTGATTCTTAATGGAATTCTTTTTTTATTTTCGTATTTATTTATTTAACAAAGAAATCTCTATTTTTTTCATTTTCACAAGTAATAGCTTTTTAGATTTATACAATCAAAGTTTTGTCGATATTCTTTAAATGTTAAACATTCATCACAATATTTGATGACGTAATGAAAATGAATGTATTAAGTTGTATCCATTGCCGAAAGAATTTATTATGTTTACCAGCCGTCTATAAACAAGATTGCATTAACCTTCGACAGTTCCAGAATTAAAAAAAATTACCGAATATAAAACACACTTTTTCAAAGTCTTTATTATTGCTATAAGTTCTGGTATCCCCCGAAGAATGATAAGTTCTGAAAATAAATTAATCAGACGGGAATCCATGGAAACGTATCTTTATGTATCTTCCGAAGTTGCACGTGGGATTTCGAATCTTTTCGTCCTAGAACATTCCAATCGTGCAGTGCGTCACGTCACCTTGAATTTCCTGGACGTAACTAGTGACATTTGCAATCAAGGATTTTAAAGTTTTTTGTTTTTTGTGACGACAGACACCGGTGAATTCCTTTGCGCGCTGTTAAGAAGCTCCTAACAATGCGCGCCGTTACAATCCTCCGGTCTCCCCACGGAATATGTATGCTCGATTCTGAAAGCACGTAACGTCTAAATTGGAGTTCAGTAACTATCTTGGAAACGTTTGTACGAATCCCTTCAAAGATAGAGTCCCGGCAAGACGAATCTACTTCGGGAACTGGGAGCTCTATAATAAACCTGCAACATTTTTCCTGTTATCAGGCGAAGGCATAAATTTTGAAGTTTCGTCACGGACACGAATTTAACAAAGGAACGTCTGGCACTCTAATTAAGCGCCTCGGAAGAATTTTTGCCAGACGGTATTACTCTGACTCGTTGCCTTGAATCACTCGCAGTAACAAGACGCATCGTTTCAGCCAAGGAAAACCAGGCAATAACTTTCAGACTCTGTAACAAGTCCTTCGAAGATGAGTGGGCGCCAATGGCGCACCACAAATTGACTATAACATCCTCTTCCCTAGGTCGCGCAATGCGTCGGGTTAAAAAGGTTTTGGGACAAACATGAGCGACACTTCAAGTTCTTATGATTTATTTATAAGTGTCACGATGAAGTGAAGTAATTTCAGTCCATTTGTTTTGACGGATAATAGAGACAATTTTTGTGTCGGTGATAATTCTTGCTTCTGTGAATAATGGGAAATATTTTTGTGTTGGGGATAATGCTTGTTTCTACAAATAACGGAGAAGATTGGAGATAATAGGTGAGAAATAATAAATTATTTTAACACTATTGTAGAAAAATAAAATTTGTGCAATTGTTTTTATAATAGAACAAAAGTTTCTATTTGTTAAAACGAAAAACGAACGAGGTATCATGACAAAGATAGTGTATTAGATTATGTTTTATTTGTCTAGCAACGCTGAATCTATCGCAGTTAAATCAGTGGGAAGAAAACAAAATAGAAGACAGCAAAACCGGAAGTTACGATGAGTAAGTGATTTCGTAGCCAAGGACGCAATCCTTTCGAATTGTTTCGGAACCAGCCGCAAAAGTTCGCGAGGGCATCGGTCTTCGAGTGACGCTCTCTTTCACCTTTCTCATGTTAATTCCCATGGTCGCAATAAACCGGCAACCTTGGGCTGCGCAGACGAATCCGAGTGTCTAGACTTTTCTGGGAACCGAGACGCTTCTTCTACACACGAGATCCGCTGTGAATCATGAACAGACGCTGGAGATTGCGAAGATACACAAATCAAATTTTTAAATTCTTGAATACGAAATTGGATTAGGCAAAACTTGGCAAACACAATTTTCTTATTCAATTTCTCTGTTTAAGATTATACTTCGATTAAATGATCCTTTCAAAGAAATGTTCAAATTACCGTCTATATTTATTCGTGAAAGCACAATGAATCATGCTCGATATCGTGACGAAACAGATTAGTTAATCCTTGAACGTGCAGTTGCATTAATTTCTATTTTTAAAACAATGTTGAGATTGGGGTTCGATTAAATGAATCCTTTAATGAGATATCTACATTACTCTATCTTCTACTATAATCGTGATGAGTCACAAATGAGCTCTTGAAACCGTAATAAACTCTATACTAAAAATTCGCCATTGTTTAAACGTGAAACTCGGTTAAGATATATTTATAAAACAATCTTATCCTTAAATACGAAGAGTTTAAAATTCCTTACCTCGATATTGGGTAATTTTCAATTTGCAGAATAATTCCTTATAAAGTCGCACTTTAATTAAACAATCCTGTTAAGGAAATTTTCAGATTATATGCCGAGCTTCTTTGCTCACGGTGATTCATGGACAGACATTCAAGACGGCGATGAAGCATAAATTACACTAATCATAAGTCGTTTAACGTGAAACAGAATTAATACCCGTCTATAAAGCAACCCTTCATTATATTTAATTTTAAGATTATGAAGCAATGAAGTGTACCTTCTAACGAAGCTTTAAGCTGATTAAAGTACTCGGACTAAAGTAGTAAGGATAAGCAGTGTGGTTATTAAAGGACGAAACATTGCTTCCTTATCGGCTGGATTAATTTATTTTGCTTAGTTGAGCTAAAATGGTTCACGGATGGACGTTCAACGATCCGATTGCAAATGGATTCGGGACGTGCGGCCAAGACTTGGCCAAGCTGTTTCGGAACTACATCGAATTACGTTAATTAATGGAGATGTAGGCTAATTGAGATTAAGACGACCGTTAATGGGAACATTGAAAGCTCCGAGATCGGATAATTGGGGCTCTCTAATTGAATAATTGAAACGTATTTGTCTATATTCATGAACAACGATCGATTGCTTTGATACTTGCCGCAGGTGTGATCTAGATTACGTATTGTTAATTGCGTTTCTTGCGAGACACGTACGCTGGAATCAGGAAAATCTGATTGACTAGCTTTCGAACCATGCGAAAGGTTCACGTGTCATATCGAAGGTAGTATAAAAATCATCCTCTACGTTAATCTATAAATTACCAGATCAAAGACATGCATCTTTATTTATAGTGAAATTATCGACACTCGTTCGATATTTTCGAATATCGGTCTTCTGTTTACAATAAACCCGAAAATTATGAAGCACGTATCGATATTTCCGTAGAAATTCTATACAACTACTTCTCGCTAACAGCATATTCGATATCAATACAATACCACAATTCGCAATTCCACAATATCAATAAGACCATCAGCTTAGAATACTGATTGGCATATGTCTACGTAGAATCCGAGGATGTTCAAGAATGCATAAACCAGATACGTAAAAAATATTAACATAAATCATGATATAGTAAATCATAAACACACACAATCATCGACAAAACTTCATAAATCAAACTCCGATGCAACTAATCTGTAAATCAAACTCCGCTCAATTTAGCCAAGCAGTTACAACGAATTTTATCAGTGCCCCACCACATCCTCCTTTCTTTCCAAACTTTTACTTTCCGGAGAACGTCCAACGAAACCGGCGCGGCGGCGGCGTGACGATTCCTCTTTACACGGCAGGTGAATGCACGCCGGCGAAACGTTGAACGGCGGGTGGGGAGCGGTTGAAGTTCGCTGGAAATTTGATTTCTTGCTGCAAAACTTATCGAGGCTGCTATCGATCTCTCGCCAGAAACGGAACACCGTTTTTCATTCGACTCTCTCTCTCTCTCTCTCTCTCTCTCTCTCTCTCTCTCTCTCTCTCTCTCTCTCTCTCTTCTCCCTCTCTCTCTTACCCGTTTTCCTCTCCCGTTGCTTCTCTCCTTGCTGGAGGCAATTCCTCGCCGCTTTGCAGAGACGTCGTTCGCGGGGCAGGAATAGATTTGTGTATATTCCACGGAATCGATTTGCCCCCGCTTCTGAATATTTTTCACGGGAACCGGGAAACACTTTCGCGGGCCGCTCTATCCCCCGTTTACTTCACATCTCGGCCCCGGAAAAATGCAAAACATCCGCGCGATCGACGCCAGAAAAATGAACGGCATCTCTGCCTCTCTGCGCACTTCGTGCTTCGTCCTTTGCCCTACCTTCACCCTGGAGTCGCGTAACCAAAGAAAACGTTTACAGGACCTGGAATTCGTCCGTATTCATTCTTTAACGGCGATCCAACATAACGACGTCAATCTTTACAATGCACAGTGGCCGATTTGTTCATTTTAACCGGCCAAAATGAAAAACACCTATGTATCGAATTGTTTCAATAAAATATGATTATATGTAGGGTCTGCCAGGTTTTAATGTTCAAACTTTGTCAGTATATTCTATGGTACTAAATAAGGAAAAAATATTATGTAAACGTAGGTTACATACAGCTTTAATAAAAAGTTGTATTAAAAGTATGGAACATAAGTAATATAGGAATAGAATCATGAATGATGAAAAAACAATTGGTACCTTATATCTACATTCAACTATCTCAGGCAGCAAACGTTTTGTAGGTTAGGCGAAATTTTTGACACTGATTGTTGGTCGCCTGAAGCGGTCAAATTGGCTACTGTGCGGCGATCCAACGTGACAACGCTAATATTTATGATGTCGAGGTGGCATCGCCTTGGACTCCTGCGCTTTGAGCCGAGGTTAACTCCTTATACGTCGGTTAATGGCGATGGGATGGTTATATGTTATTCTGAAGGGTTATTTTGGTCAAGCTGTTTGGGAGAATTCAGTCGTTTTTTAGATTGTTGGGAGTATTAATCTTTGGGGAGGTTAACTGCTATGCGTTGCGTATTGGCGAGTTGACAATGTATTGACTTTTTAATTTAAAAAAAGGAATTCGATTTATTCAAACTCTCTAAAAGGAGCGACACTTCTTTCTTCAGTTTTCAAAAAGTGTGAACCTCTAAAGGAATATTGTTTTATTTTGATTGTTACGAGATTTGTGGATATTATTATTAGATACTCATTTAATCGAACGTGAGTTGTTCATTTTGACATTCTGTAGCTAGGTTTTATTTCTTTTAGTATTTGGAAAATATTGTTAATGGTATGATTAACATAATGCAACTGAATTTGGCATATTATTCGTTTCTTTGCATTATATTGAAGTATCGTTGGAAACTTCGTCCCCTTTCTGCACATATAATTCTGCTTGACGAATTAAAGTGAAAATGAACGCATCCTCACAGGTCTCCGCTTTTTAATTATTTAAATTCTTGCGCAATTTTTTGTTCCAGGCATGTGACAGTTTCAGTGCTCCCTTTGTACGTTTCTCCTTTAATGTGTGTCCCTATAAATAAAAGCGAAGGATTTTAATATCTGGCAATCTTTGACACGAACATTTTGGAAGAATTTAAACAGTTAAAAACTGGAGTAAAAGATAAAGATTTGTTCGCTTTTATTTAATTAATTTATTTCAATTATTTTTATCACAATACAGAAACAATTGGGATGTAGATTCGAAAAATTAAATTGTCTACCATTTATTTGCAATCAAATCTTTGTTTATATGTTAATGAGAAATTAATTATTTTTATTTCATTGTATTCTACAGTTAACGATATAAATTTTCCTTTAATCTGATTTAAATAAAATTACGCATGAAAATGAAAGTTTGTACCATATTCCGCAATTTAGTTAAAATTGTCTCTATTATCACTTATCATATATCATATTTCGACTGTTAACGTCGATTTAATTCCACTCAGATTAAGGAATGGATAGGCTGTGAACAGCATTGCGCGTGACGAGTAGCTTCTTTGAAGTTAGTTCCCGTAAAGTTTATAGTGGGAGTTCGAAAACTGAAACGACCGAAAGAACCCCGAACTTTCTCGGAGTTCGCCGCTACACACTCCTAGCTGCTAAACGTTTCGTTTTTCCCTACATTAACACCTACTACGCCACGATCTTCAACTATTCATTTTCGAGACAGAAATGTGAGGGAAAATTAATGGTTCTCGTGTTGTAATTAAACAGGAAATCTAATTTAATAAGCAATAAGCGATGAGTAGATATTTGTGCAAATTCCTACTTTCAAAGACTATTTTCGTATCAGGTGAGACTAACATCTGAAAGTTGTTCTATTTTAAAATTCGAATTTCTTTCGCGTGTATATAATGGCTATGCTAGAATTGTAAAAAGGCTAAGTTTTAAATACCTAATTCTAAAAATACTGTGTTAATTACATTGTCTCGACATTTACGATTGATTTCTTTAAGTTCGGTGATTTCTGATTAATATAACCAATGAAATCAATAATTTTATATTAAAATTCATATTCAATTTTAAAACACTCGCCATTCAGTTATCCATGTAAAAAATTGAGAAACATCGTTATTAAGTCTCATTCAACTAAATATCAAATCCATTGATTTCAATTCATACCCATTTCGTTTGATGATTTTCTGTCACGCTTCAATACATCTATTTATAATATTTATTTATCTATTAAAATTATTAAAGATAACAAGAATAGTTAGAAATAATATTTATTTCTGTATTCCTGTACTTAAAATAAAAGCGACAAAACCTTTGATCAATCTAAAAAAAAAACATCAAAGCAGCAAATATTACTGAGTACCATTGCGAAATTAACAGACACCGCTTTCCTTCATACAATCTTGAACTGTATTTCTTAACTAACGGTACGAGAAACGAAAATAAAACGAGAGAAGCAAGTAACCGAAACGTTAGCAAAAAGAATTTCATATTATCCAAGCAAGAAAGCGATTGAAATGGGGCGCAAGAAGTAGAATATCGGAGGATCGAGTCGGTGCGTGCCGCGCGTTCCCCGGATTCCGGCGAGAAAAGCTTGAAATTCATAATGGAGGAGATACGGTGACGAGGGTGGTCGAGGCAGAGAGAAAGAAGGGAAAAAAAGGAAGGCACTCCCGTTCGGATTCCCACGCGACAGAATTCTCTCGCGTGATTCCTCGAGTGGAATTCCAGCGTGTCGACGAGCCGTGGTGGCGTCGCGTCGGCCAGCTAAAATTGCGACATTCGCGATTGGCAGTCGTCCACTGGTGCTCGATGCGCCACTGGATCGGCGAAGAACTGATCATGAACATTGTTCCGTGTGTCCATGAATTCTGGCTCGCCGACCGGACAAAGGTCGATTCATTTTATTTGGTCAAACACAACATGGCTCCGATCAGACAAAATATTTTAATAGAGAATGGTATACGAATGTTTATGAAGCAATGCGAGAGTTGATTCAATATGGTAACCAGAAAAAAATGCACGTAGAGAAAAGCGCAAATAGAAAACACGGCACAATTTGTATCTCGTACATACGTGAATTGTGCTATTGTAAAACAAAAGCGAAGACGGGGTAGGGGCTTTACATATTAATTGAATTATTGCAAGAAAATACTTACTTATTGTTAAAAAAATTATTTATTGTTTTGCAAGTATTCTTCGACACAACAATTTTCTGGTAATTTATTATAAGCATTAACGGCTGTTGCTACTGCGCATTCAGAAGAGATTTATTTATGTAATAAAAATTGGTATAAGTGGATTAGTTTTTTTACGGGGAGGGGGTGCAGTCTTTTACTTTATAATTATACAATTCATATATGTACGGGTTATGCACTGTTCGTATTTTACATGGTGACATTCTTTATATGTGTGCATTTTCCTGTACGCATTTTTCATGTGCGCTTTTTTCCTGTTCGTTTTTTTCATATAACCGATTTAATATATTTTTGTAGAGATTTAACACTATAACTACCAAGTATTTAATAATAGGTTTACAGAACGCGTCAATGTTACGTATATTGGGTTTTATTAACATTCTTTACTAAATGTTCACGTCGACTTTGATTGATACAATTATAGGAATACGTATTCTGGTTGTTTATTCTTGAAACTCTAATTTTAGAGATCTAAATGGAGGAACATCAATTATTCTAAGGACAATGGAATAATCTGCAATAAAAGTGTTCGTAAACTTAGTATTAATACGATTGATATTTAATCCTTATAAGGATTGTAGGAATACATAGTTCTGGGTTCTTTCAGATATTCATTATAGTGGAACTATTTATTTTTCAAATCATTTCGTATATTTAATGCTTTTAATATAGCGGTAATTACAAAATAAGGGAAGTGAAAATTTAAGAGAATTAATTAAGGTTTTGTAATGGCTCTCGATGCGAGATAAACTCGTCGACGATTTATTTAATCTATTTAAATTAGATTCTCTAAGGCTTTAACTTATTTTAAAATATTAACACTAATATATTTTTGCTTGCAGTCAAACTGCTATTTGCAGCTATACGGATCTCCATTTGTATCTATTCGGACATATACTGATTGATATTCCTTCTCTGAACGGATAACATAAAGGCTAAATATATTTCTCTGAACAGAACCGTCCAGAAACAATTCTTTAAATCTCTATTAACCTGTCAATTGTAGAATATAATTTCAAAAATCTCTCGCTCTGCGCGTAATAAGATCAAAGAATGAAGTGTGTATTCGTCAAACGCAGGACGAATGCACCTAGAATATATTTTAATGAAAAACCAAAGCAAAACAAAGGAGAATTACATGTTTATCTGAAAAAATAAGGAATTCATTGTTGAAAGAATTACTATTATTTCAAGTTTTAAGACGACGCATATACTCGTCAAACGCACGTAACTGGTCAATATAAATTAACCTCAATCGTTTCGTTTGGCAATCGTCTTTATGTGCTCACCCGACGACCCGCACCGAGTCCTCGGATGGTTCGCTCTCGACCACGGAGAACGCAACGCTAATTAACGGAAATTTATGTGAGAGATTAGCTGGTCCGTGTGACCAACTCCCTTAAATTGCGTCCTCTTTCCCGCTTCTCGCACCCTTCGCACGCGTGTTGGAGGATTTATGTCCGTTGTCTATCAAAACAGTAAAAAACGAGGATATTTTCTTCGCGAGAAACGCTTTAGCATTCAAACATCCGTTCTTTTGTTGGTTAATATTCTTGTCTCTGATGACGAGATTGTCCTGTAGCGTGCGGTTTTTACAAGGTTAACCGTGGCTTTCATGTGCCATGCAAGTATTTGATGATTCTTATCAGCCGGGTCACGGGGTGGGAAGATATTTATGAATGAGCGTCGATGTCGAAGAGATCGGGGCAGTGTTTGTTTATGCAGATACTAGATAATGATGATGATTTTTGGAATTTTTAATTCTGCAAGATAGAGTTTCATGTCTAGGAAATTCTGACTCGAGTTTAAGGGGAAAATTCTGTTCCGCTTTCCTTTGTGCTTTTATTGTTGACGTTGATTATTTCTTTTGAAAATAAACGAGGAAACGAAATAATATGTTAATATTATTGTTAAGGCCACTTATAGCCTTCCTGTTTCGTCCTGGTCCTTAGATCACTGTAGCTTTAGATTTGTATACATTTTATATTTTCTTAAGAGCTATTTGTTCATTCTTTAGATTTCTTTAACAATAAGAGCCTTCGTACCGTCGCGACTTGCAACCGTCCTTACGGTATTACCAGAAAGGTCCGTGGCAGCCATAAATCCATGAGCCCATAAGGTCCGCGATTCTTACTGCAGCTTTTCCTTGTCTATTGTCCACATCTGGCGTCCAGCCACCAGCATTTCTAACTCTCTAGTCCGTCTGTTTTAGCACGTGTTATTAAGGCCAACGCGTTTCTTGCTTTTTACCTGCCATGGTCGAGGATTGCAAACGGAACGAATTAGTTAGTAACATTAGCAACTAGGAAGATCCAAGAAGGGAGGGAACATTCCATAACCCTCTACACTTAAAAAACCAACCAGAACGTCTTCACCCCCGTTAAGACGTCTCTACCGAGGCATCGTCGAATACGATTCTGGAAGGTTCAAGCAGTAGGAAGTCAAATCACAGATAGTACAGTATCACAACATAACAAGTCACAACAAGAACCAAGTCTATCTTAGTACCTACTCATTTCCTAAGTTTTGTTCCCGATCATTCGGGTGGTCCTTCGAGAAATATAAGTTTATATATTGTAATCACGAGTACCTAACAATTATATATATACATATACATTTTATAAACATTACATTACGTTATACGTGTTTAACCCTTTGCGGTCGAACGCCGTAATGGCGTCTTCGAGCTTTCATACCTGAAATCGAAACTTGTAAATAAATAATGTTGTTATTCAAATAATGAGGGTTTAGATTTGGGATTGCGATTAGGATATCGTATAGATTGTTACGCCATTTTCTTCTTCTCTAGTACTTAAGAGCTCGATGGGTTTTTGTTTTTTTCTGGAAAGAATTTCAAGAAGATTAAAAAATTATGTTCAATGAAAGAAAGAAAAAAACAGAAATTCAAAGCTCGTCCGCAAAGGGTTAACACACACACGTAAAACAATTTATTTCCACAATTAACCCCTAACGGATAGGAAGTATTTCAAGTTTGCTTATCTCTAAAAAATACCGTAACACAGATAACAAGCGGAAACAAATTCACAAAAGTGGCCTAGCACAATACTTAACGTGTTAACTGTAAATATTACAACAATAACAGTGATATAAATAATAAAATGATTTTTGCCACCATATACGCGACATTGGTCTCAGGAAGTAAAAGTGCCATGTCACTTGCATGATGGCATTGGTCCATTAAGGGCTAATATTAATTTGAATTTAATGTAAGTTCAAACGTATAAGAGCTTTTATTCCGTACAATTTATTCGTACAATTATTTAGATAAGGACTAAATGAAATAAGACGGTGGAAATGATTGTCAAACTGTGAGAATGGAAAGACCGATATCGATGATCTAGACAGTATCAGAAACGAGCCCGACGCTACAGACGGACAAGGTATAGGAGGTGGAAAAGCTCGATAATTCGCGCGAACGCCCTCGACGCTTACACCTCGTTTGACACAAGAGAACCCACCTTGGGTGTCAATCGTCAAAGTCGATCATGTGATAAGCTCTTAAACCCTTCCACCCCTAACGAGACGAGGAGATCCCATGGTGTCGATTTCGCGATATAATTTAATCGCGAAACACTATAATAACGACTTATCGAACCGTCTGATTCGCGCAGACGATTCTACTTTAGCGTTATTCTGTTGGAAACCACAGAATTACAGAAAAACTGTATTTACCTGTTTCCTTATCTACTACTTACAATTTTTAACTAGTAATAATATTATAGTATCATTTGACTAGTAAATGTATTTATTCCCAGAATGATTACTTAAATTCACTTAATTATTCTTTCATTTTTCGTACTATAGACACGAAAATTAAATAGAAAATATCATTGGTTTCAAAATTTCGAGAAATACATCCGCAGGAGATATACTCTCTTGTTACGAACATCTTCACTTCTGCTGTAGATGTATGTATCAGTTGATGCTCGAAACTATTTGGTTTTGTCTGAAAAAATACCTTTCTAGCTTCTAGTAGAAATTACAGAATCTTTATGTGAAACTATAATTTTAGGAAAATTATAAAACCGACTGTACATCTCGGATGCTTCCTGCAATAGGCTCGCGAGTCATTATCAAAGTGACGTAAAGGTCATAATGATACGGGTTTTCCATGGAAAATAGTCTCAGCATTCGTCAAAGTCAATGCTGACCACGACATTCAAGCAAAAAGGTTCTTAAAGTCGCGGAACTTTGAATACAAATGGATTTCCCGAGCGTGGTGTCTTTAATCTTGGCGTTATCCGCCGATGAAAATCCAAGCCAGCTGACAGGAGAGTAATACCACTTTTGAACAAGGCGTGTACGCTTCCCAGCCGGCCGGGAAGCGACCGGCCAACTATCCGTAACTTCATTAAAAGTTCAGCCGAATTTACCAAATGACCTGTCACGACGCTTAACGTCGTTTGGGATCGGTTCTTTTGTTACGCGTCAAACGCGAAGTCTATACAGTATTCATTAAACTACGATGGAACGTGCGTTTTTCTTTACCTGAGGTTTGGCTCGCTTTTGAAGATTCCTGTTTAATTCGCTGAAGTGTATAATATACAGTGGAATTTCAATTGGCTGGCATAGTGGAGAAACAAAAAGTCTGGTTCATTAAATTGAATTTTAGCAGATAATAGAGAACCTGGAAGGTAATTAGAGACAATTTTATTAACGTGTACAAAGTAAGATTTCATTTATCTTACTATGAAATACTTTCCCTAGAATATAATTATAAACATTTCCATTTTGTAATGTACACAGTAATAGTTTTGTATTTGCACAAGCTCTCACTGCTTATTCGTCTAATTGCGCAATTACAATTTCATTATGCAAAGTTTGTTTCTTATAATTACTTCTCATTTTTAACAAAATGTACGAATACCGGAAAATATATAAATAAACTTACAACGAAAGTGTCAAGTTATTACATAATTATTCAATTACTGAATACACAATTACCCGATACACAAAATTATTTAATTACTCGGAAAACTATAAAAATCTGCGACATACATAAATAAAACTCCGCAATTTCTTTACGAATACAAACGTAACAAGTTTCACGTAATCGAGTTGTTTCAACTCGATTCGTGCACACTTTGGCTTCGAGTGCTCGATCGGAATCTATAGGAAGCGGTTGAACGTCTTCGTTACGTTCAATCGGTCTCAGACAATGTCGAGAGAGGGATGGTGGGAGGTGGAGCCTCTAGTGCTCTAGGATTCGCGAGCAAAGACGTTTACGAGGAACGAGTTAAGTTGCGGATAAGGATGGCTTTAAGTTTTCCCGCAAGGAACAGTCCTGAAGTGCTCGTAGCCGACGGAGCGGAATCGATTTCTTGATAGACGTGCGCACTGATTCACGGCTATAATGCGGCCTCGAGTGCCACGCAGAGGCGATGGCCCAGACGAGTACGTTATCACTTTAATCATTATCACTGGTTGCTGGTTCTTGCCGACGTCTTCTATCGGAAGCGAACGACTGCTTCACTTGAATTGTACGGAGGAAACAATTGATCGGCAATTTTGATAATGAGATTGATCGAGGAATGGTGTCTTGAAACCTTGTCTCTCGAAGATCGATATTTTCTTTCAAGTATCGGATCTGCGTTTCGTATTGACTTGTTTATAGATTTGTTGTTCTAGAATTTACGAATGAATGATTTATTAGGTTTATTCATTGTTTCTTAATACATTTGTTTCACCCTTTGAGCGCTGTGGGCGCATATATGCGTTTTTCGATTTCCTTAATCTCATACGTGTCGTGGTAACAATTATAAGTATGTGTGATTAATATACGCGATTCTTGGCAGCGTTTGATTTTGTAAAACTGAGGAATTACAGTTTCAATTTAATTACAAGTTACTTAATTGTCTGGATTGACATAATTCATAGATCTTCGGATGAGCAACAAAATATTTTGTCCACCCGGAACGTTTCGGATAGCAGTATTCAGCATTCGAAAGATTAAACAGTCGTATGAACAATTTATTCATAAAAGTATGAAAA
Source organism: Nomia melanderi (assembly GCF_051020985.1). NCBI lineage: Eukaryota > Metazoa > Arthropoda > Insecta > Hymenoptera > Halictidae > Nomia > Nomia melanderi. The sequence goes on from NC_135008.1 coordinate 12,424,883, forward strand.
TGAAATTCAATGTTAAATTGAACATTATTTACAATAACACCACTTTACATTTCCTGTAAAAACTAAGTAACAATTACTCATACAAAGCACTCTATAAGAAGAATCTATTCGATCAATTATCTCGAATAAACGTATAATTAAGGCAAATCCAGTATTACTCAGCTCCGTCGCTAAATTATCAGTTAACTGCGTTTAAAGAGTATACACGTCATCTTAAAACTTTAAATGGTGCTAACTTTTTCAACGATGGATGCATTTTTTAGACAAACACTTAATTCTTCTTGGTTTCGCTTTAGTTTATCGTTAGAATATATTATAAATGCATGCCTACATTTAACGAGTATGCACTTTGTTATTTGATTGTATTGAACACGTTGACTGTCACGAGAAACTTCGGCGATGTATGTATCACCAACTCCTTTGTAGCAAAGACGAAAAGAAAGAATTACCGATTATTCGTTAACGTAATTTTTACGTTACACCATTATCTAGTTATCATGGACATTGAACATTTTTATTCGACGTCAGTTATCTTACAAGTTATAATCATTATCCAGTAATTATAAAGCTCCGATCATCAATAACCATCGTGGCAGTCAACGTGTTGTTGGGTTAAATCGACCCCCAGATTTCTATCCTCTATTTGATACAATGTTCAGTGACGGGCCGCCCGATTCCAGTAACAACACCAACGATAAAATGATAATGGCAACATAGTCGCTTCCTAAATGCGCCGATTCGAGTGGGTCAAAAGGGGTCCGAAGTAAGTGCGTCAGGAACTTTGTTGAATAGGAGCGACCAGGTCGTCGGAAGCCAGATGGCCGTGGAGGGCAGGAACACTCGGTCAAGCCCTTCCCCTGGTTCCGGGGAATTATACGGATCGTATGAAATTCAAAGGGTGCCGGGGCATAAATGAAACCTGGCCACGAACGATTACGAGACACGAGGGACGGAAGAGCGTGACCAGTTCGGACAAATTGCCTCTCGATTTATAGCGACAGCCGGGAGAACTGTTCTTGTGGCGGTCAGGCCGATTTGTGAGCTTGGTGCGCAGAAAATGCTCGGGGAAAATACACGTGAACGGAGATAGACAAAAAAAAATTTATATATATATATATATTTATGGGTAGATATAAATAATATATACAGCTATACGTGTATTGCATCGTTGAACTTGTACACGATTTTTATTGGAATTATATTTTATTTTGAATGGAACGTTCGGTGTTTGCACTGGTTTTGCAATGGACACGTTTATATTGTTAGTGGGTACGATACACTTTTAAATTAAATTGTTAATTAATAGGCAATGCATGTTACTATATTATTATTGTTACTTATTATATTATTCTTTATGTACACATTTGTACACTTTAATTATTTAAGTGTAATCGAATGAAAATGTTTAATGGTAATGGAATGTTTTTCATTCTTGTTTGAATTTCAGCTTAATTTTCTGTGGTTGCTTTCTTCTGCGCACTGTGATATTACTATTAGTTATAATTCGGAATAAAAGAAGTATGTAGATTATTGGAAGTTTTGAAGATATTGTAAGCTGTAAATTTCCTTTTAGATTGCTTGAAAACATATTCGAATTGATTCGGATATCTTAAGACAAATTAGTTGGCTGAGACTGCTTTGAGGTGCTGGGTGAATATTGATACGATTGATCCAACTGTATCAGCGTTGTCTGACAGCAACCTCGGAGCTTACGGAACTATCCCTTCTCCACCACTGCTAATTTCACTCTGTTTCTATAGGTAGACGGTATAACCACGTGTGTGTATCCAACACGAACAACATGCTTACATGGTGGGTGTTCAGAAGCTCGTAAGAGGTTTCACCGAAGTGTCAGTAATGCGTTGTGCAAACTTCAGTCGGATGGATTTAATTTTATAGCATGTGCAGAGCATTTGGAAATTGAGTGTCTATAATTCAAACTAGAGTGCATACGTATACTTAATCGTTATGATTAATTAATGATTATGATTATATAATAACTTCCGTATATCTTCATTAATTTGATATAATTTATATTTCATCGAAAATCCCGTCTTAATAAGTCATTGTCTCTATTAGTTTATTATTAATTCGGTGAATATTTCATTAATAAGTGAATGATAATTATAATAATCACCGATATTAAAAGAAGCACAAGAGTTGAAGTTTGATAATATTAGAAATATTTCTCCGCTCACTCGTATGATATTTTTTAACAAATTAATGCATTAAGAGAATTGAACAGAAACATAGGTTTAAGTATATACGCTTCTTAAATGTTACTGTTTTCACATCGCGTATATACAAATTACCGAGTGCTAAGGCTGATCGAGTTATGTGTGTGTTAGCAGTCCTAGCTTAACCGAGTTTAAAGTGAGTTGCTTGATATTTGCACGAGTTTTCGCCAGTTTTTGTCTGTTTGTGCTCTAAATCGATGTTTGTGTGCTCTTAGCGGTTGATTAGTGTGTAGTAGATCGTACTTGTGTGTTCGCGTGGGTCTGGCAATTAAAGTTCTTTGAGGAAGGTGAACGATAAATTGGCGGCTGTGTAGATAAACCACTTAGATAAGAAATATGTACTTATAAGAAAAGTTCTTCAAAATTAAATAAACACATTATTTACAAATGAATTTTGAAAATTCAAGTTTCGACTGACGATAAAGATACAAAATCGCGGAGGAAATAAAATTTTCCTTTTTATAAATTAAAATAGTCACGCTTAAATAGTGCAACATATAATAATAATATTCTGTGGCATTATAATTTCATTAATTATTTGTACGAAATACAAAATTGTCTTGATTTTGAAATATATGTTTACACAGCTTACTACATTCTAACAAAACATCAGTTTCAGTATTAAGTCGTATAGAAAATTACTGGCCACAATTTTCAAAGTGATTTATTATTGAACAAATTCAGCAATGATTAAAGTTTTAATTGTACTATACAAAATTACAATATTACATCTCTGCATAGTTACAGAAAAATTCAAAAATAATCTATTGCTTACTGTCGTAACTTAAGAAATTTCAAAATAAATGAATAATTTAAAATACAATATATAATACAATATATCATATAAAAAAATAATTCAATTACAAGAAATTTGAAAATAAATAATTCAATGTGTAAAATGAATGATTGTTTCTAATTTTCAAATGCTCTTCTTAATGCTGTAGTGTTAAAGAAAAACCTCTTGAAAAATTCCTAACGTAGGCCCTTTTTCCAGACAACAGTTCAATCACGATCAATATGTCCGCACATCGAAAATAACTGTCTTTATATCACTTGAACAAAGGAATCGCGCGGTTATTTTACGCCCGTTGGGGAAGCACGATGCTTTGATCCCGAATAATGCGCGTTGAAATCCGTCGTAGGCTTGTCCAGGAGTTGGGAGAAAAGGCTGGGCGAGCTGTAGAAGACAAAATCCAGTGTTCCGTAACACACGCGACCCGGTTACGCGGCGGATTTTCAGAAAACAATAAACCTCGTCCTCGTTCCTCCCGCGCTTTTAATTAATCAGAGCTAGTAGCGAAGCGCCGCGAAGAAAAAGAATGGCGCGGCTGATAGGGGATGGAGAGGGTCGCGCTCGTTGAACCGCGGCTCGCACCTAATTAATCGCAACGATGTTAATTGGACTGGTGTTACATCGATCCCGCCACCAGCGTGCTCTTCTTCGAGAAATTCGGTAACGCCGGCTCGTTCCAGTTATGGCTTTCCATTACGAAAATTACCTGGCCTTTACTCAAAGGTTGGTTGTTCCGGTGTCATTACGAGCCAGCTTGAACCTTGCGAAATCGACCCGGATCCCTTACATAATCAAATATTATGATCGTCCATTTTGTGCACAAAAGACACGCGAGAATTGAAATTATGTATTATTATTGTCAGGTGTACATTCATCAAATATTAATCATTGTATAAAAAGCAATGTTTGTCTTATATTTATTTGTTATATTTGATATTTCAGTTTAGATTCGAAAGGTTGTGTGCTATGATCTGTAAAGCATTGTTCCTGTAGGTTAATTCTTTCTAAATTTCATTTGCATATTTCAATTGCAGTATTTCCATTAGAGAAATAATGAATCTAACGCGAGATAACTTGTATTGTAACAATATGAAGGTAGTATTTAATTTAACAGATTGTGTAATTTTTTTGAAATTCCAGTCACATTTCAAATTGCCATTAATTAACACGTTAACTGCAGCTTCAATCATGCGGATGAAATTATATGTGATCAAAACATAAACGTCCATTTCTATGAAAATATACAAGCACGTCTCGTTGAAATATATAAAACTCCAATCGAAAGAGACTTTTCACTTTCCATGTCGAATAAATTACTTATTTCCTCTTTGTGAGATCGATCCAAACGTTTCCAGCGATGAACGTGTTAAACGCTGAATACGGAATATGTAAATCCAGATCGCGGCTTCTTTTACACGAGTAACGTCCGTATTCCAACTGTAAGTGCTCGCACAAAGAACAGTGCGATCCAATCGGTAAGAAGCCAGCATCCGCCTTGGGGAGAGGTACATAAAAATTTCGGCGCATTAATTATTCATACGCAGAAGAACATCATTCTATTAAGAGAACCGAGTGGCGAGGAATGGAAAAAGGGAATCGCCGCGATGAATACCCATGACGATCTCTTCCTGCCCGACAGACAAATGCCGGAAAGAGCTTGAAAACCCGCGCAGGAGACAAGGATACACTCGCGGACAAAGTATGCAAATGATGGCCCGTAAAGCGTGCACGCTAGATACAAACGAGAGATGAGTAATCGACGAGTACGAATGTAGAAACGTTACTCGGTGTATCGCCGTTGGTAAACAGAAACACAAGCGCCCGCTCGATCCGCGTAAGATATGCAAACGCGGATAAACAGAGGAGCCGAGGCCCGCCTTTCATCTCGGTCCGCGTTTTCGAATTGGCGCGCACGCCGCGAACATAACACGAGGGACTTCGTACTGCGAATGAAATAAGTTTGATTACTCGAACTCGTTGTTTACCCTTCTTTGCGTTTCGGTTTCGACGGTGTTTGATTAACCCTTTAAGAAACGTAAGTGTAATGCCGTGTACTTGTTGTCTCTGAAACGTTTGTTGCAGTCAGAGTGAAGGTCTTCATGCAAATTAGGACTTTTCAGAATGCAATTAGGAAATGGGACTATGGAAAATAGATTTTTCTGAAAAATATGGACAATACGTTTTGGATATTTTGTAAATTTTTTTGTACTGTATTTTTGTTTTAAGAAACTTGTAAAGTGTACAGTTTTAATATGAAGTTTGACAATATAAACTTGAAATATAAGCTTTCTATAGAGTTAAATTTTAAATGTATATTGTTATGACATAATGTAGTAATTTTTCAATATTATGAGCTTACTTTTAATCATGAGCGAAGCATGCCTTAATTTTTAATCATTTCTTTTTAATGAAATATTTAAACCTTACATTGCCTTTGTAATAAATCGAAAGAAACATAATGCATAAAAGAAATGCTTGTAAAAGTTTATAAAGGGAAGATAATTATGAAATAATGTTGGTCAATGGCAGACTGTTTAAATCACACTGCTGTGCAACAGCATAGAAAAATTGTTGAAATTATTGTTGACAAAGCGACGCTGCGATCGAACGAACGAGCTGACAATGTCAAATTACAAGCGTCCCCTCGGTGTAAGAATTCACGGAAAAATTTCTTAAAGGCACGGCACTCGTAGAAAGAAAGGAAGAGATCCTGGTAAATGTGGATTCGCGAGCCAACCTTTTCAGAGATAAAACCTCTCTTTAATCCCAGGAAAAAGTTCGCTTCTTTGCCGATTCTTCGTCTGCTTTTTTACGTATTGCGCTGAATACCTTGAGAAATCTGTTGGATAATGACCACGAAATTATTTTTGCAGCTTGCCCGGTGAATTTCTGTAACGAGTTCCAAAAAGATTCATAAGAATTATTATTCACCTTGAATGAAATGTTGTTGATTCGAGGAAGATCTTTAAACATTCCAATAGAGAAATTACTGAACCTGATGGTAATGAATAATAAATGTATTGTGATTCTTTATAAAAGAGTTTAAATCTGTTAAAAAAAATATTTATGTGTATATTTTTTTAAAGATTCTATTGTGTTCAGTAAATAAATTTTCTTAATAATATTTTTAGTGTACTTCATATATTTTGATGTATTATATGCTTGTCATAATATAAAATTAAATTTTAGAGATTGTAATATTTGTAGTAATTGTTTATAGTAATTATAGCACTTCCGTAATAAAATGTTTATGGTTGCAACAATCGAAGTTTCCATTGTTGGCTCAAATATGTAGGATTTCAAAGAGTTGCATTCAGAGCTTCGCAACACCTAATAATAAACAATTGCGCACACCTTACGAAACTTTTCATACCGGGTTCCGCTAACGAAACTTCCTAGTTTCGAGATAGGTTGAACGAGATTTAATTAGACTTTCGTTTAATTGTACGGTTGCTCGTTGCCCGATGCATTTCTCTTCATTGTGTACACGATGTACCCCGGCCGCGACAAGTATCTTAATCGTAATTTTATTCTGTATAATTACTTTATTACTGTACGTGGTTGTTTTCTGAAAAATTAGTAATTGCCGTGAATAATTTATACACGATTTTGTTTTCTCATAAGTATCAAATCTCGTAAGTAATTGTACATTATTTCATAAAAAATGCAATTCTTTATATTTAATTGTTAATAAATCAATAAATAATAATAATTGTTAATAAATCAATAAATAATAATAATTGTTAATAAATCAATAAAATATCGTTTTTTCGTAATTCAGCTTTATGATGAATAACAATGTATATGACTTTCCTGAAACACCAGACACGCTAATTCTTACAAACCTATTTGGTTCAAAGCTTGTAGTTCAAATTCAACATTCTCGATCTTAAACAACTTGTCCATTTGCCCCACCAAGAATTAGTTCCCTATGTTCTCTTGGACGCGAGTTTATCATTAATCTCCATTAGGTACACTTGGTTGGTCTGTAGTAGACAGCCTTGAATGACAAATCTCCGCAATCTAATAAACTGATTTCATATAATTAATCCTCTTGTGTATTGACTACTTGAAAGATGAGGTATTTTTCATTACATAAAAGACATATATAACAATACGAAAAATTGCAATTTGTTTTAGTGAATCCTTTGAATCCGCACCCAAAGTAGAATGTCAATATTGGCGATAGTATAATATAACTTTAACCATACACTTAGGGTGAGAAAGTTATATCGACGAGTCGATAACGATTACAACTTTAACACTGGGCAACTACATAATGCATACTTCCAACATCCAATTGTTACTCCAAATTACAATAACAATTTACTAAGTATCCCTACGAACAAATTATAAAGATCTCAGAACAGTGAAAACAGAGAAAAGAAACTCATCACAGCAATAGTGTCTATAATATTTAGAACACAATATTGACGATTACAATTTTAATACATTAACCGGCAATTTTACGCAGAAACTATTCGACGTCGCCGGTTAATATTCCGTAATTAACCATGAAAGTGAAACAATCTAAACAAACTTCAACATACTTTATGTATACATAATGAATTGAAATAAAACTTTGATCATACCTTTCATATAAGTTTTAACATTTTGCTTTTGCAATGTCCTATATCGCTGTACGTTTCAAAACTCAAAACAGCTAATGCACCACAAATTAGCTCGTAATCGGTCAATAATGTGCAAACATTAGTAAAATTTCAGATTGCAATGACAATTTACTAGGAACAAATAATGAAGACCTCAGAACACCGAGAACAAGAGAAGAAAAAATATACTCGCGAGCTAACCTTCGCCCAGATTCCGCCACGACGATTCAAACCGCTGAAACGGACAAGTCCAAAAAGACCACCGTGATTTTTTATTTAGCGGTATCGTCGATTATTCACCGTGGCGCACGGTGTATGGCGATATTAAGAACTGCGCGGCGCATAATGGACAGGCAGCGAAGTACGCGGTTAATAATTAACAGCGTATCCGTGGCTGAGGAAGAATGAAAACCTACGGCGAGGAGCATCAGCCGGCAAACAATGGCCGCTCATTACCGGTCGTATCGAGCCGCCACAAGTTCCCGTAACGAGACGCAAGTAACCAACATACGTGATCCCCATCGCGATAACCTAATAATCATCATCTGAGGAAGATGACCAGGCCGTGCCCCGGTCACGACGTGACGTCCTGAATGTGACGTATCGGTTATTAATTACCGCTTAACTCTGCAACCCAGATCTCTCTACCTGGACGAGTTAACTGAATTACGACACAGACGTTGTAATTGTATTATTACGTCATTCCGACGTTTCAACTTTTTACGAGTGATTTTTGCTGTTTTGTATTGTGAATCGAAATTCACGCGTCCGAACCTGAAATTATAGGGAAAGATATATTTTGTAAGAGATAAGGGATTCTGAATTATGTTTAACATTCACCGTACCAGTAAGACTGACTGGTTTCGGTTTCCTTGTTTCGCAATTATTGATACCTTAGAAACATTGAATATTCGAAATGATTTCGAAAATAAATAGTTACACTTGAATACTGTAAAGAATACCTGAAGAAGCTGGAAATAATCTATCGTTGCTATTTTTAGAGGGATTACATATTAATCGTATTAAATGCTCGGTAATTCTAGTATTAAATAGTTTTCTATTGCTGTTGGAAAATCTTTAAAGTGATATATATTCTTTTATATATTTATATAAATTATATTCTTTTATACAAAGTTTGGCGTAGGTTATCAACTGGAATGATCTGTTTGAGAAAATTCAGAATCAAATGTTTTATTATTGTTTCATTTGTTCCTCCAAATTGGAATTTTTCGTTGGCAATTATCAATAAACTAATGGAAAGAAGCTTTATTTCTTGAATTAATTGATTCTGTGTTTTAAGAATAATGGCTGAAAAACGATTCTGTCGTTTACATCGTAGACTTATCGCGTTTACAGTCGGCACGTCTAAACTTGAACTTACAGAGGTAGAATGAGTTTTTTTATGGGCAATAAAGGAACAGACCGCTTTTAAAGGTCGTGCAACGTCATTCCATTACTTTCATACTTTCTAGATTAATTATACGTACAATATTCGTTATTCTTGGTTATTAGTTTACTGTCGACGTTCATGGACTATTAACTAAATTATTTTACAAAAATCATAAAAATATTAATATAACCAACAATTTTAATTAAAATTATTTACAAACGTAAACATTGTGTAACATTTATTCATGGGCAAAGGTTAAAATTCGATATTTGTAGTGCGCTACTTATCCGCGGAAATTCACAGCCACATTAATCATTCTAATCATAGAAACCGGCGCACGGAATCTGATGAAACTTTAGGTTTCCGAATAGACCCACAAATAATGCTTCGTTAATGTGAAATTAATTGTTATCCGCAGGTGAGAATCAAATGGATATTTTCATCAATTTTAAACGAACAATATGCACGCGTACGCAACCAATCTAGCCTTAATTACAGGCAAATTATAAGCCAATTGCGAATGATTAATTTGTCCATTAAATTCGAATGGCACAGCAACATGGGAAGTCTCTGCAGAAACAGTTACATCAACCTGTAAAAGAATATTTTATTATCCAGTATACATTGAATTTCAATTTTTGCACTTTCAATCCTTTATCGTGGAAACAAATACACCTGACCCTTGGTTTATGCAAAAATCCGTTCCAGGTGGATTTGTTTTACGCGAATGAATATCGTATAAATAAAGTCTGCCGGCACAAAACGAAAAAAAGTATTGAAAATAAAAGCTAGTTTCAGAAATCCATATTTATTTCAAAAATAGTTTAACAAAAAAAAATAATGCAAAATTACAAGTGCACAGGGTCAAAAAAAATTAACACTAAAACTACCGAGTAATCGAATTGCCTTTTTTAAATTTCTTTTATAGAAATTCTAATCATAGAAACAGATCCCTTGACCTACAATACTCGTGACGAAAATTTTCAACTGAATTTGAGAAATCTGAGTGTCATTTATCCTGTTTAAATATACATGATATATTACTTATCTATTATCAATCGTAGACATAGAATAAATATTAGAATTATTTCTTTTCTTAAGAAATTATTAACGGTAAAGTATATAGTTGCATCGGTCATAGATAAGAAATAAATCATAAGGAAAGGGGTTAACAAAAGAAGGTATAATACTTATGAACCGATGTCACACAATGTGAAAGAACTATGTTCTTGGGTACTGTAGTTTTCCTACTTCATCGCTTGACCGCCGATGCGGTTCAAGTATTTCTTACTTCCGTCGAATACTCCTCCGATACCCATTAACCTTAACGACCGCAAGCACATCGGATTTCTCGTATTTTCAGAACACCGTCTGTTCGTTTTCTTTCTCGCCGCCGGCCAACGACAGCAGTCACGGCTTTCATACAGGGTGTTTTAAAAAATGATCCGATAGTTGAAGGGCTTGTACTACTCACCGAGAAAAGTAGGAAATGTTTAGTCAAAATAGGTTTTAAAAGCCAATTATTTCTTTGAAAAATTGTACTTGATAATAGACTTTCATTGATATTGTACTTGAGAAATGAATCTCTTTGCAATGCTTATTAAATGTATAATTGGAAAAGAAAGGCACACAGGAGTTTAGACTATTATGTCAAGGTACATAGTAAATGCAAGATTATTACGAATATTACGATTCGAAAAATATAAAATATCTTAATTGCAGTATTTTTTACAATACTTATTAGGGTAAGCTATTCGCTACCATAATTCTATTTTTTCAATTACACTTTTAAAAATTTGGAGTGCCATAGCAATTCGCGCCAGAATTCTTAAAAAAGTTTGTACGGCCAAAAGAACATTCTTACTTATTTTATTTACAATCAACAGAAATATTGGTAAGAAATCAGTCATTATGTATAATTTGTATTTATTTAAAAATTTGTTTAAAGTTTATACTTACACATAAATCTGTAGGTAGTCACTAAAAATGCCACTTAACGTGTTATCACTAGAACTACGTATCCGTCAAAATGCCGGCTGTTAGTTTTCTTATTTTGCAGTTATTGATATTTTAAAAGTATTCAATACACTAGATGATTTTGAAAATAAATAATTTCATCTTAATACTATAATGAATATTTGAATGAAGTATAAAAAAATGTATTGTTACATTCTTTACATCATACAACTCTAACAAATGCTCGGTAGTTTTAGTGTTAACTTATAAGTACGAACGTGAATTTAACCTTTAACTATGGAAGTTTGAAAATGATCGACTAATGTTAAATATTCTCGTTCGTAGAAACAAATGAACAAATTTATTATATTTATTTGTTTTTACTTATCTAAATATCTCTACATAGCAATAGTATTAACTATGTAACGAAAATTTTACTAGTTTCAAAATTCACGATATTTTATATGAAGTTCTACGAGGCCGCGCGTCAATAGTTAAAGGTTAAAACACCCTGTATATTCGTTCTTGCCGAGCGACTTCGAAGAGTTCTTTTCCAATGAGAATTGATCGAGTGGAATCGATAAATCAATTGGGTCGTGGCTAGCCATCCTTTCAGCCTAGTGTGTGTCTTTGCGTCAAGTTTCTCTATCGGACGCAGGGAATTCGTTCTTTCGTCCCGATCCTCTGTTTACGATATTACACGGGCCGGAACTATTAATTAAACTAAAGAATTCTTTTTCTCGTCTGTCTTGGGACGCAACCGTGCGCGGCGAACTCGTTTCGCCCGTTCTAAAACTCAATTTACCCGGTGTCGTTCGTTTTAAATTTAACGCTCGCCCCCTGTTGCTCGTTCCCCGTTCCGCTGAATCGCGGGTACAACGCTTGTTCCTAGGATATTTTCCCTGGCATGGTCGATTGTCGTTCTTCCCCCGGGACCCGGGGCCGATGAAAAATTAGCAATACTGGGATACTTGCTTGTCGGGCTTTGTACACAGCCAGAACCTTTATGATTAGACGGCGGGTGTAGATTGGTAATGAATAAAAGAGAACTGAATGAGGTTAATCAGTGATCGTCAACATGGAAATACTATTACCTCGCGGACTTGACGACTATGAGATGGCTGTGTTAATTTGTCAGCTAACAATCTAGCATTTTCATTCACATTTCAATACGTTGAATGCTGCACAATTTTATAGAGCAAAGTACACAAAGCGGAAAAAATAAAATATTTAACCATTTGATTGAATTGCGTTATTATCGTTGCACGTTCAAGTAATCATCATTCAATTCAATCTAAAAAAAACCTAATGGAGATTTCTTAATAAATTACTTAAATTCAGAATGATAGGCTGCTTAGTTATCGACAATTTTCATTTCGCTCGATAGGTATCACGCTATGCACTTCACGCATCGTACAGCAGGAGGTGTTACCGTTAAACACGCTCGAAAACTGTAGGGTTTCTTTTCAACTGGACCGCCTGCGATAGGATCTGCAGTAATAGCAGTAGAATTTCGGAAAGTCACGGATTCTTTGTTAGGAGTGTGTAGGTTTATGGGTAAAACAGTCCTAAGAGCTCGACCGATCTTAAACTCGACATAAGCCGAAACAGGAACATTTTTTTGAGTACAGAGTACAGAGCACTCGAACTGAAAAGATTTTCTAGCCTCGGGTCTTGTCGAATTCTTGGAACTGTTTTACCTACCATAAACCCACACACTCCTAGAAAAGAACCCGTGACTTTTCGAAATTCTACCACTACTGCAGGTTCTATCGCAGGTAGTTCGTTTGGAAAGAAACTTATTTTGAGAGTGTTTTAGCACTCCTCGCGTACGATGCGTGCGTTGCGTAATACATATGGCTTCCCATACACGTTGAAACTTGTGATGATGCAGGCATCGTTATAAATGCTGTCTACTAAAGTTTCATGACACACGTTGCACGCAAACAAAAAAATGAAAAAGGCTCAAACCCATCGCTTGACCCCCTGCATCGTCGCATGTTTCAGCGTGTACGGGGATCTTTACAACCATGCATCGAAGATCGAGGCGGCCCGAACATCGTGAGTGGAAATGTCCCCTTGGCTCCCTGATTTCATAGCTTGTGAGATGTGCGACTTCTTTTCTTCGTTGGACAGTACTTGTTAGTCGCAAGGAGTTTCGGTACAGTAGAAGCAGAACAGGAGAAAGAAAAAAAGAAACCGAAAGGGAACGATACTCCCCGACCTACAAACTGGCCCATACGCGGGTGCTTTTCAGTGAGAAAATCTCTCGACAGCAGCAGGTTCGACCAGTTTTCACCTCTTGACCGTGAGGCACGTAATATTACGTCACGTGTCGGGGAAGCATCTTTTGCCGCGATGAGCGAGGAATGGAGAGGAGAAATAAAGGGAGATGGGTCGATACAGAGGGAGAAAGAGAAGAGACTCGATGGTTCGTAGCAGAGAATGCTCGCGTATTTCGCAATTCGCCATTGATATAGGTGCACACGCGTGATTATGTACACCGATGATATTTTATATTCACAGTATATTTACGATTACTGGCCATCTCGTAAATCGCGTTTTGCAAAACGTATTTTTGCGAGGGTACCGTGCCGCTCGTTGTGACTTCTCTGCGCTCGTGGCCCTTAGCCTCTATAGAAGCAGAAACAAGTATATAATTACCGAACGGCTGATCCCTGCGCGAAATGAACGTTTGCTGAATGTGGTTTGGAAAAATAAGGATCAAACTGGTTTCATCTTTCAGAATATTAATGCCTTATCCACTGCAAGTCTGTTAATCAGATTTTCGATGATCAATAATTAACAATATATGATTTATTAAAATTACTCTGCTTTGAAACGAAAGAAATCGAAACGACGTAACGAGGTTCCCTTACACTTTGATTTTCATAGACTCCGGAGCAGAAACATTTAAGATTTGTCATTATGAAATGTCAAATTTTGTTATTAGATACATTAAAACATTTATATCTAATGTATAACACAAAAAAAACAGTGAAATTCATCTATTACTTTCATTTTCATGTGCGCATCATTTATTTATGTGTTAATATGCTTTTTCTATTAACATTATTTCAAGTGGTAATGTCAGTGAGAAAAAGCTTCGAATGCAAAGGGTTAACTAGTAAGCGGTATCCTCGATCAGGAGTGATAGATAAAGTGTTAAATGTTTCGAAAGCGTTTATTCAAAACTTGTGCGGTACTCTGACGATTAGATATTCAATTTCATTTAAATAGCTACATACTCCGTCAGTGTTAGTAATTCTCAAATATTCTTAAATAAATTAATAAAAAGACATAGCGAATTACTAGTGGCAGAAAACAAGATTGATTTGAACATTAAAAAACTAAGAACATTACGCACCACAAAGGATTAACGAATTGAAAAGAAAGCAACGGCATTCTGAAATAACTCATTTCTCTATTTTATATTCTCTATACTCCAATTTTTCATGAATGTATAACATTCGTTTCTTAGGAATTATCCACTGAAATTTCACAAGCAGCATGGATTGAAGTGCGGTAACAAAAAACGTACAATTAATAATTTGCAAGGAAACACGTTACCCTCGGAAAAATAATGTAATAATTAACAGAGGCCCGGACTGTGTAATTTGAAATTCAACGCCGAACTATTTGCAACGTCAAAGAACGAACATTTAGATATTTAGGAGAAGGTTTCTCTGCTTTGATGCGTGTATAACATTTTTATAATTGAGAGGCGTGTATCAAAGAGGGTTTAATTAAAATTTTGTATGAACAAATTTCGTTAAAATTTCATTCGTACTATTAAAATTCGCTTCTCGTTTCTGGCGTTCGTCGAGATTTCTTGTTTCGTTATCAATCAGCAATGGACCATTGCATCTACGCAATCTTCACTCACGGTTTTCATTTTCGAGCAATAAAGGGACGCGCGTGAAATCGCCGACAGTCAATTCCGCTGCAAATAATTCGCAATTAATCGGAGCCACTCCCCTCGCGCTGGTGCAAGCCCTTCAATTTTCGCTTTCGATGGAATTTCGTTCGATCATCGCGGCATACCTGAATGAAAACGGCGCGTCAGTGTATTAGATACACAAGTAATCTTAACAAGTGTAATAATCTGTTACAACGCGGCATATTAAATGAATCACGCGCAAATTCAACGGTCAAGTAAATAGTGCCGTCGCCGATTCAGCATTGACACACGTTGCGCGCGCAAAGAAAATTGTCATTGACGTTTCTTGCACAGAATTATTATCTTGATAATTTCTCCGATAAATAATATTGTTGCTGTGTTAATATGCGAGGTATTTTTCAGGAAAAAGCAATAGATATGAGATATTTATATTTATTATAATAATATGATGTATCAAAAGGTACTTTGAATTTGCACTGTCGTTGTTTAAAATGCTGAGTGTGAATTTATTTATTAATTCAATAGAATAATATTTTATGTACAATAATAAATGTTATTATTAATATGATATTATTTTTTAATGTGTAAGTAACGAAGTTATTAAGTTTTATTTAGTTTAATAGTTAAAATAGTTATATTGAAATAGTTTTAAGTTTTATTATTTAGTTATTATTTAAAAATAATATTTGTTGGAAAGTAAGATTGTATCAATGCTCATATCTGTTTAATGGAGACTTGTGAAAAGTATACATAGAAAATTAATAGAAGTATAAACGATCTGTAATAAGAATACAAATAAAACAAAACGTAATGAAACAATTGAACATTGAGTACAAACCTAATCACTCAAGAAATATTGCTCGAATATTTCCAACTAACTAATCCTTTTATTAAATCACGAAATCATGTATATCAAACTAAAATAATGACTCTCATTAATTTTTCCGAAAAATTCAATGAAATTGTACGAATAGCACAATAGAAGACGGTAAATACGTTCTCCAAGGAATTCCTTACTATCGGCAATAGTGAAAGACGTAATGTTGAAACGACCAGTTAACAAAATTGGATCGCAACGGTGTACCAGCTTAAACACGGAGTCATTGTTGCTGGAAAATCGTTTCGGACGGCGTGTCAGTCGCCCCGTGGCGTTCCGCGCCCATCGGACCCGCCATACTTTATGCCATAGCGTCGAAGAACTTTCACCACCTCGGATAATATTCCGGAGATTGCGGGTTCTCGAAAGGATTCAGTTTGAATCGAGCCGATTGTTTTACCACCGACGAAACAGAATTTCGTGCGTCGGATTTAACGGCCGACGATGAGCAATAAATTTAAACTTTGGCAATTTCAACGAAGAATCGCTGGAACCTTGATCCCATAACAAGTTAGTCGGACCTTTTTGACGGTGAATTAATTTCTGCCAACAATTAGAATATATTTATAGCAGTAGGGTAAATTAACCTTTTGTTGAATTACAATTTAGTTTTAAATGTAAAAGATATAGTGGTTGTAGGTAGTATTTGTCGGTATTTTTTATTTTAACCCTTTGCACTCGACGATATTTTTCATTACAAACATTCATTATTTTTTGATAAAATATTAACAGTATTATTTGCAACTTACATAAAGAAAAATCTTGCATAAATTATAGAACAGAATTGTTTTATTTCTGTGTTTCATGTGTTAATACCTTATTCAACATTTTATGTTGAATGCTTTATTTTATAATTTTTCTGCGTTCAATCAAGTGGCGACTGAGAGTTGCCTCTCGAGTGCAAAGGGTTAAAATGAAACCGTGGAGATATTTGTATAAAAATGGAGATAGTGAAATTTCAGTAAATAATGTGAAAGTAATATATTGTTCAGGGAAATATTAAAAATATTTTTTGATGTATATTCCAACATAGATCGTCCTTCATTATTTTGCAAATATTTTGTCCATTTTTATCAGTTAATATCAAAAAGATAGAAGAAATTACATACTCGAATAATTTGTAAAATAGATGATTGCTATTGATAGTACATTTAATAGATTCACCTGTGCAAGAGAAATTAAAAAAGTTTCGTCCGGATAAAGTTTATTCAATAATAGAACTGTACAGTTAATATTGAATTAATATCGAACATTCATTATGTTATTAGACAGGTTTCAATCGGAGTTCGGCTTAGTGATCGTAGCCGAATAAGATTTTTCGTTGGATCGACATTCCGGGATGAATGCTACCGGACATTTGGGATCTGTCACATTTATTGAACGACGGTGCACCCATTGTACTCTGCGCGGGTGAAATACAGGAATTGAATTGGAATTGAATAAATTTTCAGAAGAGTAATGTGTCTATAGATTCAGTGGACATTCGAAAAATTTGAAAAATTGTTAACGTCCGTTTGTATCGTTATATAAAGTGATGCAGACGGGAACAGTATAATTCTTTGCACAGGACTATATCAAACTAAGCTTTTTTTTTAACAAAGACGATAAGCTTATATTTAATTTTTTTAACCTTATTATTTTTACTTATAACATTTTAACAGTTTTACAGAGGGTCAATTGAATTGCTAATTTGACGCGCATTGTATTTTATAAACATTATTTGATGAATGTTTACGTCGGTTTTGATTGATACAATTACGCATATCCTAATTATTTATTTTAAAACCTCTAAATTTTCAAGATCTAAATGAACGACCGTCAATTTTTCAAGGAAGAATAAAATAAACTGTAGAATAAATTTCCGTAAATCCAGTGTTGAATATGTGTATTTTTATATTCATTAATTTACTTGTGAGATTATATAAATTATATGTGAGATTATATTGCAATATATACAGTTTGCATTTGTAATATGAAATTTAATATGGACCTGCGAAAAGCATAAATTCTATTACAGATAAAACAATCAATTCGAGGGTTAAATCATAGCGCTCGTTCTTCCCAGCAACCCGCGTAAGTAAATCCTTCATCCTCCGCCATAGATCTCACATCAATTAGAAATCCCAGGTCTCACGCCAGACTGACACTTGTCTTAATTACATGCGAATCGTTTAGAAGCGCATTACATCATGTTCAATCGGCGAAGATGTAGCGCGAACGAACGAGATAAGATCAAGGATTAATCATCGAGATGCCCGAGAACGTCACCGAGCTCGTCTACCGTCGTTAATTAAGTCGTCGTCGAATTGTCGTGCAGATTTAACGAAATCTGAGCTCGGTGATCCTCCGAAACTGGTCCCGTTCGGTGTATCTTTCCTTGCATCTTTGTCCGCAGTGTAACACTCCAACTTTCACCGGTGAAGCGCAGCCAGGATCAGACTTGATAGGTCGATTCAGCGTTCGCAATCCTCTACTATATGAGTGTTCAACCTTTTGGCTTGTCTGAGCCACATTGAAAGAAGAAAAAATCGTCTTGGGCTGCATATAATATTTTTTGTAAATATTTCCGTAATCTTTTATTTTCGTTAATAGAATGCCCGGTACCTATACACTATCAGCTGCAATTGTTCAAGGTTTATTCATATTTTGTCTGTTTTCTACGTGACTATTGATAGTGTTGGTATGTTAATTAGTTTTCTATAAATATAAAATCTTATAATTTTTTTATAAATAGTACTGGTATGTTGGTTATTTTTCTATACTCACTATTGATTTGTAACACTATTTCAACGTTATATTATAACTTTATATAGCGAAGAACGATAATATTTATAAAAAAATTGTGACAATAGTGTTAATAGGGTCAAAGCGTCAATAGTGTTACAAATCAGTGTATTGTGATCATTCTCTGTGATCAACTAGATATTCGACTAATTATACTATTAATGTTGACAATACTGCTTGTACGATTACAACCGGATATATAATCTTATGTTATAATAACCTTAAAAACCGTATAAGCTTGAAAAGTTATAATATTACGTATGGTGGACTGCATATTGTATATATCTATTCTACGAGCACCGTTCAGATCCACCGGCGATTCTCGGCCAACGAAAAGGGTCATCGTCGTCATTATCACGAGGAGGAAGAACAAAGAGCAGACGCGGCTCGACGAAGACTTTATCAAGGAGACTTTGACCAAAAGGGTCCGCGTTAAAGGCGCAGGTTCTAGGTGAACGCATCGTTGATCCCGCGTTTCACGAACAAGTTTGCGTTTGATCGGACCGAATTCCTTGGTTAAGAATGCGTACGGTGTTTTTCACTTGATCGTTCGGTAACTCTTTGAAGATTCTTTGAAGATTTGAACCTGCAGAATCTGAGAGTTGGAGGGTCGATTGTTGAAAGTTAAGTAATGCCTAACTTATAAAACATAAATTAACAGAGTGCAAAAGTTTCCTT
Source organism: Nomia melanderi (assembly GCF_051020985.1). Classification (NCBI taxonomy): domain Eukaryota; kingdom Metazoa; phylum Arthropoda; class Insecta; order Hymenoptera; family Halictidae; genus Nomia; species Nomia melanderi. The sequence continues at coordinate 12,444,109 of NC_135008.1, forward strand.
TTATTTTATTTTAATGCATAATACAATTAATTCTCTTGTGTAATTTTTGTTTACATGCAATACTAGTATGCAATTCGAAAGGAGTGCAAAGTTACATTCATTCATAGAATTTCGTAATATTAATGTTCAAAAGAGAAAACAGAAAATTTAAATTTCAATAGGCTTGTACCTTGACCGCTCTGAACGTCAGAGCAGCAAATATTTCCCAGGCACAAAAGAAAGATAACTCAAATCCTACTTTCAACGGAAAAATTTCCTCTTTATTGTTCTTCTATTGCAGATTTGGATGCATGCCATAAATCCTCGACTATGTCTTAATATCAGTCACAAAACATTAAATACCCTTTCCTTGTTTAGAAACTACTGGATAAATTAGCTTATCCTTTTAAACGCATGTTCTACATATCTATATGATTGAAATTGGAGTTATCTGAATATAATAAAAACAGTACTGAAAGTCCCATCATTTGTTTTTAGTCACTTGCTCATTCAGCAAATTCTTTCTTAACACTACAACTACCAGATGGATTAAAATGACTCACTCCCGATTTCTTCCTCTACAATTACTAATAAAATGTTTCTTTGAGAAATGATTTAAAAAGTTGTTTTAATAATACCCAAACTGCAATGTAAATCAGTTAAAATCTTAATAAACGCACGCCTCTAATTTCTACAAATAAAAAGGAAACGACGGTTCAAGTGCTTGGTAGTTTTAGTGTTAATTCTTAGCGAGTTCAAAAAAGCACAAGGACGTCATGAACAGCATACCCATCCTTACGTTTTGAATAATATTTCAATTCCATAGACAAACTAAGTATCCCAATAGAATTATCTAACTAGAAAGTAAACCGTCCGATCCTAACTTTATCACTACGAAGTCTATGATCTTCGAACTGGGATATAGTGTAGCGACTAAAGTGTTCAATGCCAGTCGACGCGAAGAAAGGAAGAGGCCTAGATGACCGTGGTATCCTCACTAACGTAATTTCGCGGGGAGAAGTCGGCTGCACCAAGTTGCGACCGGTGAAAGGCCAGAAAGGCCCACTGTGTCTCACGAGCATCGTCCAACGTCGTTACCTTTTATCCAGCCGGTGGAGAGTAAAAGAGAGGCAGGAAGAGAAATAGAGTGCACGCCAGCGTGTGTATTTATACATATACATGTACGATAGAGAAAGAGAGAGAAGCTTTCGCTGACAACAAGCAAGCCGATAGTTTCGCTGGATGGCGTTGCATCGCCGAGCGGAGAATTACCGGAAATGAATGATCGCGAACCATCCCGAGTCCATTATCGTCAATCCATTGTTCTCTAAGCCGACAATTAAGGAGAATTCGGGCTGAATTTGTGCCACCTGGTAGACAATCCTCCTTTAACTAAGCAGAATATTTATAATGCATGAAAAGGCAATCGGATGCTATGACGGCAGCTATGATTAACGGTTGACTATCATGATGCTTCTCGGGTTTCTGGAAGTTGGGTCGTACCTTTAACACGTTCGCTACCACGGGTCACATACAGTTCGCCTCTCACGTCTACAGCATCCATCACCAAGCTAAAAGTGTACAGGGGCTAGGGGAGACGTCCACTCGCAGTGTCTGGCTCTGTAGTTATGGCAACAGTGACCCCTGAGTTTCGGCACGTCCTTGTTATTGGTCGAGTCGCGCAACGAAGAACGCAAGCAAAACGAAATGCGATGAAGTGAGATGTGTAAACACTGGCGTCAGATTTCGTTTCTGCTCGGTGGCGGCTTTTTATGTTTTCTGAATCCTGGGAACATAGAACCTTGGTTACTATGTTTCCTAGAAGGACCCAGGTGGAGCGTGCGGCAGATTCCCCTTGCCCTTGTGCAATTTTAGCTTGGTGATCAATGCTACAGACGTGAGATACAAATTTTATGTGTGACACTGCGATTCAGACATATGCGTGACAGTGTTGATTACCGTTGCTATGATGATATTAACACTAAAACTAACAGATGGGTCAGAATGACTTATTTCTCATTTCCTCTTTTACAATTACTGAAAAGGTACAGATACTTCTACGAAAAATTATGGACGGAACCAATTCAGTAATAGCAAAACTGAAGTGCAACTCATTTGAAATCTCAACAAACGCACGCTTACAGTTTTTATAACGAAATTTGTAAAAGTCAGTTTAAGTGATCGGTAGTTCTAGTGTTAATATATATTTAACGTATGGTATACTCTATTGTCGCTTCGGCTATGTTACATATATGTGACATTTATGTGAAATGTTTTGTTTGGTTTATTTACTATGTTTTAAGTGTGTACAAATTATTTGAACAATTACCCATAGCGGGGGTAGTTTAAATTTGACCGCGGTCGTGAACATGTTGAGTGTCACTATTTCGAGCGATGAGGAAGTTTATGAATATATTGAATATTTTGATTGCATTCATTGGGAAACAATAAATATATGAGCTGTGTAATTATGTAAATATTGCGGAGAAAAGTGGTGGTTAATTATCATTAAAGTAATAAAGTATTGAAACATCCTTATCAACAAGAATGAAAGATCCTTTTCAATAAGGAAAGATTGTTCTTTGTATACTAAGTTGTGGAATACATAAAATGACATCCGAATGATCTTGAGATTTTATCGTCTATTCCTTGCTATCGCATAGTGTCACACTACAAAAATAAAACGGAATATTTATAAAATTACTTACTTTATTTTATGTCAACCTATGAAAACGTTTCTTGAATCTCAAAATATTAGTAGCTAAAAATATCCTCAACGGATTTAGGTTAGTATTCAATTTCGACGAATATATGTGAATGTAAAAGTTAATATTTGAAGATTTCAGTGTGGTTCTTTGTCGCATATTTTAAATTCAATTTAATTTATCCTTAAATTATTTTTTACACTCTACAGTTGTACGTAACTACTAATTCTTTCTCAACATAGTTACGAATAACCGTAAAGAGAACACAATTTCCAGGAATATCTGCATAAATATTAATTCCGCAATTAATGAAAAAGAAAGAAAAATCCAGTTCGATAAAAATTTAATTCCCGATTCTTCATTTCCATTTATCCGTTACACGACACAACGTTTAGCGTTGTAAATTGGTGATTTATCGTGCCAGACGAAAAATTGCTCGACGATGATGGACGATCTGACGGGGACGGGATCAAGAAGAAAAAGGCTAGCGCGCCCCCAATAAAAATGTTAACACACTACGAACACATGATGAGACATCTCGCATTTTGCAGTTTTAATACGTAAACATTTCTGCTTAATAAGCATTTTAAAAGTAAACGTAGTTTTAAAATATTCTTTGAAGTTGAATATTCATTCAATATGACAGTCTTTACTGCTGACACATTTATATAATATTATAAAACTTAAAAGTAAAAAATTATTTAGAATGATTTTTATAATATTCATTAGAAAAAATCATTTTTAGTTATAACTGTATTTTTTTAATTACGTTCTTAAATATCTGAATTTGCAAAAAAAATATGTGAAAATTATCATATATAAATAACTCAATTTAACACTAAATGTACCATGACCGGTCGATGACCGGTTTTAAAATTTGATTAAAAATTCTCCATTTTCTTTTGTTCATTAAACTTGATATCAATTCTTATATTGTCCAATCAATCAGTTTTTCAATTTTAGTCTTTCCTTTTGTTCTCGTTTTCACTATGAAAAATTTATCGTTTAATTTATTTATCTTCATTTTATATCCAGTTATTTGACCGGTTACAGCAAGAATAGGTGTGTATAAATAAAACTATCGGACCGGTCAAAATGGCACATCTGGAAATTATAATTTCACAATGATCAAAAAACTGTGAAGATGCTTTTGTGAAAAATTATAAAGCAGAATAATGTATTTGTATGAATACATCAGTACAGAACGCTTAAAATTTCGAAGAATAAGTGTGTTCAATTTTTAAGACATTAATCCCTCATCCTAAAGTATCATAATAAAGATTTCAAACACAATTTAACAAACATAAATATTATTCAATTTGTTTGAATGCAAATTACATATTATTCCTTTGTTATCAATGCTTATACCTCAAAGCATACGTTGACATAGAATAAGACTGGAATTTTGTCTTATCTTCAGTAAATTATTAATAACAAAATAGTTATAACGATCACAGTTCATAAAAAAATCACAGGGTATACGGTTAAATAAAAAATCACTCTAACTACTCAATAGTTCTAATGTTAGATACTTATAAATATTTCAGAACTACTTAATCCAAATGAATAAATAAATAGCTACTGAACACGATAAACAGTAAAATATCTGATTCGCAATTTGTGAACCGAGATATTTGTCCGGTAAGTGAACCTTATTCAACGAAAGTGGTCCATGAGTCGAAATTTCTCTACCGTAACAATAACGTTTGCTCCTGCGATCGCTGAATCGCACGTTGTGTAGTCGGTAAAAGTCTGTGTTGTAATCCGGCTTGCGGAGTAGACGTTACGTAATAATTAAAATACGAATACAGGACACGATGTACGCGAACAAAAGAAGAAAAAAAGATTTCACGATCTCGGAGGATGCCCGAGACTCCGGGGCGGTCGCGAGATGTTTATTAATGCCCCGTGTATTTCTTTTGCCGACGGGACGTAACACGACGTCGAAATTGTACGGAATCCAAGGACGACCCGTTTAAAGACATCCATGTAAAAATGATCGAAATTCGCTCGTCATTGCGGTTCCGCAATAACCGGTTCGACGAATTTCTTCTTTTTTAATACGGTGGACCGGTGCGCAATCCTCAATTATGTGCAACTGGGAATAATGTATTGTTCGACTTTCAATTTGATAAATGCACTCTCCATCGAATAACTTGCAGCTTATAATTTTGTGTTTTCTTTATTTGAATAATTTCGCGTTTCGATTAATCAACCGGAGTAACGAAGAGAACGTTACCAATCGTTGAGTTGAGCTTGCAACATGAATTTATTAAAACGTATTTGTTATTGTGTGATTACATTTTTATTCGGATGACGAACTGTTGGTATTGTTTGCGGAGGATCGTGCTGTTAAATAAATTACAAATGTAATTGCTTTTTGTTCATTATTCTGTTGGTGTACTGTGTTCCGCGTGCTTTTGTTAAATACACGATTTACACTTGTATTCGTTTGTTCAGGATGGTAATAAAGAAATCAAATTATGTTCGTAGTTTCGTTTCAATGAGTGGGTTTTATTTGGAAAGTTCAGGATTGATCAAAGTAGAAGGATACGGTGTTGCGTCAATAAAATGCGAAGACTAATCACGAATGTCGAAAAGACTGAGCAAAGATCACCTTCCTTATCCGATCGTAATGATTTCCTATCTGTATTATAAGTTGCTCACTCGATGAATTCTTCGCGGGATAAACGGCACCTGTGTCGAGAGCGAAGAGAAAGCTTCATTTGGTAGAATCATTATAATTTATTGCACTCCGGAATACGAGTATCTACCGAATTTTAACTGTGCTTATAGTTGTAACGCATTGCTATAAGAAGGAATATAGAACTTTAATAATGCAATGAAATCTATTAAAATATTACATAAAGCTTACGAGTTTAATGAGGTTTCCTCATTCGATCGTTTACAATGTATAATTGACTTGGGAAACAGTTGCACATAAATGTCAACGCCGATCATTATCGAGAAATATGAATGCACTTGTAGATTTTTATAATGAGAAACTGGTTAGAACTGTAAATAATTCGGTAACGTAATATTTTTACTAATTGGAGACTATGATTTTATACTGGAATGATCGTTTTCCTCTGCGTTTTAATACTTTATGAAGCAACGTAATCAGCTCTCCTTGCAATGTGTTGCTTTATAGTTGGCAAAAACTCACGTGTACTTAGATTTCATCAAAATTTTTATTAGACATAGTCAATTTTTCTATTTTATTTCTTCAATGTACATAAAATACAATCTATCATTCTTCATATGTATATAAATAATTTTTTCCTTCCAAAAACGACATTAGATAGAACGCAGTTTCTAGTACAAGTGTTCAATTTCTCCAAAATATGCAATCCTTAGACTGTTCACTTTTTAACATTCAATCCTCAACTACTAAACAACTTCAGTTTGATCTCCAAAGATCTCACAAGGAAGACATAGAATTTTTCAGCGACGAGAAGCCGAATCCTCCGATTGATCAAGAAGCATTTCTCAGTCGAAGCTCCGATTCCAGTTTCCCTATTCACTTGAAATCGCGTCTGGATACCGACGTGGCATCTTTGCACGCCCACGTGGCCGGTTTCCGTTTAGAAATATTAGGTCGTGTAATATGAAATGTCAGATTTTGCAGAAAAAACGGAACCTTATTTTATGTTTTAAAAGGCGTTTATTCAATCATAATATGCTCCATTCCATTCGATACACTTCTGCCAACATGTTTTTAATGAATATATTTTTTTCTTAAATATTCTGAATGTTTAAAATGAATAAATTCTAAATATATCGTCACAAACTACTGTTTCGAGTTTACCACGCGGCTCATTTTACAAAGAAACACCACCGAGACGAAAATTTGCAAATCAACGCTACACTGTTCTCTCATTCACAATGTCGTCCCTAAATGCTTTGTTTATATTTTTAGCAATTTCTGTAGCATTATTTCCAAGTTTGAATTCGTATAAAAAAATTACACGAATCTTGGCAGTATCCATGTGTTCAAAAAATGTTGCAAGAAATAATTATTACGCACAAGTCGGAAAAATTTGTTTGTAAAAACTTACTCTGATAATCGACAATGAAACTGTTTAAGAGATTATACGAAAAACAAAGTAATAAAAACAATAGGAGTACAAATATTTACAAGTAAGAGAAATCTGACATTTCATGTTACGCCAATTAATAATACCGCTTAACGTTTGGTTTATCGCTTGTGGCGCGGGGTCTTACGCCCGACAAGTAAGGGTCGAATGGAATTGTTAATGATCTCAATTAGTTGTAACTATAGTTTCATAACTATTAACTTTTCTGTTCTAAGAAAATCATTATAAAGTACAATGTACCATTACAAAAAAAGGAACTTTCATTTCCTTAAAAATAGAAAAAAGTTTTAGTTAAACAGAAACGTTTATCCTTCTCAGAAACAACGAAACTTGTGATCATATTTATACAGTACATAAAATAATATCTCAAATTTTATATTTCATCCTAAACACTAGATTTACGGACATATACTGTACAGTTTGTTCTATCGTTCTTAGGAAAATTGACATTCGTTCATTTAGAACTTGGTAATTGGAATTTCAACAGTAGACAGTAGGATATATATTTGACTCAAATATTTACTAAAAGATTATAAAATTCAACTCGAGTCAAATTATCTCGTTCCATAGATCTGATGTCCACCTCTTGCACTGGAAATTAATTCAGAGATTTGGCAAAGTCTTGCGCGAAGAATTTCCTATTTTATACAAATATTTGCACTAATTTTGTTTATTAATACTTTTGTATAGAGTGATACATTTCAAAATAATCTAGTATATGCAATGCAACAAGATTATTGATGTGAAAATTGTTATTGACAATTTTAAAACAGAAACTTCTCGACGTGCGTGGTACGTATTTCAAGCGCAAGAGATTAAGAAGTATCTGATTCTCCGTAATGTTTACCGATCAATCACAAAATAATATTTACAACTAAGCCCTCACAACACAGTTGAACCGTTCATGCGCGAAGCTAACAGAAAACAAGACAGAAAGCATTCTAAAGTCATAAGCTGGACCAACAACTTTTATTTACAAAAGTTAACAATTACATCCGACTCTCGCCAAGTCGTTCCCTCCTCGGCAGCGACCCCGTTCCAGCGGAATCCCCGGCGGGTGAACATTCAGTAGGCATCCAGATTATCTCGCTAATAATGAATCATCGCGTTTCCTCCGACTCGGAACGGGGTCGGCGAATTTCCACAGCCGAGCCCCCGATTTTGGCAAACAATCGCCGCGCGTCGCAGACGCGTCTCGCGATGACTCGGGCGGGCCTTCGAGGATTCACGATCGCCCGTTAAGATTAAGCCGCTCGCGGATCGTTACATCGTTGCAGGTGAACTTCGAGAGTGACAGAGAAAGAGCATAGGACCGAGCGAGAGGGATAGCGGGGAAGAAAGAAAGAGAAAGGCGAGGGGAGAGAGAAAAAAAGAGAGGGAGAGCGACCCCGAAGAGGGGGTTCGAGGTGCAACGGCGTATGTAAGAGATACGGTGGTAGGGGGATTTTTGCCGCGATAGTGGTGGTCACGAAAGTTAGGTGTTATGAACAGCAGATGAGGGACTCACGGGGTCGTCGAGGGGGGGCGACAGGGGGCGGGGGTCAGCGAAGAAAGGCTAGAGCTATAAAAGAGGCGCCGGGCCCGACGATGGGCATCAAACACCTCAACATGAAGGTACGTGGCAAGAGCCGTGTGTGAATGGTATATTCCTGCTGCACGGAGTCTCTTTCTGTATATACTTAACTCTCGGTTTCGGTCGTCGGTTTTTCGACGAGGTGACAAAATTTTCACGAAGTCTTTTCGTTCGTTGCAGGTGTTCGTTGTTACCGTCTTCTTGGCGCTCGTTGCCACCACCTATGGTGAGTACTTGGATACTTGGGACTACGAGTTTTTTTCTTTTTTTTTAATACCGTTGAAGTGCATTTTGATGAAGTTTGGGATGGGAGACTTGAGATTGGTCGAGACACAATTGGGATGGTTGCGTGTGGATTCAGGAATGGGATTGTTCGATGAGATTGTTTTCTTGGGATGATGTTTGAAGATTTTGAGCTTAGAAGTGAGATTTTTTCATTTTTGAGGAAATTGTTAAATGATGTTATGCATATTTGGTTTTATTGAACACTTCCAGTATTTTCGGAGTAGTGATCTTTTTCTTTTTAGTATTCGGGACAGTTCGTAATGTTACATTGTGGCGCGATAGATATTTGTTTTTCACAGATTTTGAAAAATGTCTCTGATCCTTATACGATTCTGACACGACTGTACTCGACGTGACCGATATTCAAGAAGCTATATAACTGCAATCGAGTATCCTGTCATTACTCTGAAATCAATACGATGTCTAACAATTATTAATATTATTCAATTCTTCTGTATTCAAACTAAATATCGCTTTTCTATTATCAACTATCAATCTTCAAAACAACTGTAAATACAAAATATAGAACTCTATCTTCCTCAACTAAATTAGTAACATCGAACTAATCCTACTGAACACAATTTCAAAAGAAATCACCGACTCCTATTTCCGAGAAAAATAATCCACGCGAAATATTCTTAGATCAATGAAATACCAATATTACAATACCATATGATATCAATTACCATTAATTACCATTTAATTCTTATTAATACTACCACTCGATCAATCCAATAACATTACACAAACATTTTTCCCTGAAAACTCAGGAACAGTTAAACTATTATTCTGTACTACTCATATACAACCGTTCAAACCTCCACAAATGTTGATCCACAGCCAAATCGGTCGCGTCAGATACACGTGAAGCGCGTTGTTGCACCGATGCACCGGTGCATCGTCGCCGGAGGGGACTAGTGGAAAGTGGTTGCGCGAGAGGCACCGGTTTCCGTCGAGCTAAGAAAAGCGAAGAACGTTCTTGTTTCGTTTTGCAGCTGGTTACATAAGCAGCGGCTGGTCCGGCGGCGGTGGTGGCTGGTCCGGCGGCGGTGGCGGTTGGTCCGGCGGCGGTGGCGGCTGGAAATCTGGCGGTGGTGGTGGCGGTTGGGCCGGAGGCGGCGGTGGTGGTGGCGGAAAAGTCATCAAGGTGATCACCGTGAGCGGAGGTGGCGGCGGATGGCCCAGCGGTGGCGGCGGATGGTCCGGCGGTGGCGGCGGATGGCCCAGCGGTGGCGGCGGCGGGGGTTGGAAACTCGGGGGTGGCGGATGGAGTGGCGGTGGCGGCGGCGGCGGATGGAGCGGCGGCGGCGGTGGCGGTGGTGAGTGACGTTTCGCATTTAGTGAACGAATAAACTCGCGCGGTTTTCGTGCAGTTTTATTAATATTTGAACCACGGACAACTGTCGCAAAAATCCAATTCAGTTTGACTTTCGCGGAACTGACCGCGTTTACGAGCTTGATATTTCCGTGGATGTTACCGAGATTTTAGTGGTGAAGTGATGTAGTACCTAACAGTTAGATTCAATTTTCGGGATCATCGAGGTATCGACACATATAATGGAACTTTATTTAAACAGAATTTTAGTGGTTGTCGAATGTTGTTAGATACACTAAAAAAGTGGCATATTGAACTACGTTCTGAAATGAAAGAGATAACACTTCGGACTGTGAACAGATAATTTTCTTTGGGGAAGATCAATTCTAACGATTTGAAAAATAAATTTCTCTGGTTCGAATGGCGCAGGAGAAATTAAAATTTCTTCTGTAAGTTTCGAAGGCTATCATAATTTTCGAAGTATGTGATCCCATATTACCTTGCAGAAACAATTTCCTAGCAAGTTTTTACATTAAAAGTGCGAAGTTGATGATGAAGTCTGTATGCTAACGGAAAGATTCCGAGTTTTTCTAGTCCGCGAACGTGGAATAATAAAATGTAAGGAAACATTCGCGAAGTGTACCCGTACAACTATTCATGAAGAACCGAACTTCCTAGGTAACCTAATATTTTAGTTCCATTCTTTCTATTTTCTTTCTCATACCGTGCGATCGTATAATGAGTTCTACAGCGGAGGTTAGTAGTCCGTGATTCTTACGGCAGAGTAGATTCTTTTTATTCGGCCCAAGGAAAAGTTTTCAGTGGTGGTAGACTGTAGGAGTGGAAAGTTGGAGGTTGATAGAATCTTACCCGTCTACATTGCTAATAACGATTTCACCAAGAAAGAATTGCGTTATGAATTCAATTAAACGTTAAAAAGGGCCAACGTGATCCCTTGTACATCAAATAACGTTCAAAGTAACATTCATCTGTTGCATAAGCAATCAATCATTCACTCCATTGTACTTCCAATATCAATTTTGATATATTCTCGTAGAAGTAGTCAAGATTTTTATTCCCCGAATATTTCCAAATCAATACATTCAAAATGATAATCAACACGAAGAACTATCGATATTAAAACTGAAACAGCGTCGAACGCTTTTCTTATCCATCAAAAATTGAAAGACCTATTTCTGTGCGCGCATCATCGCAAAAAGCAACAGACCGACCGAGCACTCGCGATCAAATAGTTCATCGGCGGCTCCAAGCAACACCGTACCGTTTCATGAAAATTTGAGGATACGGATTCTCGGAAATGTCATTAATATTAATCACCGATAATGTATGCTAATAACTTTTTGCCGCGAGAGGGGATGGTGATGACGGGGGTGGATCGACCGAATGCTGAAACGCCGGGAAAATTAGTCGGCCGGAACCGTTAAACGCGATACCCCTCCGTCGTGAATAAACGAACGTCAAGCGTCTAAATTTACCGTTCGCAGTTTAAACGCCAATTAAATTGTTTGCGGGGTTCCGATGCGGCAATAAAATCTCCAACGGGGTAACAAAAAAAAAGAAGGAAGACAGATGGAACGAGAGGGAAATAAAATAAAACACTGCAACAAAAATAAAAGCCAGGTTCGATCCGTGCCTCGGAAACCCTCTCGACTATCATTCATTACGCATAAAAGTACGAACGTCCGTTCCGTTTGGTTCCTCGTTCGGGCCGTTCGCGATTAATTAACAGAATTATCCCGAGAATCGGAGGGATAAACGAGGAGGGCAAGCAAACGGTTCTTCGGAAGATTTAATTGGAGCCAAGTGACGTAACAGACAATCCTTCCATTTATATACGTATCTATGAAACAACACGTGTACAGATACGTATCTACACATTTATACACGCGCATATTGTTTCCGCGCGTTTGATTAAAGGGACCGTCCGCTCACAAAATAATTAAAAACAATCTCCGCGGGGATTCCGCGGGACAAAGAACGGTAAACAAAAGCCCCGGGGCACCGTCGGACGTAGAGACTGAGAAACCAACCCCATGACAGTACTGATGCACGAAAAAAAAACTCTTTTCAGGCTGGTGGTAAGAGACACTGAGATTCCGAGGATAATTAGAAGGAAATTTGCTCACCGATCACCAACCGCACATCTTGGCTGTAATCACCGATTGTCGGTTCACGAAGAGACCCCTGGCTCGTCCTGCGACCCTTTGGCAGACTTCGAAAGAAAAGAAAAGGACAAAAACCACTGGCAGAAACCTCGAGGACTACAACAAGTATATTCCGTGCGTTCCGCCGGGCACGTAGACGCGAAACAAGGAAGAACAACGGAAAACACGGACGAAAAGAGAATCCTTTTGTCGTCCGTCGACGACGTCGTCGTGCACGCTCCTCGGGAACAATCGAGAATTTCCATTTTTCGGTGGACTGGGCCTTCGTCGGGATCAGAAATTCTTCATGATCATTCAGGATCGTTTTACTCTTATTCGATAATTTCTCTTCGCATTCCCCGACATTGTATATATTTTTTGGAGAATTACACCGCGGAGGGCGCGGGGTGCTCTTCGATGAAGCATTTAGCGAATAAACATTTTGTAGATTTTGTAAATTTGATTATCACGCGGTATGAGGAACTAAAAAAATGTTTCACTTGGCTACTCGGCCGAAGATCTGACAACCGAACGATTGCATTGCGCAGGATTCTTTTTTGTACCTTCTATACATATATATATATTTTTTTCTATAAACTGTTTCCACACGAAACAACGTGCAACAATTAAATCTCATTGACACGAATAGAACTGTCTGTGGTACGTCTTTTTTGCGATATCCTGTTCACCCGTATGATCCCTTGTTTCAGCGTAAAAGTCGTTCTCAACTACTGTGGAATATCTGGTTAGCCTTTGACCTTAATAGATCCTAATATTCAATTATTAATATATTGTAAAAGAATAAGCGTGACAAACATTAACGACTTACAAGGTGTTCTATAATACTCTGTTGGAATGTCTATGGTAGTTAAAAAGTAATTACTTACTTCCTTAAGTAAGCATTATATCAAGATAACTAATACTAATTGCCGTAAATCTTTCAATGTTCAATACTAAAAAGTCCAAGTGGTCCTTAACATGTTAAGCGCCACGAGAGTCTTGAACGTTTTATACATGATTTGTTCCTTCGTAGCAGAGGTAAGTAGGAATAATTATTAATTATTTGGCATCGAAATTCTTACATTACACTATTCCTAACTAATTTTTGTTATTAAATATTTTTAGTCGATAGTAGTCATCTTTCATATTGTAATTATTGTCAAGCAATTCGGAAGCGTCGATTATCGGTGACCGACACGGCATTTAATGCGTTAACTCGCCTAATTGCATCGAATCGAATGAAACCATCCGATACTCCAAACATTTTCTTTATTTCCCTCCAATCATCAATGAAAACAATCAACTCCATTTCTTAAAACAAACTCCAATCCCAATAAAACTGAACGATTCTTCGCATGCCTACAATACAATCCCGTATAAATTTGTCCACTTTTCATTTCGGAGTGTTAATCACATCGTCGAATGAATGGTTCGCGTTTTGACGCGCGTAAATATTCATCGCCCGAGAATTACACGTGTGCACGGGTAGCATATACGCGTTTCGGCGATCTGCATTTCGATTTATAGATCCGCGGTCGTCTTGCCCGGGCCCCGGGAAAAATTAAAATCGTGAGCGATTGGACACACGAGCCTGGTCGGTCCGCGATATTGCTGAACGAATGGATTTACTATCGCCGGGGCTCGGCAATAACATTCCCGGTTACGATATTGCAACGGTGTAAATAACCGCGGACGCAGACGCGGTTAAAATGATCGACTCCGCGGACGTCGCGGGCCACCAGTGTTCTTGTTGGATCCATGGGACTTCTTGAATTATGATACTGGAAACGGTATCGCGCGTTGTTCTTTAAAATATTTACCGTCGGATTAAATGAACCCCGTTCACGAACCGGAGATATGGAACCCGTTGGATTTTGTTTACAGCCACGCGCGTATCGATGCGCCCGTGGAAATGATGCTGGATTTACGAAACGGAAACGGTTTAACGTAAACAATCGCGAGAGGTATTTTACACCGGAATATCGTATTGATTATTACGAGCATCGATCGATGGTTTCGATATTTGGGTTAATATACATGCATCGTGATGAATTCGAGACGCCTGCGATATACAAGGCATCGTTCACTTTGCATCGGACTCATTAGGCCAGGCGTGTATATATGATAACGCTATTACCGAATGCAAACAATATGGTAACGACCGTGTCAGTACGTGCATTAATAAAATTAGTCTCATCAAACGAAGATGTAATGTACGAGTTCCTTCGAATAATAATGCTATAATTTCTGTTTCTATGTTGGGGAAAGGAAGCTTCTGTGAAGTATTGTTGGATTAACTGAGTAGTAATCTTCAAATTACTAATATTAATCATTAATCATGACTAATGTTATTAGTGATGTTGCAGCATTAGTATTTAATCGATAGAAGAATATTTCAGGGAAGTTTTTTTTTCTCGAAATCTCAGAAATAGGTGTCAGACTATTAATAGTATGAGCTATTCATATGTTGACTGTTCGAAATGAAATATAGAATTCTTCTAACGTTAGAAGCGAGGTAAGTAAAAGATTTCTAAACAAAAATGTTAAGAAATGCTTATAACAAGTAGTTAATTTGTTTGAGTCTAAGTCTTCAAATATGTCACAGGCAAATTAGATGATTATGCACAGGTTATGTGGGATGTAGGCCGCATCAAACCTGTCAGAGACAAATCAGGGCATATCATTCACCTCAAATCCGACAAAAGCTATAGCAGACATGTCGGAATCGAATCATGGTAAATACGTCATATTCGATGCAAATCGTATTGGACATGAAACAAAGTCACACTAAGCTTCCCTGCAAAAGAATAATTTTCCAATTTTTTTACAATATTAACGTTTAAAGGTCGACAATTTTCTATCGACTCTGAGGACAAGACTGTCTTAAATTTGTAACATTTTTTTCCATAATAACCTGAATTATGCATCGAAGTCTTAAATACTAAAAAAAATCACATGCCAGTCTCTCGTTAGTTGAATAACGAAATTATTCATTCGTAGTTTTCGATTTTAGATATCGAAGCTCGAAGTCACCATTATGGCAACGCCCGACCGCAAAGGGTTAATAGTCACGCCTCCTTTGAAGACCAAATTCATTAGCAAATGTGTTACACAATTTCTGACAAGTCTTATGCATTCACTCGTGTAGCAGCAATCAATCGCAAATTTTCGTTTGATAAGCAATCGTACATAAATTTACATTGATTGATACATTCTACAATATTGGTCTAATTAACCCATGATAATTTCAACAAATTTGCCCTTGGAATGTATTTATTATAAAATCGAAAACTTTCCGCGTATGCAATTACAGTTAACGAAAGGTTCGAATATTCTCATAGAGTTCAATTATGCAGTATGTCGGCTTGAAAACGTCGAATGAAGGCATTGATCGTTTCTACAGATCGCCGGGCAAGGTTATATCAACATCACTCGAGTAAGCTTTCTCGAATGCCCAATGTGTAAGTATATAACGTGGTCAGACAAAAACAAGTGACATTAAATCATTGGAAAAGGAGACGTCGTAATAGTATGGTAATGCAAGAAATCCTTGGCCACAACTTTCATTCGCTGCGCTAACACCCGGACGCACCCTCCGCGTAAACGTGCCTACCTGTCGGCTGCATGTTAGGACTTCCTTAATTGGAAGAGTGCGTGTATTCCGTCGCGACCATGCGAATGACTTGTCCATTATTTCATTCACGGAACCGGTTGATACCGTGACGTTTCCGTGGAACTTACACGTCGCGGAGAAATTTAACGCGTCAACTATGTTTGAATCGGCGCCGCCATGAAACGCGGCTGGAGAAGTTTGCGACAGAAACTGCCGAATGAGCAACCTATTCAATACAATTTCGAATTATCGAATACTTCGACTCTCGCTTACACGTAACGCTAATTTTTCATCTTGTTATTTAATTTAACGGATTATTTAGCATGCGTTATTGGAAAATGAAATGGTCGTTTCGTGTGACATTTTGGCGAATGGAAATTGAATCTATTAGTATAATAGAATTTACATAAATCACTGTGTTATTATTTATGAGATCGATAATTTCTGTATTTGAATTATTTTTTCTTTTAATGCGTCTGTAAATAGGACTATTCAAAGCACGAATGTTTACAAGGCATGTTATATTGTAATTTTTTTTATTTTTAAAATTTGTTCTAATGTCAATTAATTATGAAAGTATGAAGTTATTAGACATTTCAATGTGAAATGTGGTGATAATGCTGACGTTTCGAATATTCAGTGGTTAATCTATCTATGTACAGATATTGTGGCTGCTTTATTTTTTCGTGATTTATCGCGCTTTAAAATTCAAGAACGTTCGTATTGCATGTTCTGAAATAGAAGCACCGTTGTATATTTGGAACGTCCAACTTCTACTAGCGCCTGCATCTTTAAACACCCATTTCTTGCGGTAATAAGGACATATAGAACCCGATATCGTGGAAGTTCACGTTTCTTCGCAAACGAGTAGGGCGAAGTCTAAAAAATTTAAAAGGCGTAGGAGAAAATTTCACCGAGCGAACGAACCAGGACAAGTTCCGTTAATTACGCGTGATTCTTTCATAACCTCCCTTCGAGACTTTTTCTGAAGAGATTGAAACAAAAAAATATATTCTAATTTTCCATTTTTTTTTTTCTTTTTTTCCAACCATTCACTGATTTTTCACGATATTCAACGAGAGATCGTTCCTGATCCTTGAAATCAGCCTAGAAGCAGATTATTTCCTAATTTTTCTCAGAATTAAAAAAAGAATCATTTCTAAAATTTTTCCAAAATGTCTAAAGAAAGACTACTTCTTGTTTTCTCAGTGAATCCAAAAGAAATTTATTTGCTGATTTCCTACAGACTTCGCAAGAAAATTATTCCTCCATTTTTTAGGATGTCCAAAAGGGAATTGTGTTTCATTTCCTTGGAGATTACAAAAGAACATCATTTCCCAATTTGTTACGTGTTTCAGAAGATGATTACTTCCTCTTTCCTTAGTGAGACAAACAAACATTATTTTCTAATTTCCCACGAAATACGAGAGGATACCATTTTCCAATATTTCACAAAATTTTGAAGAATATCGTTTCCTAATATTGCACAAAATTTGGAAGAATATTATTTCCCAAAATATTTCATAAAATTCGAAACATCATCTCTAAATTTTTCACAAAATTTGAAATAGTATAATTTCTAAATTTTCCACAAAATCCAAAATATCATTATCAAAATATCATTTTCAAACATTTCGAAAAATTTGGAAAAACACGATTTTTTAATTGTTCACAAGATTCAAAATGATATGTCCAAATATTTTATGAAATTCGAAAAAACATTATTTCCGAACATTTCACATGATCCAGCAGAAGGCCATTTTTTAATTTCTTATAGTATCCCGAAGTGCCACTTATTAATTTTTCGATTAAAAGAATACGGTGGCAGTACAATAAACGTCGTTTACGAGGAAGTTCTGCCGGGCTGCTGCGGGATTCGTAACTCGGTCTCGCGACTGGGTCAATATCGCATTAATTAATTAATTTACGTAATCGAGTTACGCGGCAATTACGGCACTTACGCGGTTCCGCGCCCTGAGAATTCTCCATGCCGGGGGAGAATGAAATTTCATCTCGTAAATAAAACTGCGAACCGGGAGCTAGCCGGTAGCATCTTTCCTCGAGGAAATCTTGGTAGCATAAAAGAAACTCGCGACCCGGTACCTTTTTAATTAATTCCTTCTCGCGGTGATTCCGACTGGTTACATGTTAAGGAAGATTTAAGCGTCCCTCTTCGTAATTCTCGTACAATTAAACGGAACTTCGGAGTTCATGACATTGTTTGCAAAGCTGTTTCATTATTTCAGCTGCGGTGCTCGTAATAAACTGGATAATATCACGGATCAACACTTTGAGTTTAATAATACAATATTTGTTTGTTGAGGAGGGAACAAAATATTTGTTCATTCCATTATTGGGTGGTATTCAATGAAATAACAATATCGTTGGAAATTAATATTTAAAATTAAAATCACCCTGTCGATTATTTGTGTTTAAAGCAGAAAGGAGAATACAACTTGGAAATCGAGCCTGATATTCAGATTTATCACTGTAAATTAAGGTTTGTAGTTCAAGAATAATAATAAAACAGCAATCGTATGATTTATGATATAATCTATTACAAGTTAGTAGAATTGTTTGTTCTTCATTGTCTGTTCGTCAGCAAACTGTATTGCAATTTATCGCGCACTTTTAAGCCGCATTACGCACAAAGCCATTGTAACTTGCAAGCAATAACCGCTCGCCTAACAATCTGCTAATTAGATGTTTCCTCGGTGTATTGCACAAAAGCATCTGACAACGAGATCACGTAATTCCAAGTGATATGCAGTATAATAATTCTGCCGTCTGCTGCCTTATCCTCCCTTTCTTCTGTCGTTAACTTAATTATCATGACAATAGTGATTTCGCGTATTCATTTTCTGTGAATTATGGGGTCATTACAAAATACTCGAATCATCGAAAACAGTAATAATTTACTATGCCGAATTGAATTAAACATACAATTTAAATCCATTTGTTAGCTTAACAATGCAATGCTCGTTTTATAAAGATACTATTCATGATACGAACAAATCAAAATGTATTCAGTGAAATGTATTCAATGATACAATTTTCATAACTCGTGAAACATACAAGATATATTTGATCGCTGTCTATATTCAAAGTTACATTTCACACTAATTTTGTACTAAAGATTCAAATTGGTATTAATGGAAAGCATAAGAGACACACGAATTCCTAGGCTCGCGTAAATCGCCATTAACGTCAACGACGTAATAGAATACGATGCGGCTGCCATGTAGAATTATTAAAAAAGAAATAAACCTTCATTCCGAGCACACGTTCAAAGAATTACCTCTCAACGAAAATTTTATTTCGAAATCTGTGGCAGCACCGTGAATAAAATAAAAAAAAAAATAACGGTCGCCTCTCGTGACGCTGTTGGAACGCGTCGGATGACGAAATATGCGTCATTTTATTCTTTATCCTACACATTTCCCAAAGTGCATCCGAATGAATAAACAAAACCAGCGCACACATACAACGTTCAGATCTAACTAATGGATCACTTTCCAATTTCGTAACAAACAATACTTTCTCCTGCCTCTTCGCCTCTCCGCGCGGTAGTCCGCGTGAAATATCTTTGACGTAAATATTTCATTTATCCACGTCGCGCGAAGCTCCGGTAATCCAGAAAACATAACATATCCTTTTTATTCCTTTTTTTCGTTTTTACTTATCCGTGCGTAACACTATCAATCGATTCTGAAGATAGAGTTATCTATTCTCTAGCGTCCGATAGATTTTAACGAAATAGCGGATAGAGTTTTCCTTGTTTGTAGACCCGTGAACTATCTCTAGAAATACCAGTTACGTAAAAGATAAGCTAACTTTATTTACTTTTATTTTTTCTATCCTGTTGTCCATTTCCCTTCTATTTTTATTTTTTTGTTTTTATTACCTAGCGAAACAATGCAAACGAAATGCAGCGAGTTGCAACTCTTTTACGAGGCAGACAGTTATTCTTTCGGCTTTTACTACTTAATCTGTTTAAATGACTCAATTAATTTATGAATTTTACTGAATTATCAATTTACCGAATTAATCATCTTCAAATGCAATAGTAATTTCTTAATAAGTTTCTATCTTTCTTATCAAACGTTACAGGAATTAGCAGTTCTTCTAAAAAAAAACATTATGAATCTGAAAACCAGAATAATTTATTCCCCAGTACCGAGCGATACGTTTCAACTAAACGGTGAATAGTTATCGGGGAAGAAAAAGAAAGGAAGAAATACATAATTGATCGGCGAAACGAGCCACAGTCCAAGATCCCACGTCCCGACGTTGTTTTTAATGCAGCCAATTTACAGAACCCGACCAGCAACCCTCGAGGAAGCTTCGAATAGCATCCGATGCTAATTGGACCCTTCAGATGTCTGCTTTGAATAATTACGCGCGGAGCGTCTTCGAATTCGCGCGAGCACCGTCTTCCATTTCTCCGTTTCTTTCCCATTTAACCCGCGGGATACGGTGTGTTCTATTCTTCGACGGTCAATTCTAAATGGCCGCTTTCAATCCAACGGCCCTCGGAGGCTATTCTTTCCCTATCCGCGTCTCGTCGCGGCGCTCGAGCGGGATTTTTAAATGCCTCAAGCTATTTCGATGCCACGCACGATCGTAATATACAATTTCCGCGGGCTCGACCGAGCGGATCGAGTTCACTTTCAATGATTTTTCACCGGGAAGAGTGGCCTTTTTTCACTAGACTGGCGCATCGGACTCGTTAATTGCTCTTGCCTGTATCAAGAAAATATCAGTCAATGCTTCGGGGTTTAATAGTGGTTCGCTTTTCCTTGAGGGGCTCCGGCTCGTGAATAGTACAGATGAAATTCGTTTTCTTCTACGTTTAGTGTTCCAGCTTTTGAAAGTAGCAACGCTAAACGTGCCGCGAGCGATCAATTCGAGTGCAATTAAATATAAAGTGTACTAATCCCAAAAATAGTTTCTCTGTGATCTTTGCTTCTGGTTTCTCATTTATTTTCAAGAGAAATAGTCAAATTCGACGATAAAAGCATAAGCGAAGACCGAAACAAAATTTTCTTCTTAAAATTAAATTAGAATTTTTTAGACGTCAAACTCTTTGCAGAATTAACACTAAACGTACCGCAACCGGTTAAATTGGTTTTAAAATTTTATTTAACATTCTGCATTCTTGTTTGTTCGTTTAACTTTATACCAATTCCTACATTGTCTGATTAATCAGTGTTCCAATTTTTGTCTTTCCTTTTGTGCCTCCTTTCACTAAAAAAAGGTTATCGTTTAATTTGCTTATTTTATAACCAGTTATTAGATTCGTTATGATAGGAACAGGTATATTATGAAACGCTGGTGCGTTTTATTAACTGTTTTGGTTTTGAAACATTTTCACAGTATGTTTCGTAAACTTGGTAGTTAAATGTAATTTTCATGGAAGAATTCAAGTTACTTGTTCACTGTGAAGGGAACGTATGGTGAAATGGAAGAGAAAGGTAGATTTGAACGTATGTATGCATGTAACGATTAATTCATATACAAAAAAGGAATAAAATTTGAAAATTTGTGGAGCAGACACGCTTCCCTTGTTAGTAATTAGCTACTTTTTGATATTAATGATTGTGCCGATGAAGTATACGTATTCAATTATGTATTCTATATTAAAGACACATTAGTTATAATACATTTTTTTAATATGTGTAAGGAATTATATGATAAATTATCATTTCTTATTTTACTTCACTGAAGTATTAGCTTAAATTCATTTTATTTGCAGTAGATTTAACGTATTGAAATTATTGCCAAGGGAAATAAACTACCATAGGAGTTTTAAGTTACATTTTAAGGGAACATACCGATCACACAGATTTCAATGATATTTACATGGAAGATAGTTATCGGAAAAACATTTGACACTTATTTTTCTACCGGTCATCGTTCACGTTGAAGTGGCGAAAAAATTGACAAAAAATTGTCCTGCGTACTCCGGTTCCCGAGGTATTCTAAAAAATCACTTTTCCACCCTCCATGCTGAATATTGTTTTCATCCACTAAACATGAACAATGGTCGATAGAAAAAGCTGACGAAAATAATCTAGTACAGGCTTGATACATAATTCTCTTATAGACTTTCCTTTGCGAACAATAAAGTCAACAAATAAAAAAGTCTTTATACTCTCCAAAAAACAGAAATATCCTTAAAGAATCGCCAAAACGATACCCAGTATATAATTTCGCGTAGCATTAATTATATTAAAAGAAAAATGTAACAAACGCAGATAACATTTCAAATAACAAATAAACTCTTTCTAAAAAAAAAAAAACAATTGAAAAACAACAAAGTTCACAGCACACCAAGAAAATGTCAAATATCTCTAAAAAAAAAAGGTGAGAAAATGCAAATAACATTCGTAGTGCTTCAAGCAATATTAAATGTTTCTAACAGGTAAGTTTTAAACAAGACTGAACAAGTGAATTGTTATAAAAGAAATCGTTTGGTGGTCAAGACAAAATTCAAACGAGATCCCCGGAAGGTGCAAGAAACAGTGACGATGTTCCCGCTGTTTCGGCCCGATTAATGGCATATTTGCCGCGCGTTCAGCCGTGCACGACCAATTAAATTTCGAGTGAAGGCTCTTCAACGTAGACGACCGGGGAGCGGCATCAATTGTCGCATAAATTTATAGGACGCTGATGGGGGTTCGCGACCGTGCAATCGACTGACACCAATTTACGAGGGGGAGGGGGGTGGCGTGTCATCCGGGGCCGGCTCGCCAGGCGAAATCGTGTAAACCGGTGTTGCCGGAGTTTCGACCGCGCGACGACACCCTAAACGCTTCCCACTTATCCCTATTTTCATATTCAGCGCGCATCCAGCCGTACGGGAATCGCGTTTGCACCATCGAATACTACTGTGTCGACCGATAAGCGTGAAAACAATTTTTATATTCGATCGCCAACTCGTGGCGTCCCAATTTCACCTATAACGAGTTCACGTCGCCGCTGTAATTCATGGTTTTTCCTATCTAGCGGCGAAATTCTGAAAATGTTTGAAAATATTGAACTTAACGATAGGTAAATTAATTTTCAATTAGATGGAAATTTTTTCTATTTACCAAAACAGTTTAAGGAATTACGTATTTGATGGCATGCGTGTGAGCTATGAGTGGTACACGCCGGTGTGAAAGCATTAAAGTTTTTCGTCTCCATACTTGGGTTCAAACTGTTGGTCAATATTCTTCGAGACATTTTTCCAACCTTATAAGAAGTATAAAAAATGTCTGATTAATATAGATTCTAAAAGCCATTGTTTCGATAGAAGATCAATTATTATTATTCATTAACCCCGTGCCTTACAATTTATTTGTCAACTATGATGAATACAACTCCTTTGTCATTAATAATTTATTAAGAAAAAGGATAAAATGGTAATATATAATATATCAATCTTTACTCCAAAGTATAATAATTAATAATAGCAGAATAATATTTACTTTGAATTCAAAAGAATCGAGTAACATTCATGGCATATAATAAGTAAGTCACAAGTTGTTGCCCCACTCCCTTAATTTCACATTGATGTATCGTACCGATTCTTCTATCCAATTCATTTATGTTTATTTACTATACTGTTAGATACTGTACAATTTGCACAATATATTATCAGCCTCAAATGTCGTAGTACGTTCGTGAACGGGAACTGTAGGTCCCAGGGGCAAATCGCGCTGTCACTTTGGAAACTACAATATCGCCTTGGTAACTGGAATATCGCCTTGGCGACTACAATATCGCTTTGGGAACCACAGTATCCTATGGAGACCTACAGTCAGGTGGTCCACTAAAAAATTGGAATTTACTTACTTCGGGAACTACTTTCCAGCCGTATCGAACGCGCTCACCCAGGCGGAAACACGCCGGTTTTATAATATTCTTTTATCTCGAACGGATGTCGTCCGGTTAGGCGAAATTGCGCCTTGTAGCGGCGACGATATTGCCGACAATTCTATTTCGGTTAATGGCCATCGATGACGAGGAGCAATTAAATTAGCGCGGATTACGAAATGCGCGTCGGTGTGTGTGAAATAGGGGGCGTGGGGGTGGCCGGCCGGCGGAGAACGGAGGCATGGGTATAAATTTGGGGTAGGCCTGGGTAGTGGTACCATGTTTCAAACACATCTGTGCCACATACTCTCTCCCTGTCTCTCTCTTGGTCCCTCCCACGCGATTTCATTCAGCACCTCCTCTATCTATCACGATCTCTCTCTCTGTTTCCGTTTCGCTACACCGAATATAACCTGTCTCACTCCTCACCTATTTCTCTTCCCTCTCTTCCCCATTTTCTGTCTTTCCTTCGTACCTCTTCTTTCGGTTTCCTTACTCGATGCATTCCGTTCTGCTTTGTTCTCCTCGTCGCACTAATGCGAGC
The DNA here is from genome assembly GCF_051020985.1 of Nomia melanderi. Classification (NCBI taxonomy): domain Eukaryota; kingdom Metazoa; phylum Arthropoda; class Insecta; order Hymenoptera; family Halictidae; genus Nomia; species Nomia melanderi. The sequence continues at coordinate 12,468,245 of NC_135008.1, forward strand.
ACCACTGGTCCATGAGCGTGTCTCGCGTCTTGCTCGATCACGTATCCTGGCTACCATCCTCGTCCATCCTCCACGGTCGTGTTTCAACCCCCTGCCACCTGGCCGGCTCCTAGTGCCAGACCCGAATCGACCTAACGCTCGCCGTGACCGATTACAAATCTGACCAATTAGGGGCACACTGCGCCCCGCTGGGTCTGAATTGGCGGCCGTTGCGAAGGCGACGCTGTTACCGTTTAGGCGGCTGTCGGCTTTCTCGAGGAACAGCTTTCGATTGGTTAATCATCGCAGAGAGAAATATTGATTTCGATGATTTATCTGATGCGTCTCGGTCATGGGGATTCGTCATCGAGCGGGATAATTCGGTTTGGTGATTAACCCCTTTGCATGTAATCACGTGTGGTAGGGATTTCTGTAATAGTTTAACCACGATTAATGTTGACTTGTTGTGTGGAGGTTCCAGTGGAAGATTATTTTGCTGTAGTCAATGATTTAGATTTAGAGTGAAAGTGAACTTAACAATGAGGGCTCCTTACAGTTGTTTTTTAATTATTAATGATAAAGTGAATATAGGAATAGTGAAGAAAATCGCGTGGCCATAGGTTAATTTGATACTTCTTTATTATATGTGTTATTATATTATATGCTTCTTTATTATATGTGTTTTGTCATTTCAGCAATGTCACTGTTTGATTATAACTCGCTGCATTATGTAAGAATGAAATGAATAATTTCCTTGTTACAGAGTGGAAAATTGACAAATAGTGATTTATGCATTGGTTCAATAAATTGCCACAATTCAATATCTCTATTAATTTTGTAATCAACGTTGAAGAGCAAAACAGTGTTGACCCACATCGCATTTATCTCTCGTATTCGTACGTAATTAATACACGTCAATTTTGCATATCCTTTTTATGAATGCGGAACGAGAAATTTCGTCCCCTTTGTCCGAGTTTCATTTGCAGTAGTGAGAACCGAGTGAAACCAATTCCGCGTGGTCGCCTCGCGTAACATATAAAACAATACAAACAAAGCTTTAAAGCATATTTTCTTTCTATTTGTTTTTTATATAACTTGAGGCAAAAAATTGTTCATCTATCCTCATGCATTTCAGAGAGGCACAAAATATATTTCTGAAATTTTCTTCAAGCAATCTGTCATTTTAATTTCAAAATTTGCAAGCAGCGAATATGCATTAAATATGTAAAAAAGTACTAAGTACATTTTGATTTAATGAAATCTATGAATCATGAAACCTCTATACTTTTACCTTCAGATTAACTTAAACTATTCTATCCCACGTACATACAAATCCATTACAGATGAAAGTAGGGTACTTTTGATTTAAAATTAAAATAATAAATAAGCACACATAAATACTCCAACAAAAAGACATAAATTTATTTTAAAATAATAACATTTAAAACCTAAATAAAATACCATATTACTACCTCCTGTATTGCACAATGAATACAATTTCACATATCCCAAACCTTAATCACCAGATTTTATTTTCATGAAACCTTGACTTTCATACGCACAAAGAAACCTACAAAATGCATTCAGCTAATATGATAATCCTCAGAAAATCGTTTCGAGCAATAGCGAAATACTGTCGAAGGATTAATAAGAGCAGACAATAATGGGCATATCAACAAACGCAATTTAAATGATATTTACACCATGAAATGTTTAAACAAAGCGGTGCAAGCTCGCCGCGCGAAACAGTTTAATTTTTCAAAACGCGATATCGCGACGTTCAGGTGTTTAAACTCGATCGGATATAATTTTCCGTGCAAACTATACGTGTAACGAAACATCACCATCAAGTTATGAACAATTCCAACAGTATAATACTTTAATAGTTCCTGACGGAGCACTAAAGCCGACCCGGAATAAATAAAAACTTTACTGGCACGTTACACCATATCCGCGGCACACTCGTACCGAATAAATCGCAGCTACGGTGATATTCTCGTCGCCGTAAAATCTTGCGCTGTGCCCCCATGCAGCGGTCTGCATGAAATTCTTATAGTGGCTCACACTAAAATTTAATTGGAGAAAAAAACAGTCCGGGATAGCGGACGGAAAAAAACGGCCAAGTGCATCGAAATGAATACGTGCACCAGAAAATAAGACCAGCGCTAACAATTTTTGCGTTGGTCTCGATTCAATCGGAGTTTTCCGCTGGCCTGTTCCTCCCCATTTCTCTTCATCCCCCTCAAACCATCATAATTCTCACTATTCCATAACCCAACCTTTCTTCCTCTGTTAACCTTTTAGTTACGGCAGTACTAACCTCGAAGATATAACTCTGTAGTATAAATATATAAATGTAGCACTGTGATTTGAGACTGATAGCATTTTCCATTGTGCAATTACGTTAGATTAGATTTTATATTTCGTTAAATATAGACTAGTGTGCTCAGCTTTCAATAACAGAGAAAAAATTGAGCCGCTATAGTGGCATACCGTTTAAAAAGATGACATACGCGAAAGTATAGTAACTAAAAAATTAACACTAGAACTACTATGTATTTCATCCGATTAACACTAAACATTCCAACACTTTGTGGAGTATTCTAGCGATTAGTACCCGAATATCGGGACTGCATTCGGGCATTAATCGTACAGTGGTGTTCATTCCAAGTAGAGGTAAGATCCCAGCCGATCTCCTTTGTTTGTCCCCTGTAGAAAAGGATGGTGCGACTGAAAGGACAGGAGATCTGAACTTCGCAACGATCGAAACAAACAGACGAATGAGGAGACGTAAATTGCAATGTTAAACTGTTTTGTTTTTCATTTTTATTGACTGAAACTTTTATCAATTCAATCGTGAGATTTTTCTTATTAAAAAGAGACCAAACATGATATATTTTGGGATATATTTACTTATTTAATAAATTGCAATAATTTACTTTCTTCTAGTAAATTGTGATTTAAAGTATGTCATGTTTGGTCTTGTTTTAATCAGAAGAATTTTTCACATGCGTTAATAGAGGTTTCATTTACAATGGAACCCTTATAGAAAATTTTATCATTGCATTAATATTGTCTTATCGATACTTACCACCACTAAACAACGTATTATTTTACAACTACTCGGCCGTCGAGCATCCCGGCTTGCTGAGGGGACTCTCCTCTCAGTGGTGGGGATGAATGCCGGGTACTAATCGCGAGAATACTGAATATATGTATTCCTACCGTAACCACTCAAATAACTGATTATAAAATGAAGTTGGACGATATATTTTTCTTAGCGGAAACAGAAACAAAACGAAAGGCAAACATTGAAAAATTGGTTAATCGGATAATACAAGAATTGATATGAAATTAATTGAACGGAAGAAAGCACAGAATTTTTAATCAAATTTTAGAACCGGACATTTGACCGATCACAGTACGTTTGACTTTGATGTTTAGGTACTTATAAAAATGATAAAGGTACATTTTCTTAATCTAACGACAGTGCTGTAAGATACATCATAAATCTATCACTTTGAAAATTGTTGTGCATTGTGTATAACGACCCTCTGTAAATCACGATATTTGTAATTTTCACTGATATATTTAACTTTTTTCACCCGAACAATTTAATTATTGCTTTGAAAATATCTCAGAGGGGAATTCCGAGTACAAAGGGTGAAGGATTATGAATTAGAAAAAATGGCAAAGAAGTCAAACCTAACCAAGACAACGCTTACTCAAGAGAAATGGAGGATTCTATCTATTGGTTAACAATGTGTTAGTATTCGTCACATTATGCAACTACGAAGCTATTCTTCAGCTATTAATTTTTTAAAGAATTTCGTGTATTAGACGCGTATACAGCGTCAGCAATTGCAACATGATAAAATTCAAACCGATCATTTTCAGTGGTACGACGGTCCCAGTGTTAAAACGACTATCAATCCTTTTTCTTTTTCGCTTTTCAGGTTTCAACTTTGCTCGAATTACTCGTCGCGGTATTCTGCGCGCAACGTGGCAAGAGAGACAATCGGGTGGTTGGTTGGGGGAGGATGAGCGGGCGAGGGTAGCAGGTATAGGGCGCAAAAGGGAGCCGGAAAATTCGGATGCACGCGGCCGGCTACCGGCGACGATAATTTATTATTCGCTGTTGGGCCGCCGCCGGCTCGATCCATACAGGGTGGCTACCGGGTTACGGTGGCGCGCCGCTTTCGAAAAGAGAAAGAGGCGGCGCGCGCGCGTCGTCGGGAACCGTTAGGCCGCGTTCAGACTTGCTATCGTATCCAGGATCTGTTAAATTTAACCCTTCGTACCAATAACTATAAAACGTTGAATTCTACCGCTGTAAATTACTTTAATTCATTTCCTTAAAAATAAATACAAGCTTACACCTAATAATATTAAAAATAAATCGAATGCAACGGATTAAATTAACACTAAAACTACCAAGCAGTTAAATGACTTTTTAAAATTTCTCTATAGAGACTCTAAGAGTGCATCTATTGAGATGTTATTTAATTTATAATTCAGTTTAGGTATTGCTAAATCAATTTCTTTAATCATTTCTCAGAGTAACATCTGTTATATTTTTAATAATTGCCGAAAGAAGAAATCCGGAATGGGCCATTTTGACCTGTCTGATAGTTTTAGTGTTAATAGATATACAATAGAGACAGAGAGAGTTGAATCGGTCGGGTGTTAAAATATTAGACATCGGAAAATGTTCTTGCAGGTTCTTGAACCAAAATTGAAACACAGAGAACGTTTTTGTAAAACAATTTAATTTTCTTTGATACCAACGGGATAAACATAGTTTGTTGCTAACGCCAATTTCATTCATTAAACTAGTGAAATACTGATTCAAATCAGATCTTAATTCATTGCCAACAAGAAAACTGCGGCAATTTTTCCGGTGCTTAATACATATGTTTTAATTGACAGGTCAAATGTATTAACACAAATATGATATTGTTTGATTAAAACTTGGAATTATGACCGGATTTTTTTGTACGGTCCTACGACCTAGAGTGCAGAAGCATCATTTGATGCCGATTCGAAAGAGATTAGATTTTGTCTTAACACGTTACCCACCGGTAGTTGTCAAAAACTTTATTGAAGATTAATAATGAATATCTAAAGAATTATAATTCAAAATTATCAAATTGATATAATATAAAAGAAATGAACTGATGTCCAAGAAAATTACTAAGTCGCTTTTTAACCGCTCGCCTTAAAATAACATTTAAAACTCATAGTGAAGATTTCAAACAGAATTTAACAAACATAAATATTACTCAGTTCTCGTGAATTCAAATTAAATATTATTCTTCCCTTATCAATTATTATACTTAACGTGGGTATAGGATATGCCTATAATTTTTCTTTTTTTTCAATAAATTATCAAGAACAAAGCAGTTCTATCAATCACAATTGAAATACAGATCGTATAGCAAAAGGTTAACATAAAATGACAGATTATCAAAAAGCCTATTAACAATTGTCCAACGAATGTGTCACGTCTCTCAGGCGCCATCGTGCGCCAACCGGTTAAATCACATCTTGGTGTTCCGCGTCACCAAGGTATTATTTAAAACGGAGTCCAATGTAAACAAAGGATTAAAATACGCTAATCCAAGTAACAGGTCGTAGTAACGCAGCGGGTAGCAAGTCTGGACGCGGCCTAAGGGGTTACGCACGCTCGGTTGCCGCCCGGGAGTTAAAAAAGAGGAACAGAGACAAAGGACCAGCGGCTGGGCGGACTGGCGAGCAAGAGGAGTGGGGCAGGTGGAGGGAAAAATGCCGAAAAAAGAGGAACGGGAACGAGCGCGCGCGACTCGGTGTTTTATTGCCGGCGGATTTGTCGTATTGACCGACCGGCGGAAGGGGCACACTGGGCTTAAAAGAGCGGGACAAGAGGGGGTTCGGAAGGATCGAACGGGAAACACGAGTGACAGTACGGGCCGACCGAGAGGAATCGATAAAATCGGCTGATTCCCGGGCCCCGTATAAATGATTTTCGGGGTTAGATAGCAATCGCGAGCAATCCTGCGCCGCCGCCTCCGCCGTCTGCCTGATTGATACCGAAACTTCGTTAACCGGCGTGTTTTTCTCGCGGCTCGTTTCGATCGGCGCCTCCGTCCGCCCCCTTTACTCCCCTTTCCGCGACAGGCACCAGCGACACGGAAACGAAGAATCATTTTTCTGCGTTAGAGTCCCGGAACGACGAGGGATCGCGGGACAGGCGTGGTCGATGATCCGATGCACCGCGGGCGGTTTAATTCGGGTCACGCAGAGATTGGTTGATTAAAATTGTTTTCTGTGCCAGGGGAGACACTTTTACCCTTTCCGATGGATAGAAGAGGGACGAGGACGGTCCGAGCCCTTGGGCGTTGGGAAATTCCGTGGTTGAGGTTTGATGACGTTTGGGGGATTTTTTAACGGATTGGTGGTTATTACGTTTGGGATTGATAAACGCGAGCTGAGTGTTTTGTGTTTGTTTAACCCCTTGACCTATAATTTATTTCGTAACTATGATCGATGCAACTACTTCATCGTTAATAATTGATTAGGGAAGAAAAATTGTTCTGCTTATTCTACGTCTACGCTTACGACAAAGGTTAACGGTTGATAATAGAAAAGTAATATTTAATTTATATTTAAAAACGATAAATAATACCTGGATTCGTCAAATTTAGTTCAAAATTTTCGTCGTGAGTCTGACAGGATGTTATAGGGCACAGGTTTAATCTCTGAATGAAGAGCTTTTATCAACTATTCTAATTAAATGACGATGTGATTATTGATGACCAGTGATAGAATTAATGAAAACAGATCTAGCAAGTTGGAGTAACTGGATCGAACAGAATCGAAATGATTATTGAAAGGTGTTGCATCTCTTACATAATACAATAAAACATGCTACCCAGTGAAGCATCAAATTTCACGTCAACAATTTTCTGTACGAACACTTAAAGCGTTATGTAAAAATCTATTATCATTAATAACAAATCCTGTTCTCTCATTGCCAAACTTAACGAAGAAAAACTTAAGAAAAATCCTACTTCCATCATTCTCATCAGATGAACCCCAAAAACAAACGCCCGAAGCGCGAATGGCTGCACAAATAATCAATCTACTACTTAGTTCGTTTTGAAAGGTCACCCGCTCAGCGTCAGAAAACATTAAAATCGTCATTTGCGCGGGACAAAAGGTGACAAAAGGTTTGGCACGCCGAAACTACATAGGAAAATCAACGGGGCATACGTAATTCGTGGGGCGCCAGCGTCGTGTAGCGTCAGGTTCTTTAGAATCTCGCGGGGTGTACGGAGATCGCGAGGCGTGGCCGTTATAAAAATTACACGCATTTCCATCTGCCGAAGCGATACCATCAATCCACAAGACTCAGGAATAAAAGGCGGCCGGAATGAGTCCCGCCGTGAATCGTCCGTTGATTCACGGCTAGCATCCCTTGGTTTTTCTGCGATCTTTCTCTCTCCCTCTCTCTTCCTGTTTTTCACTGTTCCCTCATCTCCCTTCCGCATTCCGTTTCCCTCTTTCTTTTTCCGACGTGTAACTGACTTTTGCCAGTGTTCGCTTTCCTCTTCGCGCTCGTGGCCGCGCCTCTTTCGGGAACTCGGAGAAAGAGAGATTGAAATTGCGGATTAGACGTCTACCTCTGACTGCAGGAACGTGCAGGGACGAGTTGTGAAACCGGCGACCCCCGCGCTGACAGCGAGTAATCCACTCAAACGCGGAGAAATTGTAAGGAAACTGCGACGGAATTACTTCGGTAACGAACCCCGGGAATCTACGCCGTAGACACAATTAGTCGCTGCGTTAAAATTGAGATCGCCTGTTCACCGTTTGATCAAAGTTTTCACTCTGAAAATGCGGCGCTTTGCTATTGAATCATTATTTTGGAATGAAGAAAGGATTTTGAGATTTTGTTTTTGGGTTGGTAGTGGATTGATCCAAGTGTGTTTTCTGGAGAATTGATTTATTTGTTAGTGGTGTCATACAGGTTTATTAACGATATGTAACTGTAATTTAGTAGTATATCGATTAAGTGATTTTGTTACGCAGTCATTTAATATAGAAAATTCTATGCGAGATTTCAGAAACTAAACATTTTAGCGTTATATAGATTCTTTAATGTTTTGAAGGATTCATTTAGAAGATTGGAGTATTAGAAGTTTGATGCCTTGGTGAATGCCTAAATAGAATGTGATACTTGAGTTAAATACACATTTCTAAGCCTTCAAAATTTCGGAAGTATTTCTTTGGTTATTGTGTGTTTACGATAGAAATAATATTTCAGTTACTAAAAAGGAATGTATGAGAAACAGGACTTTATTAAAACTTACTGAAAGAATCTGTAACAATTGATGCATCGTGTATCTGAACAAAGTTCTTTCGATATGGTATTCATCTGCACGAAGAAGTTATCGAACCAACCATAAATAGAGCGATACACTGATGGCACAAGTGTCGACGTCTTTCGAGAAGGGAAGATAAGAACGGAATATTCGTCGATATGCAAATGCTTTTACAGCCAGTAATGGAGCTGTAACTCATTAAAATCGCGAGATGAAACGCCGTTAAAGTAAATACGAGCGACTGCGACGCGTCACGGTGAATTTTCCTAAGCGACTTCCTAGAAAATTTGTTCGCACCGATCCTGCAATCTTGTAACGACTTGGCAGACTAAAATGTCACACCAATGCGCTTTCTGCATTAATTTTATAGCAAGATGTACTATAATGGAGTTGTATAATAGTTGATTAATTCGAAGCTTAATAGTGTCTCGTCTCATCGTGTCTCCAACATAAATTATATCCGGGTATTCTTATAGACCTATAAGAAAATAAAAAAATTTGTGAACAATATAACAAAAGGTATAAATACGTTATTCTGTGACAAGTTGCTCTGAAAAATTGAACATTTTTCAAATACATTTCTATTTACAAAAGTAATCATAATTTATTATTACAACTGAACGACAATTTTCTTTTATATTTATAACGAATTCAAACATGAGAAACAGTAAATTATGAAGCATACAAGTCTGCAGTTTGGTTTCAACTTATCTATGACATCTTAACTTTGATCAGGCCCTAGGGTCTTTTTCGATCCAAATCGAGATTAAGTTTTGCTGTGATTTTTTAAAGGGGTAGATAAAGGTTAAAAAGTGATACACTTCTGCTGGTATAAAAATTTTCTTCCAGAAAATGAAGTATATGACTGCTGTTCTGATATTTTCTTTTCGACAGTGTTTATATATAGAAACCTTCGCCACAGGCAAAGAGAAATGGTAGTTACAAGGAAACAGATTTGAACCATAAAGGGAATATAGTAAAACTTCTCGTCTGACGTTTTTTATTCTCTGACGAGATGGAGGAGCATTCTGAGATAGTGCGTCCTCCGTTTATTCCACTTCTCCGAACGGTGCGGTATCCGTTTACCAAACTTTTTATGAAAACTGCGGAAATGAAATTGCTTTCTTACTGTGGATGCATCACATTAGAATACTGTAACTGTGTCAGCACGTCTCTCGTATGAGTTTCGAGCCGCGTATATGCGCAATTTCTCATCTGCGATTCAGTGTTTACTTAATTTTCATATTTCCTGAATAAACTTACATAGATAAGAGTTCGATGAATTTCACAGTATGTGTATTTGGATTGTCAAACAGTTTTATCATCTTTTGTGCAAATTAACCGAATGACAGACGTTTCGAGAAGCAGTAAGCATTATTACTGTAAGAATACATTTGAAAGTTCACCGAATGACAGATTTTCCAAGATTTAATAGTCATTATTATCATATCAAATAGATTTCATTAATGTTTACTATACTTATTCCACTATTTCACAATATTCGTTTTATTTTATTCGTTACATAATTCAATTGTAAAAACCGTTGTTAATACTTAACCGATCGATGCACTGTGGTTGTGAAGTGGAAGAATTTTCATTGACGGCTGACAATATTTTGTAAGTTTGCAAAAAGTGAAGAGGTACTATGAATTCTCCTAGCATATGATTCTTCTCAGAAAGAATATATAAATTTATAAAGAAATTCATAATTGCTAGAATTAATAATTTAGAAGGCTCTTCAATCTACAACAAAGTAAAAACAGGTATTTTTACCCGCCCGGCCAGTTAAGTGTTACATAACTCAATATCCAACTTAACGCCATAATACAAAAATAAAACTTTAAATCGTTTTCACGAGTGTCACCAGTTACCTCTCTTCTTTCGCGATACGCTGAATCGCACCCGTCCACAGCCGAGCCACTTGTCCGATTATGTTAACTACACTAACACGCCGCGTGTGATCGCGTGTTACAAGCAAACGATGATTCGGCCGCGTGGGCGTATAATGGAGCGGACTCGTTTGAAACACACAGGAAGCCGATACACGTCACGCGACAACTGCTTCGATACACGTGATTAAAGCAGCACAGCCTTGGCGTGTCGATTAAATGCCCTCTGAAGTGTAAAAGCCAATTTGGGAATGAAATAGCTTTCGAGAAATTAATCTTCAATCGCTAGGTCTGACGGGGAACGGCGCCTGCCGAAAGTATAACGTCGCGTGTTTTTAACTGCGTTCCGTTCTTGTGTCACTTAGGGCAGGGATGGCGAACCACTGACACGCGGGTCACGATGTGACCCACCACTCAGTGGCCCACTTCTCTTTTAGGTACTTATTCCCAATAATGTCCAGTTATTCTACTGTAAAGAGAACTTTTAGGCACTCTGCACTTCTTTATAATTCAAGAATCTTAAAAATCATCGTTCATTATTGAAGATTTCAACGTTCTGTAGGGATGCGAGAAAGTACCTCTTACAGTAGCTTAACTGGGCATTATAAATTGTTTAATTAATACTTGGCAACTTATAGCAGTGATGAGAATTTAAGAATTTTTCAGATAGGTCCAGCCATTTCTTACAATTTTCAGGCGATTTGGTTTTTTTATAATATATTTATTATTATATAAATTTGTTATAAAAGTTTTATTTTATAACATTTTTGAAAACTACAAATTATGAACGTAGAATTGAAACATTAGCAGAAAAGATCGAATCAATGATATTTGCTCGAATACTGTGGATATTGCGGCAAGAAATCATATTATTCTTTTCATTCATTGTTATTCTTATTATATTCCCATTCAACACGTTAAGTACTATGTTGCTTTTATATAGTTAATCATTTCCGTTTGTTATTTGTACATTTTACGCTAAGCGGTAATTAAACTTAAAATAGTTCTGAACTGTTAAGGGTTAGCCAGCTCAATAGTCTTTCTTCATTTTTTTTTGTAAAGAAAAGAAAAGAATGACGAGAATCAGAGATATCTACAGTTGAGAATCCCCTTTACACTCGGAAATAGATTATAGAAGACTTCAGTTATATTGAATTTAAAAACAAGGAGTGACTCGTGCATAAAGGAAAAGAAGCAGGGAAACTTTAAAGAACACCGCGTATCGCGGAAACCAACAAAGCCGGACAGCTTGCGAAAACTTCAGTTATACGGCCTTGTAACTGCCTGGCGGGCGAAGGATAATTAAAAATAATTACCGGACCAAGCTAGCCTTTCCTTCAAGCGACGACGACCAATTAATCCTCGGAATACTGACAGTACAATGATCCCACGTGGCTCTTGATAGACCATGATTTATCCGCACATATTTTTCTTCTCTTTTTTTATTAGGGTTACCGGAAAGTAGTGTCGTTTCTTAAACATAGAGTTCATTTCAATTTTTTAAATTATACATGAAACATTCAATCAATAAGATAGTCACCGTCATTGTGTATGACATTTTGCCATTTGTAAATGAGTTTGTGTATGTTCCTTTTCTAAAAAGTCCTTGTAAACAAAAAAGTATTTGATATTACCTCATTAAAACATTCAATAAATATTCAACTAAAATTTCAATGTCCACCTAATAAAATTTCATTGAGAAAATAAACAAAGAATTGTAAGTAGTTTAATTACAATAAAAATATAATAAAATCTGTGTGTACTGCACGTAGTGTATATAATGTAATATTGTTCAGCAGGTATAGAATATATTTTATTCCTATTATATTTATTTTTAGCAACTGTTACGTTTGAATTTACGTATATTATATAATGGTAATTACGTATTTCATGTAACAAGTCGTTATTGTGAGCAACAAGCGACCATCTCCATTTTCTTTTCATTCTTCTACCGCATACCAACTTACGACTGTGACGTTCTCGCCTGCAATTAGGGAATTTCCTGGTGAAAAGTGTAGCTCTTAATTCGCGCGACCATCTAGTCCATACGTTTCGGAACGGGACAACCGTTCGAAGCGTGTTGCATCAAGTCCGAGTTGGGAAACACGCTCGAGTGTCGTGAAATAGGTCGATCCGAATAGGACTTTCGAACTCGAGTTTAGTTTAGTGCGTGTCTACGGCGTGTGCTTGTTCCCGGGGAAGTGGAACGTCTGTCCCCGGGTAAACTTTTTGTATTATAACTTCAATCGGAATACCTGTGTGCGTGCTATTGGCATTTACGGCTGGAATTTTTCTGTTTGTATTATTTGTTATTAAACACGGTGTATTTTGCTTTGCGTCTTATTTCGTTAGTTAATCGAGTTACAGAACAATCATCTTTTGGAATGTATCTGTACGTAAACCACACTACAATATATATTGAATTTTTATAAAACGAAATTAATTACTTTCAACGGTTCATGCACTAAAATTAGCGGAATTTATCATGGAGCACTGTAAAGGTTAAGAAATGTATCGTGGTGCAATATTCGAAGAATTACAAAAAGGATGAACAATCACGCGAATTTTTTTATACTGAACTAAACTGAAATTATAGGTATTCAAATGTTGTATATTCAAAGTTATAACTTAATAAATAAGAATATTTCCTTCTTCTCCAGTTATTCACTTTTCTTGAATTGCATTGAATATTTCTTTACAATAAACAATACAAGATACAAATTCTGCGCCGGAATAATACAAAAGACAAATTTTGTACAGAAGAACATACAAATAATTGAAATAGTTAATAAGAAAAAAAGCGCATAGCAAACAGCCGTGCGGCGCTGCTAAACACTGAACAAAATCATAAAAATTGTTAATTGACATATCAATCGTCATACTACCAACATATAAATGACATAAAATTTTATATAGGTCTAACAGACCTCTATAATATAAATTACCGTGAATTTTGATATTGACTTCATAAAACTTTGATGAGTGTTTACTCGGCAGTTAAAGTGTTAATATAATCAATATCTAATCCCTATAAAAATTGTAACAATAGACTATTCTCAGTTTCTTCAGATACTCATTATAGTATTCAACTGAAACTATTTATCCTCGTAATTATTTCGAATATTCAATGTTTTGAAAGTATCAATAATTACGAAACAAGGAAGCCAAAAAGAGTCATTTTGATTTGTATGGTAGTTATAGTGTTAAAGTTTAAACAGCTAGCCGGAAACGGTAAGTAAGCGATCGACTCGCGAGTCTTATGGGTACTTGTTGAGATGACCGAAACGTGTCGAAGTGGGTAGCGGAATGGTATTTGTGTCGGTCACCAGGGAAAGCGGGACGAAGAAGAAAATCTGCGCGAGTGAAGTGACAGAGAAAAGTCGCGGGAAGATGTCCGCTTGGTGAAAGAAGGAAGGGTGCAGCGGAGCGTAAGGGGTGGACGAGAGGAGGGAAACTCTTAACTCGGTCCCAAGTTCGACTTGAAAGGCTAGAGTTTCCGTCCTTCAACGGCCATCGCTCTTTAAACGCGAGCCAGAAAGACCCCCGTTCAACCAGCCGTTCCTTGGATACGTACAACCATTCTCGTACTCGAAGAAAAACGTGAGACTCGCTACTCCATATACGCTGCATTCAGAATACATCACATTTTATGATCGAACGCGGCCACTGTGCAACACTGATTCGATTTTCCGGCGTCGCGTGATGGTCGTCAAGCGTTGCATATTAAGGGGCTGATGAATATTTAGCTGATAGTAGAATCGGACGGTCCTGGTCGGACGTCAAGTCGTTCTGACGGGTTTAAGGGGATGTCCGCAGTTTTCGGATGCGACGGAACATTTGGAACAACGTTTTGATACTGCCGTTGATTAAATTTCGATATTGTGGTTTGTTGGTTTTATTAGTGTTAACGGTGGTGGAAGCTGTTACTGGTTTTATGTAATTATCAAAATTTGTACGTTTTAAGTTGTATAGTTTTATATTATTTCGTATAATTTTGTATAATGTTATATGTTCTATCATATATAATCTATGATAAATATTTATTATTCTAAAGGTCTAGTCAAATGAAAGCGTATGATTATGTTTGTACTTCATCTTATTACAATCTTTTAATCTTGTTACTTTTGAATAATAATTAATTCGGAAAACAATCAATTATTCATATTTCATTGTTTTAACAAACAACTAGTAAGTTGTAATATACCTTAAAACCGGTGATTACGAATGTGGAACAATAATATATCGAATACACATGTACTACAATTATTTTACAAATTTTCAACAACTAAACAAGGTTTCCCAAAATATAAACTTTTCACAGCTCCAAGCGTCCACCAGCACTTTTTTAATTTCCCCAAAATCAATCAATTTCAATGAACTTCTAAATGACATCGATATTCCATTTCCATTTCGTAAAATTAATTACTTCGCAACAATGACTATTCCAGCCCGAACATCCCCCACAATAACGAGCCATTCACAGCGAGACTATAAACCGTACATTCACCATTCATGGAATGCAACATTGATTCAAGTAGCACGCAAAAGAAACTCGACGTCGGTAAGATTAAGAATTCTCGCGCGGCGGGGGTTGAACGACCGCAAGACGTAAACAAATTCCGTGGGGTCGCGCAGGGGGCGGACGAAGTTTGTTCCACGGTATAAATTGGAACCAATTTCAATATTGAATGCATGTCACAACTTCCACAGCTCGATGCACGTTCTCGTTTAAAATGTCTCACGCTCGCTGATACGCGGAAACACTCTCGCGCGTACGCGCGCACACACACATACGCACATGTGCTGGCGCGGGCGTACCACCACGAAGTACCGCAAGCTATTTTATTCACATCGAACAGAATAAAATACGCTCCTCGGGCTCGGTTGCTTCCGCGCGGTAAGAATTCACTTTGCATTTTTACATTTTCGTCGAAAGATGAAATCGACGTGAGATTACCGCGAACGGTAGGAGCAAGAGAGAAGAAGACGTATCCTTGAATGGCAGCCTTTCGTCTTTCCACGACTTTACCGGGGATTCGCCCTCTCTTCAGCATTTAAGGTACTCGTCTCTTCGACGATTCAAATTTTAATTCAATTACGCCGGGGGAGAAGACAAGGAAGGGAAAGAGGACGACTACGACGCGTTCCTCCTCGAGTCGTTCGCGCGTCCCCCAACTCCTTCTTCCCCGCTACCCTTTTTTCCTCTCCGCGTTCCCAAGCCGGCCTCTTTTTTCCGCCACCTTCCCCCGCGAAATCTGAATTTAATTATGACCCTTCACGTAGCCGTTTTACTCTCCCGCCCCCGTCGAATCCCCTCGCACCGCGAGTCGTGGCCTATCTCGATCGTGCATCAGCCGTCTTCCGAACCTTAAGTTGAGTCTTTCTTCACTCTTTCCGTGCCCCTCAACCCCTACCACTTGCCGTTCTAGCCAGCCATAGACGACAGGGTCGTCTTAAATTTCAAAAAGCGTTTAACCCGTCCATTTCTTTCCTATTTCTACGGACCCCATTCCAGCTTTTGCCGTTAAATCGTATCCCGCCCGTGATTCGGCGAGACAGTTGGATAAACGAGTTCCACGGAGTCTAACGATTCCGGAATCGTCGGGACTTGAATAGGTAACGGGTCTAGGACACGCAGCGGAACGAGGACGCTGAGTTGTTATAAGAGGAGAAAAGTGTGTACACACAGTGTAGGGAAATAGTTGTAGAATGTAAAAGATGGACTATATTCGTGGATTAGAAGGAAATGCTACCACTGAGAAAGGGTTAAGGAATTGATATTCGCACAGTTAGAAACAGTATTTCGTTCTGATTGAATTGTAAAAAAGATAGAGTACAATATGATAATTATGATTTGTTCAGTACTTACAATAATAATAATTAATTATAAATTTGAAAATATTAATTTCTCGACCATTGTGTTGAAGTTACTTTTTCAATTCTAAGAGTACCATCTATCCTTAAGATCCAGAATCCTTTATCTTTAACACCCTGTATACCGAAACGGACCGTAATCATCGGATGGCTTGAATGGTTCTCCAGTATGTAGATGTAGATGTATGTAGATGCAGATAACGATATAAGGTATGATATCGATTAAACGTCGAATAAATATCCGTACAAGGTAATAATAATGGGTAGCATCATGAAAAGGCGTAATAGCGTATTCAGCGGTGGTTTACGGGACTGTCTGCTCGCTTCAATCTTCATTAATTCTCTTTTCTGTTGCGTTCGCCCAGTCCCCCCCCCCTCCCAGTCCTTATTCTTGTCTCGATTATCCTCCATGAACCGCCAGCTATCGACTCATTTTTTTCGTTCAGCTCGTTCATTCCGGACCGACTCATTTTCCGCTTCTTTTCTGCTGTACCTTCCCTTGCTTCTCTTTTTCTTTCGTCCGTTCTCTCCTTCTCTCTTGCTCTTTTTCTCTCTTTCTTTCTTCCTTTCCTCCTTTTTTTTGTGTACAATTTATTCGGCTGGCATTCTGATTGCTTCGATACCGGTCTGGAGATACCGAGGCTCGCGGCAATCGCAACTAATGCCAATTAAACGGACCGACATCCATTAATTGACGGTTTATATTCCAGCCAGATCAGCTTGCTACGATTCGGCGCTTTATGATACCGCCGTGGTTAGAGATCCACGGTTGCTTCGTTCGTTAACAACGATAGGAATTCGTGGTTTTCAATTTTTTAAAGTGCCGTGTTAATAGATCGTTATTCCCGCTTTACGTAAATGAATTATGATTGACAAGGGAAATTATCGAACCCGGAAATTCAAAAAATTATGAAACTTTGTGTGTAAGTAGAGTAAGTCAAGCGTAATACATTGCAATTTTTGTTTCATGCCGAATTTCTCTTTGAAAGGGTGAAACCACCCCTTGAAAGAAATGAAAATTTTCCTTTCCGTGGATCATCTTGGAAACGATAAGGGATAGCGAAAAAAAGTTTCAACAAAAAATATATTGTTCTTTGACATCAATAAAATTGCAAACTAAAATTTTTCAAGAATTCAAATTTTTCAAAATAATCCCACCTTCTTGAAAAATTTTTATTTTCAATGTTTCAATGACGAATCCATTTCTTGGATTTTCATGAAAATTAATTCATACGGAAATCGTTTCAGTTATTTATTCAGAAATCTTGTAGATATTTAAATCCCTAAAGATATATCGATTCTAATTCACTTTATTTATGTCAAATAAACTTACTATACTTTTTTAACGAAGAGGAATAGTTTTCCATATCCTTACATTCACATTTATTTTTAACCTTTTCCATAAAGTACTTATAGACTTCTCGTTACAATACATTTCAATCTTCTTTCTAGTTGCAGAGTAAATTGGTAAAGTTTCTAAAGAAACTTACAGACAACTCCAAACAGAAGCTATCACATTTTCATTGAAAGATAAGAAAGAATCAGAAAATCCTTCAGAAGTACAAGTTCTGTAAACAAATTCCTCTTATACAAACGAACCCGTAACTCATTCTTATTAAAGAATATCCATAAAAAATTCTTACACAAATCGATAAGTAAATATCCTAAGAAACAGCTGATATGACAATTGAAGCACAAATATTCAATGCTACAATTATGTGTCAGTCGTAAGGAGATGTAATAAAAAATCCAAAATCAAGAAATACGTACATTTAAATAAATAAATATTAAATAAATAATGAACCTTAAATAAACTTTATAAATTTTAATAAATGAATATATATTTCCAACCAAATATTTTATATTAGGTACCAGAAAAGTTCGTGTGGTTTTTTCTTATCCATGAATTCTGGTCCGACTTCGATTAATATTTCAATAGTCTTCAGTATTAGAACTACCATACCAGTCAAAATGACTGATCTCGGTTTTCCTGTTTCGTAATTATTGGTATCTTCAAAGCATCGAATATTCGAAATGATTTTGAAAATAAATACTTTCGCTCCAAAACTATAATGAATGTCCGAAGAAACTGAAAATAATCTATTATTACAATTTTTATAAAGATTACATATCAATCGTATTAAATGCTCCGTACTTTTAGCGTCAATGAATGAAATTTGTATCAGCAGCAAGTTATGAATATGCCGTTGATGCCAAATAGAATAAAATTAATTTATAAAAAAATTCTGTATATTCAGATTTCAATTTAAGAACTCGCACGAACTTTTTCCGGCGCCTAATATACTATTAATATTATTCGAACTAACCCAGAATCTATTTTCAGGCTACAGTGCAAATTCGTTGTAGCCACGATAAAATCGAGGATCACGGCTGAAACTGGCACGAAATTGTATCGGTGAGCGATCAATCGACCGAGGCTATGAAAATCTCCAGAAGTCGATTCCCAGAGTCGACCAGGGACTCCCCGGTATTTGACATAGCGGGGCAGCCGTATTCTAATTAAACGGTACAACGGCCTGATCTCAGGATGGAATCCCAAGACCGGCATCGATTACCCAGCCAATTTGCGACAAGCCACCGTCCCTCTTCCTCCACCCACCTCCCCACGGGCTCTCCTTTGCTTCTCCTTCGTTCTTCGGGTCCGTTTCGACGAGTTTCCAAGAGGAAATCCCACGAATGCGCTCGTGCCGCGTCAAAGGATGTACAACATAATTCGAAAACGGAACTCTCTTCCGATTGCAACGATATAAACGTCGATAAAGGTGGAACAGAATATTTCTTGACAGATCGGGTTTTAAGTTTCAGTCGTTTCCTTTCTACCCTCTGGAACTCGAGCACTTATTTCTACTGATTCTTTTAATTTTATATTCGATGCGTTGTGCATCGTTTGACAAATTTTAATGGGACGATAAATACGTATTAATAGTTCTTTCTATGCGATGGAATAACACGTGTACGGGTATGCAGAAATATGAGCGACTTTTAAAAAATTGGATGGGAATAGAATTTGTGAAAAGTTCGTATTTTTATTGCGTTTGTTTCTCTGGAAATGGTTGAATTGCGTGTGAAATATTTTTTGGTTTGTTACGGATGCAGGAAGTAATTGGTGAATTCTTTTATTTTATTTCATTTTTTATTTTATTACACAACATTGTCAGATGCTTTAATTAAAGAATCACGACTTAGATAAATTAAAGAATGGAGATTTCAATAAATGTATTTTTGTCATGTGTATAAAAATATAAAAAACAGTCAATTTGATTGTTTGGTAATTCTAGCATTAACGTGATCAGTGAGAATGATACAAAAATATTTTATCTTCAACCTTCGTGCGTTAATTGATAGAGTTTGACCCAACAACTAATATTCCTTTTCAATTATATTCCTCATTAGGGTAATCAGTAAATCAATTTCACTTTGACGAATAGAATACATTAATTTCCGTTTTCCTCTACTCGATTTCACCTTTGACCCAATTCAATTGCAGAGCAACAGTGTCCACGGTGGAAATATTTAATTAAATGCAACGTATATTTAAAAAACACTTCAAGATCACAGCAAACAAGCTTCGAGGATGTCTCAAATATTGTTATAAACATTATAATTTTCAATAAAATTAAAATTAATGTAACATACAAATTCACGTTTCTCGTGAATACGTAAGATTACTATATTATAAATCGCATTGATGCGCAAAATGGCGTTGGAAGTACGAACGGAAACAGCTAGCTCTTCGAAATATCAATTTACCCCAATAATTGTCGCCACCTAGCACCCGAGACTACAACAACTAACGGAGGCGGCGGTGTAACTCGCAAACACTCTCAGGGACGACGGCAAAACCTGCGATCGTCCCAAATTTAAACCGTTTTCCTCGTCGCGTTTCCTTAATAGGTCATTTGCCGTTATGAGCTGAAACACTTTCGCGAAAGAAAGGGTAGGCGAGCGCTATAGATAGTCGGGGGAAAGGACGGTTAGAGGGAAACGCGGGAATAGAGCCACTGTTTATATCAATTTCGTGCCTACGGTGCATCACAAAGGAAATAAAGGGGAACAATTGCACCGTCGCCAAGTGCAATTTGCGCCTAGATATTATAAAAAGGGAAGAAAACGGGACTGTGGCGCGCGCGCGCGGGTGGCTTGCGGAGAACGGAGGGGAAGCAGACAGAAAGAGGACTAATGGGAGGGACAAAATGGTCGGAAGAATGTGGAGAAAAGAGGTAACTAGTACAAAACAAACGGCCTACCGCTCTACGGGCCGCCGTATCGATATATCGTGGGTATATCTAGCTTTTGAGTGTGTCGCGACTGCTTTCCCGGTGCTTTTCGAATTCAATTATCGGCGTCGCGGTAAATCAACGATGAAAATAAACGTAAATTACGAACCGTTTCCCATTCCCCCACCGCCGGCTTTTTTCCTCCGCTGTATAAACGGAAAAATACACTTTCCAATAACTACTTTTTTATTGAAGAGATAAATTCGACGCGCCGACTGTACGAGGTCGATAAGGGAATTCTGTTTTTAACTGCGGTACAGTGACTGAATTTCTGCGGGCGTTGGATACTCAATGTGAAAGAACACATTCGACTGTGTATCAAAAATCTGTAGCGTGTAAACTAAGCGGGAATGTTCGTTCATCATTGCATAACCATTTGCACAACCTCTGACTATCCTATACTGCATTAACTAGTTCTTTGTTATATCTACTATTTATAGCGCCTGTAAGAATCTTAATTCTAAAGTAACTTATCCAATAACACAATAAGATACTCGACATATTTATTAGTAGCCCACAAAGAGGCTTCCTAAGTCTTAAACACATAACCTTCTATTTCCTCGAACACACGTTATTAACAATCTCTAATAATGAAAATTTCTATTTATTCCACTCATTTGCGATACTCGAATCCCCTAATACCCGCTTGATTCATACCTTTAATCGACTAAATTCAAACTGACACATTAACATTTCACAGAACGAATCTCGGTCGCACGCAGAACCCAGGCCAAACCATGAAAACTCAAAAAATCACAAATTACAGAACTCTCTCTGTACTCAATGCCAAAATACTAGATACCGTAGAAGCTTCCGTATCTCGCAACGCGCAGACCAACCGAAAACACGAATCGCGGCGAAAGACAACAGCGCGACGGATTTCCGGTACGCTCCATCCGGAAATGTCACCGTTGACCTCGCCCCTCCTCTTAATTCGCTGCTCCACCGACAGGGGTACGGTGGCCCGGGGACAAATTTGAATTCGGGCGATCCGTTTGCGCCGCGGCGAGTCTTTACCGGTTTCTCTCTCCCGCGAGACGATCAGCCCGGCGGGCGAGCCGAACGACAGACGGAGAGAGAAGGAGCGTCAAGACAACAGCCTTAATAGCCAGTACAATGGGCGGATCTTCGAGTCTTTTACGTCGCACTTGACGAAACAATAGTCGAACGAGTACCGGGCGATAGACCGCCGCGCTGCGCTGGAGGGTGTCGAGGGTGTCGAGGATGCCGAAGTGGGGCTGCTCCAGTAGACGACTCGGAATCCGTAGCCCCGGGTCGGGTTTTAACGACGTGCTCGGACACAGTCGTTGCATCCCTCTGCCTCGGATGCACGCCATTCCTCCTCTCCCTCTATCCTGCTACCGACCACCTCTTTCTTTTCCATTTCCCTTTCTCTACCCGCTCTCGAGCTCCTTCTCTCTCCCTCTGGGTCTCTACTTGGCCTAGCTCTCTGCGTCCGTCTCTCCCACTCGTTCGTTTCGTTTTCGTGCATGCTGCAATCCCGGGACGCATCTCAATCCCCGGCTTCGTTGCCTCGAACACACACCGACGATGTGTTCTCCCCCATCGTCCCTGTTGCTCCTTTTCTCTTGTCAAGTGCCCCTCTCCTTTCTCCCTTCGATCCGCGGCCAGGTTACCTTGCCTTCTCGCTTTCGCTTGTCCCTCTTCAACTTTCTCCTTGTTTTCTTCTTTCCTTCGTTTTTTATCTTCTTCTTGCCTGGCTCTTCATGCTTCTTCTTCTTCTTCCAACTCGCAGCACCTTCTTCAACCCCCTCTATCACTGTTACCTCTCTCCGTGCATCTTCGTTGGTTCTTTCATAGGTGGCTGCTCCCCCGTCGCTTAACGTCAAAACTTTTGTGTCCCCCGTTCCTCGCTCCCAACATGTTCTCCGTCATCCTCCGTTGCCTTGGTTGATTTGTTCTCTTTCTCTTCCTCTCCCGGCCAATGAGCACACATCGGTGTACTGGGTGTCCAGCTTTATTGCCGGCGATACTTCTCGCGGGAAAACAAGCTACCCTTGGCCTCCAGCGATAATTGCGGGGGACACTCGAGGGCGTCGTTTAGTTCGAGGGTTTGTTTTTGAATTCGATATCGAGTGTGTTTTATTGTTTTGCTTCTTCTTCCGTTTCTTTTCGTTTTTCTATTACCTGCTCCCTTTTTTTCTCCCCCTCGTTCCCTTTGTTCCCGTCGCTTGAGCGGATTCCCGCTTTGTTGTTCCCGTTCGGGAAATTCATTCGTCGCTTACGTCGCGGGTGTTATGACGTTTGATATTTCGGGAGCGTTCGCTTGAATACGGGACGATCTGACGCGGAGCTTCGAAAGGGGAGCGGGAGTGTATTAGGTCACACGGTGAGCGGCACCTTTTTTCTCTTCGAAGTGCAATTTCTTTACAACCCCATTGTGCTCGGGCTCAATGTTGTGCATCACTCGGGAGCTTTTTACTTCCACCACTAGGTGGTCTTATTAAATTTTTAGTTTTCAGTGAAGATTCGAGTTGAAGTTTTTTTAGGAAAATGGCACGCCGAGGAGAGAAATGAATATTTTATATGTTTGCTGAAATTCGAGTTCTATCAAGACCCAAACGCTGCTAAAGCTCTTTAGTCAAACTTCATTGAAGTATTTACATTTAATTCTTTTCATTTTTCTGTTACCTTTTACTGTATTAACTTATTATATTTTATTGCATTGATCATTCATCCCTCCAGGAAACATTATAATATTATCCAATTAACTTGTTAGTAAACAAAACATCCGAACAATAACTTCCTAATCTTTTCATTTCCTTTCAAGGAGATGCTGCAATCGTTAAGATCCTTACAATATTGCAAAGAGTTTGTCTTAACGTATCGAATGAGAAACAACCAGAAACTTCAACAACTAAAATTTTAATAAAATCGTTAAAATATCAGCGTTCTTACCTCTCGCAAGCCAGTGCGTAAGAATAAGAATTCTGTAGCGCTTTGTGTTTCTCTGATTTCGTTTCCTCTCCTTTATGCCTTTATTTCTCCTTTGCCTTTCGTTTGTTCTTATTTCATATAAACCAACAAGGCCTCTAGGTAGGAAATTGAAGCGGGTTGACAAGACTTGTTTAAGTAAAGAATAAAAAATGCAGAACGGATAGAGGGGCAGCCGAGGAGGAACTCGAAAGAATAAATTATACATCCCAACTTATCCCCGTGTACGTCTGCGTGCACGTAAGTTACAAAGTTCCTCGAAAGATGCAACGACTGCAAAACGTTCCTCCCTCCTTCTTCTTTTTTTCCCGTGCACGGTGATACTCCCGCGTCCTCGGCCCAGCCTTCCAAACCCTTGCACGACCAGCAGCGCTAGCAGCTCGTTCAAGAAAGCTCGAGATGACGACCGGTAACAAGGAGACGCTCGAGGAGCAATATGCGCGGCATCAAGCGTGATAAATCGTTCAAGGTGCCGGTTTAAAGATTTATCCGTGGAACATATGATATGTGTATCCGAAATTCTGACGTGACCGAGAGAAAAGTAGTTGTTTGTGTAAAAGTGAATCAATGATGTAAAAATAACGTATTCCTCAAATATCTAAATAAATTGTCCGGAATAGAACAAGCTATAAACAGAATCAGAATCAAACATACAAAAATCACTAAATCTCACATTCTATCAAAAGATACAATACCTATATGTGATGAATGTGCACAGACAATTATAGTGGAACATTAATTCTTCACTGTACCAAATACAAAAATCACCATATTAATATGCTTAAGCATAACATCAACCCACTACTAAAGGAAACCTCAAGAAAGACAAAATTGGAAATCTCATCAAATTTTTGAAAAAGCACAAGTAATAAAGAAAGTAGTATAATAGAAACGATGGTCGTTAATAACCACAATAGTTGATGCGACCTTAAAAATGATTTTAAAAAAACATATTCCTTCCTTTTTCTATAAGGGTCATTCGGTGTTGGAAGATATTAATATTGGAAATTTGGTACAAACGAATTTCGGCGTATGATAAATTGCAGATGTATGTAACGGACGAATAGAATGGCGCAGTTTTATTCAACGGCACGCATATCCTAGGGATACAATCCCTGCATAACGTGGCGTTCCTAGAACGTGATATCGCTTTAATATGGTTACAGAAATATGGAAATTCCGGAATTTCACAGTATTTTCAGTAGAAGATGTAGAATGTATATACAGGGTGTCATGTAACTGGTGGTTCCATTGTATAGGGGTTGATTTTGTGTCAAAAAATAAGTAAAAAATATATAATAAGATTTGTTCATATGAGGCTTTGTTTTTGAGAAAATCGACTTTCAATATTCTCTACGCGTGCACTTGATCATATCTCGTTATTGAATCTCACTGTAAATCATTGTCGCAATTGAAGAGTAAGTAGATAAATTAAATGGACGGTTTTTTGGGGGAAGTCGAAGTTTGGAAATAAGGATACTGTTAAAAATGATGTAAAATGTTAAAGTTCTGTAGTGAATAAAATCATGCTGAGATGTGATAAGAAAATAAACATAATCTTATTTTTATTAGATTGTAGGAGACCTGTTCAGAGTTTATTAAAATTGTATAAGAAATTATTTCAATTAAATTCAATCAGCTTAATATAACTTTTGGAAGCAAAAGGTACGTATTCTCTTAGTTGCTGAATAATTTCAAATATTTGTACATTTGATACGTGTACAAAATCAAGAAACGTGGATTTATTGTAAAAACGAGAAACAGTGCATCCATAAAATTTCATGTATTTCAATTTTGTACTCTAATAAAATTCTGCTGCATTTGTGGGTATTGTATGGAGTTCATTTTTTCTCTATCTACGTAAAAATTGTATTTGTCTTCTAACAAATCAAAGCTCAAAATAATTTAAATAAACTGAATCGCAGAATGTTACAATGCTGAAAATATTGATCTGCGGATAAAATATTTCCACGCTACGGGCCGAGTATAAGTTTTATCTTTGGAATACCTAATTGTTACTTATGAAGCAGCGGAAATTGAAAAGTTTTCCCCAATAAGCTAGAGAATTGATAATTAATTAACAAATTATTTAAACAATTTTAATAATTATATTGTTATGAAATTTATTTATCGATAATTGTAGTGTTGTTAAGGAAATATTTGTATCATTTCTTTATTTATTACTATATTATTACATTATTCTATTCAAATTTCACATTAATTGCTCTTACGTATCTCTTACATCACTTAGTTCAAACGTTACATAAAAATGTTACATTTTTCGATCCTGACCATGATGTAGCGAGACACTCGCAGTTCGTCAAGGATTACGCGGAAACGAGGATGTTAAAGTTTTAATCCTTGTCACGCGCTGAATCGTGAATTACTTACACAGGAAACTTTAATTATGTACAAAATAGTCGTTGGTTTGAATTTATCAATATTACCTAATATATTGATAAAAAACTATATATCTTTAACGATGATACTGTGCGACCCAATTTCGACAAACTGACTTATCACCGTAGAACGAACAGTAACGCAGGCAAAGTTCAAAAAAGTTGAAAACGTTTCCTTTGTAGAATAATTTGATCTCGCCAATTCATACAATTTCCAGCTTTTCGCAATTCAAAGGAACAATTGGTTCTTAAGTTTGAAATATTCTTTTACAGAATTTGAGCCATTATTACATTTAAATATCAGAACCATCAGCGCAAGAATAAATGTTGGACAGAAATATAACTTGAAGAAAGTAATTTACAAAAGTTATTCTGAAACCTACAATAAGTTTTTCATAGAGTATAGTCACGAATTAAAGAAACCCTATATTTCTCTTGTTTATATAATAGTCTCACCCGCATATGTTTTAACGTAAAATTATATTCAAAATTGAACGAATTTAACGAACCGTAGTCATATACAATTAAACTGGGCTACATATAAATTATATGAAACTGATTAAAACATTTCCATAATAAAACAAAATTTATAAAAGTTATTCACTATCAATTAGAATAATTCGAACAATGCATAACGCTTAATTGCAATGAATTTCGATAAGAGGACTATAAGACACATTGAAACAATGCATTACGAACATTGCAACTCCGTTTAAATGAATGGCAAGTTGCAAAACCGAGGGCAACAATTTCCAAGCGCGAACTCACGGTACTCTCTATGCAGAATGGAACCGCGATGTCTTCGAAACCGCACCGGGTGCAACAATCACGAAGCATAATACTCGCTGCCTTTCATTCCGTCTAAGCACCTACACCCGCTGCGGATCGCTCTTTCGCGAGCAGGAAAACCGGTAACAAAGCGGGACAAAAATCGTGGAGGGTAGCTGACGGTGAAGCAAGGGGGAAAGGGGTGGCTGGTTGATCCGAGCGTCAAGTTTTCGTCGGAGCGGAACGCTCCGCGGAAAGAAAACCACGCTGACGTCGATGAGTCGCTGGACATTTAGTTCTTTTGAAATGAAAAGAAAATGCAAATTGCACTGCACAATTGAAAATTGTTGCGGGAATATTTTGTGCGTTCGTGAAACGAAGAAACAGGGAGGAACTGATGAAAAATAAAAAAGGGTAAACAGATCCTGAATACAAATATAGAATGAACAAATTTAAACAAATATAATACACGTTTTCTATTATTATATTTTAAATAAAACTTTAACTTCGAATAAAACAAATATAAATAATGAATAAATGAAGCTAGTGATCGAGATTATTCACTGCAAATCCGAATTCGCGAAGCCTAACAAAGGAATAACTCACGCAGATTTCTATTACGTTGAGAATGAAAGGAAATTTGTATTCAACTTTAATCGAAAAGAATGAATGTTCGTTTCTATCTCATTTCTGCGAATTTTCCGAGCCATGATTACTCACTTAATGAACATTTCATTTGAATTTCCCGCAACGGAAATAAGTCCTCATGAATTTCATTAATTACCGACTGTGTGCGCGCCAAGATTTTCAGCGAAACATAATATGACAAATAACGAAATAAATTGATGAATGTAGAATATACAATCCGTCGTACAATTTTTGATAGGATATTATAGTAACGAACTAAAGAGAATTAAGGGCAAATGGTGAGATAAGGACACAACAATTATATGATACGAAACTCCTTAATACTATTCCTACCGACACTTCACGTATACTTATTCCTACCGCGAGCAGTCAAATGACTGGTCTTTAGCACAACTTATATTTTTTAGTATAGAACGATGATAATAGTCAATTTGACAGTATACAATTATAGTTTCTTTTAATTAGAAGTATATAATTTTCATTTTATTCGTTTTCACCGCATTTTTTACAAATAGGTTTGTTGATTGTACATTTCCAACGCAGGTACTTTTTATATTTTAGACAGATTTTGTTAGTCTTATTGTTTGTGCAATATCTTATTTGGCATGGTTTCCGTTCGTGTGAAACTGTACTTGTATTTGTGACGAGTGTTGCTTGATTTTCTTTGCCTAACTCTAGTTCTTTTTGATATTCAATGGCAAGTTCTTCTGCCAATTGAAATAAAAATTCCTGCCTCGAAATTTCTTCTCCCGTGGATTCTTTATAAAATCCATGCATTTATCCCAGCTAAATCTAGGATATTGAAAAATACCTGTAAAGGCTATCTCCGACATTTAGATTTTACCGATTTTACCGAGGCCGATAGGCGAGCGAGAACTGTAAACACTTGGAAGTACCGTAAAGCAGTCCCTCAAAGGCACTTTTTAGCTAAAATCATGCCACAACTGCATTACCTTTCGTTTATAACCACCTTATAGTTTCGGAATTGAGTCTTTGAGAGAATACTATTACAAAAACATATAAATCGTTCTACCGATCAAATGACCGATCGTGGTAGGTAAGACAGACTACAAATTTTTCTCAGAAAATAAACAATAAAAAAAGGAGTGGATATTGAAAAATGTTTTATACATATATTTTGGAAAAAGTCGTGAAGTATAAAGGCGATTCAATTACGTTGTCTATAGGAAATTCTAATCGAAATTTTAAAAACAGTCATTTGACTGCTCGCGGTAGGAATAGTGTTAATAAATATCTATATCGTATAAAATAATAAAAATGAACATAACTACACAAAATATCCTTTTTAAATCACTTAGAATAGAAAAACATTATTCTCGACTTTTTGAACGAAGAGAAGATTCGTCCCTTGTACCATTTAACCCAAGAAAATTTATCAACAATTTTTATTAAATATCAAACTGCATCCACACTGATCCTTCACATTACTTTACGATGCCCGCTGCCAAACATACCAAAAGTTACAAAATATTCGTTAAACGGCTAAAAATACTCATCCACCCAGATATCAATTTCACCGTCCATCACCGACTTAACGTTCCCTCGTTCTCCAACCCGAGCATCCGGTACCCCAAAAACCATCGCAGCGATCGTTCAGCGTTCCCCGAATCTCCCCGTCAGACCTCCCTGAAAACAATGCTCCAAAAAGACGCTCGACTAGCAAGCAAAGAAAAAGCTTGCAAAGAAAAACGAAGCCCAACGGAAGAAAAAAAAGTACAAGAAAGACGGGGAAGAAGCAGAAGGAAGCACAGGAAACGAAACAAAAGTATAACGCATCAGGAACATCTCCGAATGGTGGATGCGTGCGACGGCCGCGCAGCGTACGTCCTCCCTTTCATTCTTCGTGGCACCTGCAGCTACCCTTTCCAACCCCTACGACACGACCAGCCAGCGATAGAGGGAGATGGGTGATGTTAAATGGCGAGAGGGAGGAGGATCGTGGCGGGTACGCGAGGAGAGGGTCGGGACGCATGCGCGGCTGTACTCGCGGGGGTTCTCCGGCACGATCAGTCGTGGCCGGCGGTGCCGGAGGCCACAGACTTTCGCGAAGGTGGACGCACCGAGCGTTTTCCGCCGGACTCCTTTTTGATCACCGCCGCCGCGTGCGCTTTCGCGGTCGGCTGCGCCGTCGTCGACGTCGGACGTGACCGCGGCGACCGTCTCCACCGCTGCCTGACACGGTCAGATCGCTCGGCCGGTGATCATCGTCAACCACGGTGACCATTGTCGCGTGTCCGACACCGAAACCGCGAGCGGATCGGAGGAACCGTGACCAGCGACAACCGAAGAACCGGCGCGCCATCGGTCGACGACCGACAGCCGGCTTTCTCTGCACGCCACGCTTCCTTCCGTCTACGCCGGCCGCGAGGTTGACCCAGGTCCAAGGACAAGATCGAACGATGCTGGCTCGATGCCTAATTTTCGTCGGTAAGTCTGTACGCTCTCTCTCCCCCTTTCGGTGTCTTCATTCTTTCAGCGACACCCCTCGAGACTTTCACGTCCGGCGACAGGAAACGATCGGATGGAGAGATTCTTCATAGTTCAAAGGACCAACGAGGATCCTCGGGATCCGAGTCCGAGGAATAACGGTCGAATGCATGTGACGGGTACATTAAATCCCGGTGGAGCGTTTCGAGGTCGGTTCCGAGGGTTTCTCGTGGATGCGACGGATGAATGGCTGGAGAACGGTTTATTTTCGAGATTTTCTTGGATCACGCTGCTTGAGGACTCTTCTCCTGTGGCCCGCATAGTGACGGTTTCGTGAATGTTTAGAGACTGCGGAAGTTTCTGTTTGTATCTTGCGTGATGTTTACCCTTTGCACTTCGATGCGTTCGTTGAAATTGTTTCGGAAGGTACGAACCGTTCTAAAGTGTAAATATAGAAGAATGCGGAACGGAGTGGAAGCTAATGGTTCTTAGATATAATGAACGAGCGGATGCAAATTTGGTCTGGAGAATTGTGTGTTTGGTTACGGAGTTGCCACGGGGAAATGTAAAAGTCGTTAAAATGCAAGTTTCGAAGTGGAAAAGGTTAACGTATCCTCGGGAAGTTGCTTCGTAGGTTGCTAGATAACTGGCGAACACGTGACCCGCTCGTGTAAATCGAATTTGTGGGGACGAGAATGGCGTGTAGTTGAGTTTCTTTGTCATTGAAAGGAGCCGCGGACTCGACTCGCTGATTCCTCGTGTTACTAGGTAGCACGGACGTTCCCTTTAGACGCTGTGAGTGATTCATGCGTGAAAACACGGTTCGTGCCGACCCTCGCGATACACACGATGCATACATACGTGACACGATTCATCCTGATCTCGTTTGATCCGCGCCCCGTGTTCGATTCGGACGTGACTTACGAGCACAATGGTTCTCGAGGCTGTTGAAAGTCGGCTGGCTGAGATTGTTATGAATGTAACAGCGTGTACGGTCAGTTGAACAGCACGATCGTTGTAAATAGCGTATTCGGGAGGGACTGGAAAATATTCATTTTGTTTGTGTATACGATAGGAACATCATTGGGAACTTGTTTGGAAAGTTTGTTTACACTAGATTTACAAATATTGTACATTTTACTGAATTGTTTCTAGAAACCTGTGGTCTACATTTATATTGACTTGAAAATTGAAGTTTGAAGAATAGTAAACTAGGATATGCATTCCTATAATTGCATCAACTAAAATTTACTTCAAATTTTATTGAATAATATTTTTCAAATGATAATTGTGGTAAAATGAGTTTTCTTATTGTGCTGTTGGTGCTATATTTTAGTTACGCGTCGCAAGATTTTGATTTATTTGACTGAACTTTATATCGAGTGATATGTAAATCATTGATTATAAATAGGAGGAGTGCGTTTAACCGGAAAATGTTTGCAACTTATTAGTTTGTAATTTAAGTAAGTTTGATAGAAAATTTTTAGAACTTTGTACAAGTATATAGAACAAATATTTTTTTTTATATGACAGACCAGAATTATTAGAATTCGTTTAAATTCGTTACAAAATATTATATTATATTTTCACGGAATACCGATGTATCTATTTTAATTGGTGCAGTTAATGGTTGGATTATATCAAGTTTGAAATTGAATCTCGGTCACAATCAATCGAACAATTAGTAATGTTCCATGCACAGGTATACATTGAAGCACGCAACAATTCTCCTTCTTTCATAGAATATTCTTCAGAAAATCCTCTCATAAAAAAGTCTCATTAAAAAGCACTCGTGTACAATTTATATTTAAAAGGATTTCCGTGTTTTTATTCTAGAGAACAGTTCGCCCCAGTTGACACCTTTATTTTGAATTTCATTGAAATAATATTTTTAAAGGGTGAAGCCTATTAATTAAAACCGGAGCTTTACTTTTTTCTCCATTTAATAAACATTTATACAACGTAATATTAATTTACTGGAAAAACTAAAATTCATTTGTGACAAGTGTGCAAGTGCACAAATATTATTTAAAAAATATCAAATAACTTGCGATCATAAATACAAAATTGTTATTCTGAAAAATACCACTTAATTATTATATACAAAACTTGAAACAATATTGAATAGTATCGTTAGTGAAATTGAATAGAAAGTTGAATAGTATAGCTCGTATGCTCGATCCTAGTTCTGTATTTCAGTGTTCTGGGGTTCAAACTGGTACCACAAAATTTATAAACTACAATAGGAATGTATTCGTTAAAGTTAAAGTATAATAGAAACTGAAATTAACGTAATCAAAAGTCCTGCAGTACTATATCAGTGCAAAAATTTTGTTCTCAAATTGTAAAATATCAATGCATCTCATAATCAAATATTTCAAAAACCTTTGATTAAATATAAAATTTACAATAAAAGTTTCCAATATTATTGCATCACATTTATTTCCACACACAATAGACAACATTTTACTGTAAAAATATTTTCTCTGGCATTCTACAATCTTCTTCCATGTTTCATGTAAGAAACAGAATTCTTGTCGAAGGAATATCTTCCTTTTATAGGCGATCCATTATTTAATTCATCATTACTATTTGAAGCTCGCCAAAATGAACGTAATATAATGTAATCAATCTAAAACTCCAGTAATATTACGCAATCATAGTCATAAACTTTTAAACGCAAAGTCTGAAACTTCCATAAACTCGAATACCTCGGGTCCATCCCATCCAACTAATCACCCCAACACAATCTTCCCGCTCCACTATTCCCAAAAGACTTCCCCATAATTCCCGATCAAACCCCACAATCACCGTAACCGTATCAAGCGAATCTCGAAGGGTGGGTAGCCCAAGAAGAAAAAAGTCAAAGAACCAGCGTACCCCGTCCGCGAAATGGAAACGGGCCTCGCGTCAACGTCCACAAAGGGGGTGGATGCATCTTCTTATTTGTGTCCCGTAGAACAATACTTTTGTCTGGTCCAGGGAAAAGGCGACATCGCTCAGACAATGAAGAACGTCGATAATGATCGCGACGCATCTTAAGACCTCTCTCGTTAACGTTTAGCTGGTTCTTTCGCTTCTTGTAGGAAGCTCTCTGTAGTTTCCTGAAGGAGCTTACCGCTCACCACTGCTACCCTCTAAACCGCCCCCACGCCCGCCCCCTTCCCACCCACCCCCGTCGGATGTCCCTACGGCCACTGTCCTCTCCCTCTCCCGGCGTTTCGCACTAATTGCGGACAATTCCAGACTTTAAATCTCTCGAATCTCGAAAGCCTTTAATCTCGACGGTCGAGCCTTAACGACGTCGCCGTGTTTCGCCGAGCGACAGTTTGAAATTTAAGCGCTCGAGGGGGCGGAACAGACACCCTTAATAAGGTTCCTTCACCGTCCTTCCATCCTTCCTACCCCATTCGTCCTATCTGCTCGTCCCTCTTCAACCTTCCCACCATCTTTCTCCACAGCGTCATCGTCGTCTTCGCCTTATCTTCCCCTCTTCCTTGTAGCAGTTCACCTGACCTACCGTGAGCCCGAATGCACACAGACCGGGACGGTTAATGGAATATTTTAATGGCTAAGCAAACCTTCAATCACCCTTTGTCTGCTGGTACATTGTGCGAAATTATGGATAAGTAGATAAGACGTTCCCGATGTCTCGCGTGTAGGATGACTCGGCGACGGGACAGGAATCTCTGGTTCCGCACGAGAAAAGGAGTGTGTGCTGGTTAACGTGATCGTTGGAGGATTGGTGTGTTTAATAGTAACTATATCGGGAACCGGTCAAATGACCAGATTTAAGATTCTGCGTTTTCTGTCGTTCACTTTGTATCAATTCCTATATTATCCGATTAATCAATTTTTCAAGTTTTGTCTTTTCTTTTGTTTCCATTTCCAGTAAAATAATTTACCAGACTTATTTACTTTTATTACGTAGTCAGTTATTTGACTGATCACGGTCGGAAATGTGTTAATACGGTTACTGTTAAGGATCTTAGAGGATTGAAGTAATTTTGTTTAATTTCTTGATTGTTCGTTGCACTGTGACAATGGTAGATATTTCACGTTATTCTAAAGATTATTTTAGTCATTTTTATTTCATACATCCGTAATATCAGTCAACTTATGTGTAAGTACTATCTCATTACAAAATGAATAATGGCAGCACTTTAAAGAATATATTCCTTAATATGCCACAAAACTAAATTTCTCAGCAATACATAAAACTTTCTAACATTTCAGCTATTAAATAACATACAAAACCGCGAATATTCTTTGTTCAATATCATTTCGCTAGATTGACTCTTTCAAACAAACATTCTGAAACACCGTGTGCAAAAACACAGTTTCTAGGTCCGAAAGTGAACAAACCAAGTAATTACTCCTCTCAAGGAACAATCAAAAAGCACGCTGCTCGACAGAAAAAACAAGCGGCACAAACAGCCCGATCATCATAGAAACCCGTCCCAGAAAAGTGAATCCCGCCAAGGATTTCTATACACAAAACGCTCGAGCACTCTTCCATCGGAATTTTGATTAGCCGTGCCCGCAGAAAAGTTACATCTCGAAAAGTTCCGAAGTTGTCCTTTCGACGTCGGCCCCGTTCCCAGCTGGCAAACGTAAAAAATATCCCGTCGCGGTGTAATTACGCGAAATCGCGTAATTAAAGTTTCGACGTGCTCGACTTCCCCATTTATTTTTTCCTTCCCCCGGGCAAACAGATAACTGCGGGAAAAAATATCGGCGAGGAGCGGTCGGGGGAGGGTGAATCCGCGAGAGTTAAAATATCGATCGAACTTTATCGCGGGGGAATGTCAAGCCGAACGATGCCGGCAAAGAGGGAGAAAAAAAGCGCAAAACCGGTCCTGATCCGGTAGAACGCGAATACTTTAATACTCTGTCCCGAATACAAAAACCGAAGATGAGGGTTGATGGGGGTGGAAATAGTTCAGTGGCTGGTAGAGCCTGTCAGTCACTGGGAAAATTATCGCTCAAGTATACCAGGTTTGTACACGGATCCCCAGACAGTCTGAAGGGTTGCTCGTAGATGGTGGATGCAACAGAGAGTGGGGACGGGCGACGAAGTGCCATGGGCTCACTCGTTGGCACGTTCTCCGATTATGTGGATAATACGAGGCAACGTGACGAGCCTACGTATACATCCCGATGGGCACACCCCGGTCGACTGAATAAGTTATTCGTTATGAATATAAACTCCGTGAAACTGATTCGTATACTCCCCCCCCCCCCCTCACTCTCTCTCTCTCTCTCTCTCTCTCGCTCTCTGTCTCTACTCTGTCTCTGATTATATTCAGAACAACCCTCGTCACTGGACAGGAGATACATTTCACACAGGAAACGCGGAGGAACTTGTGAATAACACGTTTCGGTGTTATTCAGGTGTTTCTGGAGTTCTTAGGTACACAATATTTTATTGAAAGCGTATTATCCGTGCTGCGGTCTTTTTTTAGTGCTGTTCGTTTTGCCTAATTGTAGTTTTATTTTGTTAGTATTGTGATATGTTGGTTTAGTTACTTTTATTTGGGTTTACTTGAATTTTATTGTTTTGTTTGTATCGATGAGCTTAGGAGTGCAAGGAAATTGTTAGTAGTGTTTCCACTTTCGTAGTAATAGCTCGAATGTATGAATAAACTGCAGTGGAATTAAAATTGATTGCTGTAATTGAATGTATGAAAGATTTGTTTAAAAATGCGTGTAAGGTAACGTGTGATTTATGTGATGTTTAATGTAAATAGTGATAATAGTTTCGTAACTCGGTAACGGTAGTTCGTAAACGGGTTTTAATACATGAGAAATGTGCATACACACTGTTTCTTTGGCAATGTGTGCGCAAACTTTATTTGTTATACTGGACGCCCACAATGTTCGCGTCAAAGCTGGTTTGCATATTATAACTATAATGTCTAGTCAGCGACTTGTCTTCTCAAAATTCATATAATGTACACGCAAACACACAATATGGTTGACATGGGGCTCTACCTTTACATAGGGGATGTCAGACCCCATAGTGTCTATGTCAGACCTGTTTCCTGGGTCTCAGGAGTTTCAGGGGTGTGGGTTAGATCTCCTTTATCTCGGGGGTTTCATGGATCTCAAGGATGTCGATGGCCTCATGGGTCTGTGCTGCCTGAAATGTCTGTAGCGTACTGTGCCAAATTCCGTTACTAAACTGTACATTCTATCGACTTGTAGCAAACAACAATAACCGAAATACAACACACAGTTCTATAATATTCAGTGAACGTTTTAGTTAACTATTTTCAGTTAACTGCACTAAAGTGCAAAGATAATCACTCATCTTATGATTTATTCTGTATTTAAATTAGCAACAGTTATTTTATTTGTAATAACCAATTATTTTTAATTAGTAATTTACTTGGATATTATGAGTTAAGAGATTAAGTATTTTCAATGTCAGAACTCAATTATTTAAAGAGGATACGAACAAATTTAATGATCCAACACATTCGAAAGTTTCTTTTCAAAAAGCAGCTCAAACGTTGGTTTTCATCAAATCGGTTTGATCAGTATTAACTCATTCGATTGCGATCTGACTGCTATCAGCTTTTATGAGTCCTGAGTGACCAATATCGGATTGTACAGGTTTCAGATGACAAGTATTGGCTCCTGTTCATTGGACGTAGTCACTATTAGATTCTACCAACTATTTTCGAGTAGTCTACATTTAATATCAAATTTACTTTCTAATCTCACGAAATGCATCAATGTTCCAAATAATAACAAGAACTTATTCAATATTCTGCTTTATTTTATTTCAATGCTATCATAGTTTGTCTACATTACTTGGAAATACAAAATTGATCAAAATGAAAGAAAGATAATGAAGAATCAATCGCGAAATAATATTGCATTTCATTTTCTTTGTACACACTTAACCTAATGAATTCGAATACATCTTGTTCCTCGTTCATTCAAACAGTTATTTCTTTGACTCCTTTGCTCGAGTGTCGCGAACAGCGAGGAAGTTTTACTCTCTCGGTAGCGAATCATAATATCTTCTCTCGCTTTGCTTCATTTGTAACTCCATTCATTCTACTTCATTAGCTCCCGTTCCAATTTAGAAAGCTCTTTTCATATTCTTTCAACGGTGAACAAATTTAAATTGCTCATTTATACCAGTTTCTCCACTATTATTGTAAATTAGGAAGAAAATATGGCGCAGCGGTACAAACAAGGTTTGTCAATGCTTGTGCTCCATATTAGAATATTAAATGTCAACTACTCTTGATATTGTTGATTTCGTTCAAAATCCATTTGGCTTTAATATTTGAATCGGAAGAATAATACTTCGAATATATGTGTCAAAAAATTGTATACGCATGCCTTGTGGAATTTTTTATATTTTCGTTGCCTGTTCTTATTAATTAAGGTTTCGTTTCCTTTATTTCTTTCGAATTCAAATATCAGTGTTTCAAAAGAATGTTTAAAAAATTTTATGCATTTTATCCGATGTTTCATAAATGTTTTAATCGTTAGTACCCTTTAGTAGTTAAAATTTTTCTGTTGACGTTTCTTCCAATTTGAAGATTGATGTTTAAAAAACATGGTTCAAAACATTGCATGTGATTAGTCTGATTTTTCACAAATCCTTCCCTTGTTTGTACTTCTTATCAGTTCAGATTCCGCTTGCTCTATTCACGTTCCTTCATCAATTCTCCTTTTTCACCTGAGAATTCTGCACCAAGCTGCGAGACTTTACTGGCCGTTCATCGATCATCATTCGTTGTACGCGTAACGTTAGCACGACACGTTTTCTGGACAAATATCTCACAGTTCAAAGCAATTTATCATTGGCCCATGAATAATAAACCACATTCATCTGATACATTAATGGAAGAACGTGCAATCCTCGTCTCGCGAGGCGTCGGGTGATCAATTTACGAGACTATCTTTTTATTATTTGTCGCTCGGGAGAAACAAATCTCAACCATCGGTTAAAAATCATAATGTACTGCAAGAGTATTAAGAACCCTTACAGCTTACACAAAAAAAACCAGTATTTTAGAATATTTAATAATTAGCGAAAATATTAATTTGAAAAACATCCTTTAAATTTGTTCCACGACAATTACTCTTTTCAAGTTTCAATAATGTTAACACTTCACACTCGTATGTCATGCTACAGATGACAATACAAATTTCTTATAGAATATTGGAAATTGTTTTAAAAATAAATCGACTGCAAAAGATTAATAGAATAATATAATTATATAGTTTAATAAATTTATATTTAATATTAATAGAAGAAATTAGAGAATATTATATACATATAATAATAAAAGATGGTTATATACAACAATAAAATATATCTACAAGAATTCAATTTCCTCTTTCCATAAAAGTGACTACCTAACAACAATATCATTAAAATCCTTTTGTGAACGTAAAAAAGAAAAATAGAAAGAAAATAGAATAGAACGTAGAAAGAAAATTTCATGGCGACTCACAACATGAAATTACCCGGGGCAAGTATTTCCCCCCTTGAAAAAAGGGAATATCGGTGTTCGCGGGTGCAGCTTAAAGTAATAATCTCCGTAGACGGCGGAGCAAAGTAATTTCAATTGTAAATGCCCAACGTGAAACTTTGCTCGGTAAGGAAAATGGTCAGGACGCGGGCTAAATTTTCTTCCTCGAAGGGGCGACGGCCTCAGTTTCAATCCAGATGTATCTAAATCGCTTTCCGTCGACTTTCCGCGCCGATCCACGGCTCCTTCGACCCGTCAATTTTCTCTCGCCAATAGCTACCTTTCCCGACCGGTATTCGCCAAGTTACAGACTGCTATTGTGGTTGTCGAAAGACGCTTTCCAGCTTTTAACGTAAAATGTATGCGGAGTCTACAGGGACAGATACCGTACAAGGCATTTTGTAAATTGTGCAAATATTTTGAAGATATTCCACGTAAAAACAGATTAGGTTAGCGGATGTAGGTATATCATTTTTGCACAGTGTAAGTTTGCCAACATTTCAAATTCATTAATAATTTATTGATTTCTTTTGGAATATTGTTTTGCAGTGTTTTAGAGAAACAAGTTATTAAGCTATTCAATTATTTACATTTGTTCGAAACGTTATAGCAAAAGGGAATTTGAAGACTGTGGATTTACAGTTACCTTATTTTGTTATAATATGCATCGTAAATGTCATTTATCAAGGATTGTTAAGGGAACTTGGTTAAACATTCGTTAATGTGTTTTTAATACTTTATTAAACATTCAGCGAATTTTGTCAAAATTATATATTTCTAAGTAATAATGTAAAAAGTTTATTAAGAAAGTATGTAGTTTGGGGAATGTATGATTTTTAACAAATTCAATTGTTTTATTAAAAAATCGCGAGAATATTGTAAGAAAAGTAACATATCACCTGAGTGAATAAGAATCATTTAATAAATAAAATAAGTAATAATAAAATACGCCCGTTCAATTTAAAAGAGTACATTTTTAGGAAAGTGCATGACCTGTTCAATATCTCAAACAGTATCTGAGGGGATTACAAAATGGTCACGAAGCAGCAACTGGAAGAAGCAAGAAGCCATCCGAAGTCACGGAAGCGAAACTGCTGAAACCGATCGAGCGGCTTCTTCTTTTCGATAAAACTTTCGATGTTATGCGTCGATCTGCTTCGCGTAGTAGTTACCCAAGGATCGTCTGTGCGAATCGCCCGGGAAATTTTGACGAAAAAAGTGCGCGGGGGGACGTCGGATCCAATTTTCGAGCAGGAAACTTCAACGGAGATTCGAAACGGGGGTTGGCGCGTCAGAGTTTAGACGACTGTGTCTCTTTTATAGACTTCTTCACGACCGTTATCGGATTTTTTTTAATGCCGAACACTTCGAGAGCTAGAAATGGTTATTATCATCACAGTTCACTGCGAACTATCCTGTTATTTAATTCAATTATTATAACATTCTTATGTATGAGAAGGTGTAATGGTAACTGTCTAGTTGTGTATCATTAAAATGACTACATCATCTTTGTAGTAATTTTAATGATGAAGGTTTATGCTAGTTTTCTTAATATACTATTTTGATTGGATATTTCTTGTTTTTTTCGTAATAAAGTGACATTGGGGAAGTTTCATTGTTTACTTTAATTAAGAACAGAATCGCCATTGGGCAGGGAAACATATTTTTAGTTTATACACAAATGGTGTTTTATTGCGTAAATGTTGAATATAACACTCGTAATTTTCACTGCACTTCGTGCTTTAAAATAGCGGTTCTTGTATCGCGAGTACAAAGTATACGCCATTTTCAATGTTCAATTCAATAGCTTTTATTTTCAACAGAGTATTGGGGATGAACTTTTCATACATCTTCCCATATGCTGGGTACATGTTACACTCGAGTATAATAATACGTCCCTTTAGTAAAATTTTCAATAAAATTCATATTCAATATTTAAATCATTACATAGTCATTTTCAATGCAGAAATACTGCATTTCTCGCATCTGAATATCACATGAAAAACACATAATTCTAAATATTGAAACTAATACAAATTCTTACTCGTCTCAACACAATTAATATGAACGTAAGTACTATCACTAATTGGAGTATCGCAATAGACGCTATTGAATTCAATATAATACATAAGTACTTTTGCGCGCGAGGGAAATAACGATCCCAGTTTCAACGCGGTTAAAACGAATGAAATAGTGCGCGCTATACTTAAACTCCGATTCGCACTAATTGAATTCAATTGGTTCGGATAATCAAACATAAAAAACATCATAAAAGAACAAATGAAAAACGGTGCACCGACGATTCAAACAACCGAATAATCGAGGTTCTTTAGCGGATACCATATTCGTCTATTTCATCATCCACTTCCCAATTCATTGACCTCTTTATTTCGCATATTCGCATCAACAAGAACGAAAATTACGTTCGGGCTCATCTACTGATACAAGAACGCAACAGCTGGGGGTCCAACGACGGGTCGATCCGCTGAAAGAGCGCGCCATTGTGTCGGTAAATTAAGTCGTCGCCGGGTTAAAGGCGTCACAGTTTTACGCGCGATAAAACGGAGAAAGGAGGACCAATTTCCTGATCGGCCATGGGTGAAACTGTCGAACTTAAGCCGCGCGTTGCCACCCCTCGCTACAGCATCCAGCGCTTCGTACGTGCTCCTTCGGTGCTCCGCCGGTCACCCTCTCCCCGATCATCGACCCTCTCTCAAACTCTCGATCGTAACACGCACGCCAGTTGGTTCGTCGAGTGGTCCGCCAGGCCGTTTATTTTCATTCGCCGGGATTGCTTTTCATCGCCGCTTTCGGGGCCGCCGTCAGCGACGACAAAAGCACGGCACACGCGCGCTCCTTTCACGCTCCGCGGCGTGTGCCTCCCTCGCGCACGTTAAGGTCGCTTTCACACGACGATACACGTACCGCCCGTTGCACCAGAGTTGGCACGCCGGACAGCATGAAACGGGAAGGGTTGTTCGCTATGTGTTTCGTTTACAATTTTCATTGGTTGTGTAAAGAAATGGTTGAAAGTAATAAGGAGACACTACTGAATAGTATTTACAATAACGTATATTTCGTACTATATTCTATGAAGTAGCGTGCTCTGCGTTGTGAGGCGAGAACTCCTGCGTATAACTACAATTACAAGAATACCATGAGACTGTCATGAGATTAATCCAGACTGATCTGCAACTGATCCATAATTCGGGTAAGACTGCTATAGACTGCTTCGCCGGGTTTCTTTTTAATCAGGCGGTACCTAATTGGTGGTTACCTAAAAGAGGAAAAGAAGAATTGCCTCAGGTATGTTCACGTAAAATTCTGAAACAGAATATAAGAGATATTAGATAACTGGAAAGAAGAGGATAGGTTGACATATCATGTATGAAAACTTTTAAAAATCTTGCATACGAGTAAATAGGTGAAGATACCAACGTAGGATGAAGCGTGCAGAAGCAAAGAGGAGGACCATGAATTTCGGGAGAAGCATGAGGGGTTTCTAGATTGATTCGCGGGCGTTCATGTCGCCTTCTTTGAGGAAGATCGATCTCTCGCGTATCGATCCCCATCTTTGTGGGATCATTAATTTTCTCTAGAAACTTCTTTCTATCTGTTATTTGTTTGTCCCTCTTTGCAATTCCAATGTCTATAGGTCCTTGACGTGCATCGACAACGTTGACGAAAGACGCTGTGTCTGGACAGTGTCATTGGTCATGCAGATCGGTCGTCCGTAATTTCATCAACCTTCAAAATGTTGTTTATTACCTACGACCCGCTGATTTCTAGGCAGATTTCCAACGTTTCTTAACCTCTTGCCTTACAACAACGTGCGAGATTCGTAGCGAAGATTTTAAACAGAATTCAACAAACATAAATATTACTCAATTCTTGTGAATTCAAATGAAATATTATTTTTCCATTAT
This sequence comes from Nomia melanderi, assembly GCF_051020985.1. Lineage (NCBI taxonomy): Eukaryota > Metazoa > Arthropoda > Insecta > Hymenoptera > Halictidae > Nomia > Nomia melanderi. Next base: position 12,510,293 of record NC_135008.1, read on the forward strand.
CAAGTATTATATTTCACAGCAAAAGTGGACATAGAATATACATAAAATTTGTCTGAGTCTTCAATAAATTATTAATGACGAAGTTGTTAAGGAGTTTAGGTCTCCATACACATTGAAAGATGCGGCGATGCAGGCAAAGTTTCATAATACATGTTGCATTCGAAAAAATGAAAAAGCCTCAAACCCATCGCTTGTAGCGATGCCTGTATCGTCGAATGATTCAGTGTTTATGGGGGCATTTATGGTTACGTGCGATCGTATTGGCGAATAGCAAATTACTATAGTATTGAAAATGAGACGAAAAAGATGAAACCGCGATATGGTACGATGGATACCGAACGTATATGCAACTCTCGAATAACATGATACACGAGATACGTGGGGTATCGAATAACAGAGTCAATAATTACAACAACCGAATTCTTAGTTACACAATACGATGTATCAAGTACTGTGTCGTTCATGACTCGATGACCAGATATGTGCTTTGTTTATAGTTTTTATCGGTTATATTTAACTGTATCGAGGAATAGAAAATCAGTATCGAAAATGAATTGAAAAAAGATGAAAACTGACCCATTAGAGTAATTTCAGGTGAGATGGCCTGATCTCGTTTAGATAGTCAAATATCTATATTTTCAATTGTTTTTAATGGTACACAAAATCTTGCTCAGACGCCTACTTAATTATGCTTCGTATATATAATTCACATTCATAAATATACTTTGTTCTGTTAGGTATTAGCGATATTTCTTTTGTAATAGTTCATTCAAGAAAAGTGGGCCATCTCTCCCCGATTTACCCTGTATCTCCATTCCTTCCAGAGATCAACTCTTGTGCAACACTCAGTATCTTATTCACGTATGTTGTACTAGTATCTCAAACTGCGGTCGCGCGATACTTGTATCACCGTGTGAAAGCGACTTAACGTGGTCTCCTCTATTCGGCCATGCATGCACACACCGCCTGCATTTTCTTCTGCGCAGGTTTTACGAGGTTCTCCATGGTCTTCAATAGCTCTTCGGCAACATTCTTAACGAGTTGCAGCGTCGACGGCGACGGCGTGTGTGCTGTCGACGGATCTTCTTAGCCCGACGAACGAATCGTGGGGCTAATTTGCACGGTAATGAGCTCATTATCTTGGCTACTTCAGCCAGGACGGGTATTAAGAGATAATTTAAATAGCGCTGCGTAACTATATCAACTGGGTCAACCTTTGAAAACGGAGCGTATAAAACGGCAGGACATTAATGGAGAAGGATGTGACATTTCGGGGGCGAAATATTCTTCTTGATGTTTGAGATTCGTGTTTGATATAGTTCGATGATATTGAGAATGATCTTTGACAGGAGGTGAAGTGGAATATAATGATGAAGACAGTAGAACACTATTACAATAAGTATTCTTTTAAATAAGGGTTGAAATGTCTGGAATGTTTTCTCGCCCCTCTGATTGATGTCTTCGATAGTTCAATCGTTTGAAACTTGTTTACGATTTATAGATGTATAGATTTATAGATTTATAGATTTATAGATTTATAGAATTATATTGTATATAAATTGGGAAACAACAGTCAAGTAAAAATTCCTAATCGCAAAGTAACGAAGAGTTTACGTTTGAATTTTTAAACGTGAGCAAACGATTTGGTGAGTGTTGCAGCAGACACGTATTTGCCGCGTTTGAAAATTTCATCGATGTACCATCGTGAATAAATCTAAACACGGCACTGGATGTAAAAGAGAACTAATATCAATTTAATATTTACTGGTATGTTGTATACAATATAAATTATACTCTAACTTACTATAAAGGTAAACTTTTAATTTTTTACATAATAATTCGTCATCTGAAAAAATCTTTATTCCAACAGAAAACTCTGTTTTACATGAGTTTAACATGTTAACGAACCAATTTCTTAATCACAATTATTACATATACGAACAAAAACTGCAGGGAATGATAACGAACAAAATTGCTGCAGCTTAGTATGAATACGATTACAACTTTCTTTCCCGTCCTACGAATTTTACAGAAAAATTTAGATTAGGAATCTCTGGGTAAATACATGGCAAGACTAAAAACAAACTGAAGTATATTCATTGCCATTTAACGAGTTAATTCGAGAAAAGTAAATATCTGACGTTAAATACGAATTCGTGTTTTATGGTATTAAATGCCACTATAGGATGATCGAGTTCCCGATGAAAACGTGAGTGTGCCGTTTAGGTGTTAAGCCTCTTTATCGTATTATTTATTCGCCAGCGTGTTCGCGGCGCGTTCGATTCAATCGAACGGATGACACGTTCATTTGCCGGGGCGATTAAAGTAGCCGGCGCTGACCGCGCAACTAAACGTACGTAAACACGTTTATCGCGGAATAATTTAGTAGCTGGTAACGTAACGTGTACGGGCTGTCATACGTGCCTCCCCGGCACTACCGAGGGTCCATGGAACAGCACGTGCACGCACCGGGCCACCGGCGGTCATACATATGAACCGTGCTTTAATAATCGCCTTCCAAACTTTAAGTGGACTTCTTGAAAATTTAATCGACATTTCGCCACACTCGCCCATTGCACGCAACTTCGCGAAACGTAACGTCGATAGATGCAAAGCTATTTGTTATGAACACATTGTGGACTAAGCAGTTTATTGTCAATCATGGTTAATAATTTAATAATAATATTTATTAGTTAGTTACAATTTTTCTACTGTTAAATATCATTGTTAAATATTTAACACCACGGAATAATTTCAAATTATATGAATCTCCAAGATTTATATTAAGTTATAAACGTTTGTTGAAACTATTGAAATTAATAAAAATTAGTATTCATGACATTTTATAACCGTCTATTGTTGTAAATATCTTCTAAATCTCAGGATAAATCATGTTTTCCATTTAGAACTTATAAAACCTCACCAGGTTACATCTCAATAAAATAGAATAACTTCCATACCAAACGTCTTATGAATCATTAGAAGAAAACAAATTATTCGAGTAAACAGTTACTCCACTCTATATCATACTCTGAAACTCGAAACTATGTCACCCAGTTACGTCGTTAAACCAGCTACTAAGTCATTTTCAATCCAAACGAAAATCTCTCCTCCATGGAAACATAACAAAGGTCAAACTCCCGAAGTTCCGACCTCCTCTTGGCGTCATCGTGAAAACGTATTGTCAGAATAATCCTCGAGCTGACATTGCGAACCGTCAAGAGAAAATATAATAAATTTAGCCTGTGCAAATAGCAATGACGGGTGCTTAGGAAACGTCACACGAACTTCTAACAAGCAAGAGGCGTGTTCCACAGCGGCAAAGACACTCAGCAGCCGGAACAGCAACACAGGGTTCGCATATTCATCGTCCGGTTGACCGGCTACACGACAAAGGCGGTTTTCATGCCGAATTGATAAGAAGAGTAGTGAAAAACAGGATGTCTATAAGAATAAGGTATAAATATTAGTCGGAGATAATTTAGTCGATCGTCAAACAGAAATCGACGTTTTCGGCATTCAATATCATGGGGGTCATCTGTAATTGTAATATCTGGGGAATTACTGTAATCCACTCAATTAAACGATGATTATTTAAATATTAGGTCTATCAAAAAGTTCTGTCCGATAATGTCATCTCAAATTTCTAAAGATGAATCATACTACACAAATCATAAGTTACCATCACGCTGGGAAGAGGTTATTAATAACAATGGAAATTCTTTGTTCATTAAGTATTAATAAATGTATTAAAAGTGTATTATTTCCTTTTAATTAAAAAACAGTCCGAACTTTCCGGTAAACCTAATACTTTTCTACATTATAAATAATGGTACCTAATGCGGTGACGTTCGGAAAGGTAAACGGGATATAATAATAATACAATTCAATGAAACAATTTAATATTATATTCCTTTCATTTTGCATATTTTACTGAAATTCTACAGAATTCAACGTGTTAAACACCACTCCTATACAACATGTAAAAGGTAATGCCTTAATATTACAAGTATCAACTACAATTCCTGATACAATAATATAATTCTCGAAAGGATATTTTAGCTAGTTAGACAATACCATAGTTTCCAAAGTAACTACGGGATTCGCTGTAGAACACCATAGTTTCCACCCACAAATCTATTAAATATTAATACCATAACGTTAACGAAAGAAGAGAAAGCACAGCCGACATCCACAACTGAAATAATAGTGTTTCCAAGTTTTCCGCCGCATCGATCATTTCGACGGTGCAAACGGAAAGATAAGTAAAATTGGCCGGGCGCTTAACGCGTTAAAACTGATCGATCGCTCATTCCGACGAGAATTGATTAGTTCAATTTTCCACGGAGGAAATTGAAGTTCGCGGCGCGTCTTAATCCGGTTTAGAGAAACACAAGGATACTGAACGGTAACGACCGGTCGAGGGAACGGTGTAAAGAGAGATCACGGGGTCTCTAGAAATTCTACTGCAATCGTGCTCCCGACGCGAGGCTGTCCCTCGTTATTAAATATCCATCAGATTACAACGATTGAGTTATCCTCGGGTTTAAATCGAATTTCGATTGCCGGTTCTTGATCGATCGGACGCGCGAGTTTCGACGTGCGTGGTCTGCGAGCATCTTCCGACGCACTTAAAATGTTTTGCCGTGCATTAGCGCACGCGGGGAACAGCTAACGTAATTACCACGGAGTTAATGGATTCGCAGAAAAATGTGAAGCTTGCCGGGGCCGGCCCTCCTATTTTTCACGTCGTTTCCCGGGATATTTTCAGGAAAAATTATCGCCGCCGGCGCGCGGCGCAGTTACGTTCGAACAAATAATTTCGTCGCAGAGTTTGCGCTTGTCCGGTGGTAAAATAAACGATCTGGCCGCCGTTCCATTGTCAGTAATAATTCACTAAAGGCTATTGCCGCGGTGCCCGCGAATTATTTCTGAATAATTCACCCAGTTTCCCGCTGGATTAATGAACGCACTTTGCACGCGCGTACCGACGCGTATGCGCAAACTCGGCGGCGAGAATAGTCTGGAACGTGCGATTTCAATGCGCCGTCTGTCTATTTGAAATGTGTTTTTCCCGGAGAACGTGAAACGTATCGATGTTGGGGCGTCAATTTGATTGACTGGTAAAAGGGAATCGTTGAATAACAGGCATTAACATTTTCAAACTATTTTATTTAAGTCGCTATGTATCTGACTAATTTTTGTTAGATTTATTCATAATATCATAATAGTGTGATCATATCGTGTATAAGTTGAAATAAATTGTCATATGTGAATACGAATGCCAAGTGCTGTTGATTACAGTGGTAGTTGCTCTTATATTCATATTATTCGAATGTTTTTTATCCGGAATAGTATAAATGATACATTTTCGTGTCATAACAATATAAAGGATACATTTCATTGTTTATAGTAACTTAATGGATAAATTTTAAAACAATTCATGACACTCAGTGAAACATTCGATTGTTACACTGCAACAAACGTGATAAACCGCATGTTTCCTTCGCCGCTGTGTTCATCAAATTTAATTTACTATAACTCGCGAGAACGTAAAAACATTTTCTACTTATTGTAATGAACATCTACTTTGAAGATAAAACATGCATAAAAGTAATTTATAGTTTTGTACTTCACTTTGCGTGCGACGAATAACCCTGATTTTGATTAAATTTTGTTAGAAATCTTTGCTACGAGGCTTAGCTATTGTTATAAGGCAAAGAATTAAATTGTTAAATAACCATATCTTGTAATTACATCGCTCGAGATTGGCAACGTAACTATAGAGAGTGCAGTAAAAGATTCTCCAGTGGTTTCATTGCCTAAAAGCTCGAGAATTAAAACAAGATATGCTCACTCCACTCGAGAACTTGGCGATACGATGGCTGAGGCTAATACGATTACAGTAGATCGACAAAATGTGATTATCTGGGTAGAATGCTGTAGTCGAATTAGATTCAATTGATCATTCAAAGCTGGTCCCCTCCTTTTGTGAGATGTCGCGGACATGACCCCACTTTTATGCTTATCAATTAGGTTTGTGCTTGGCGACAGGGGATTGCGTGGTGCGAAGAGCAAAACACTGTGGTGGGAACGATAGATCGTTTTATTTGCATTAACCCTCGTCCATCAATTTGAGTCGTCGCGGTGAACGTAAGGGAGCAGTTGATATGAATCACATTATTTTCAAACGAAGCGAGTTAGTTAGTTTGTTAGTTTTATACATGAACGCATAGAAGTGGTTTATTAGATAATTACCTTCCTATCACTATAGTCGACATTGAAATGTATAAAAATTATTTCGATGAGAAGCAAACAAAAGGAAAAGATGAAATAATTTTTCATAGTTGTGCTTATTAACTTACCACTTTGATTTATCTTTACGCCCATTATGCTATTTTCTATTTAATTTCCTCGCGAACATCTTTGACTCAATCCATTCACAGAACTCGTGTACTTATCCGAGTAAAATGTTCTAAGATGGAGACCCCCAATCACGTCTTCAAAATCCGAAGGAACTTGTTACTCAAGCAGACAGTAATTCCGTTGAACGACGCATACGAATCGTCTCTTGAAGACAGATCAAAATCGTTTCATTGGAACTGTAAAGTCTCCATTTTACATCGGAACGACCGTCGTCAGCTCTTCGTACGTTCATTGGCCAGTTCTCCGAGCTTTTATTGTTTTTCCACGCGCCTCTAGGATTTCTTTATCGGCCACGGGATGGTTCGAGAATTCCTCACGCATCGCAGACTACGCCATGGATCGCAGAGCAATGGAATTCTCGATTGACGAGCATTCTTCGTCCAGGCACACGTGCAAGACACAAGTACACGCGTATAGTCTCGTTCACAATTTACTGAACACTTAGATCAGTGTATACAAAATAAGAATGAATTCGTTAACTAATTTGGTTAATTTTGTCCCTTAATCAAGTTGGGTTTTATATTTTTCTTAACAATCAAAGAAACTTGATATTGAACAATAATTTTCACGTTATTTATCCAAGTATCCCGTTTGAAAAAAATCAGAATCATTTTCACTAAAACTTCTTTGATTGTTAATGTGATCCTTTAATTTTTCGTTACAGCAATGCACAACAGTCTACCATAATTTCTCATGTTTAAAAACTAATTTTCTAAAGTAGTCAACCCTCGGGAAACGAATACTTTTAACAAATTTATAAATTGTTTTACATAAATCCATTTAATACTTTACTTATGAATTTTTCTAAATATTTCTTTTTTAACTTACTCTACAAAGTGCGTTGATTTGCAGTTTACATACAACAAGAAGCTAGTAGATAAAGGAATTAAATATAGAATCCTTCTTTTCAAAACCTAAATCAAAATAAACTCTGTCACTGTTTTCAAAGGTTCAACATGCGTTGGAAATTACTGTATTACGTATAAGCAAAACAAACGAGTAGGACTACTTTATGCACTCCCATTTACTTCACAACTTCAACACTAGGTTTACGGAACGCGTCAATTTGACAGATATTAAATCTTATAAACATTAGTTAGTCAATATTTCTATTAGTTTCGATTGCTGCAATTACACGAATTGTATCTTAACTATTCTCAGCTATTATCAATAGAACTTGTTTGCTATAAATAATTTCTTGAAAGAGAAAAATTCTAAGTTTATTCTATGTCTATGTTTACTACTTATGCTTGTTAAATTTTGTTTAAAATTCTCACCACGAGTCTGACCCGTTCTTATATGTCAAGGGGTTAATAGTCTATCTTTAAATCCCTAATTTCCAAGATCTAAACGAACGAACGTGCATTTTTTTAGAGACTGTAGAATAAACTATACAGTAAGTGTCCATAAACCTAGTGTTAATATTCCCCTTAGGACAGTCAGACATCAGTGACTTCTGAACATTGGCGTACACGCATGTGTACACCTACTTTTTCCACCCTACCATTATCATGCTTGAACGGTGATCGGCAACGATACCGTGGCGATGCATCGCGATCTCGATAAAGCAACCTACTACTCAGCAACCCATCGTCCTCTTACGGCCTTCAAGAATCCCCTGAACGAGCGTAGGAAGAGAGAGATAGTGAGCGGCCTGGCACGACTCGCTCGATATCCATTAACCCCCACCCACCACGGCATCAGGAGTCTCTATAGAGTTTAGGGGAGGCTATTCCCTCCTCGTTCATCGAAAAGACACGAGTCTATGCCTCGGCGAGAGGGCGGAAGGCTCCTCGTTCGTTAACCTGCTGGAAAGTGGAACTTTGGAAACAAGCCCGGCTCGCTGCGATTTTTTTCTCTACGATCCCCCTTCGACTTCGTTGGGTTTAGGATTATATGTTTCTTGTCTTTAGGATGAAAAGTAGTGAGCAAAGAAACTTCGAACGACGGGTTTGATACGATACGAATACAGAGAAATGAAACTGTCGCAGTTTGTGAAAACAAATCAGATAACATTGATATGAATAGAAATATGTGGTAGATTTGTGGAAAGAGTAGATGAAAGAATGCATGGACATTCGATTGGAAATTGTTTACTTAATGTAACTGTAAAGTTTTGAAATATTGTAAAAATGTTGTATCTTAATTTGAGAATGAAAGTCAATTTTTATGTTGCAAGTGGAAGAACGCTGTGAACAAGTTTTAACAATTATAGGAAATGATAGAGAAGGTTAAGAAAATATTAAAAATAGATAAACTGGGAGACGAAATTTAGAAAGTACGTACAGAAATCTTATATTCTGTATTTTGCAAAATCTCTGAAATCCCTTTACCTGAAACTCACAAGTCTAGTAATAATTATTTGTCACGATATTCATGATGTTAATGCTCTAATAAATTTTGAATAAACTTTCCAAGAAGTCCTGAAATCAAGTTATGTATTTTGAAACCTGAATAATTTAGTAATAATTAATTAACAAGAAATATTGCACTTGCAGTGTTCACTACGGCTATGTTTCCACTCTGCAAATTACTTACTTGAAATTCGAATAGACACGTTGGCTAAGTTTTTCCTTCGTCACGACTCTGTTTCCCAGAGTTTCTTCCACGTCTTATTTTACTTCTTATACGTCCCCGGGCATTTAATATTCATACTACACCACGCTCGCGACCACTCCGTGTCCCTGGCCAGCTTTAAAAATGAAGGATGACACACGCCTCTTCCATTAGACAAAATAAGAAAGTGCATTTCAGACTCCGCGCCGCTCGTGCCGGAAGCTTGATGGCTACCCCCGTCGATTAATTATGTGCATTTATCGTCGTATGCACTTAATGTAATTTCGCGACAAAGTAGCGCAAGCTCCACTGGAACTTGTTTGCAGTAACCATATCGCACCTTCGAAGAATGCGGTTTCCTACGTGAACATGGCAACGAGCGGATAATTGGAAGTCATTTTGAGAGAAAATCGTGGCACGAAGTGATCTTAATTTCAGAATTTTTAAGAATTAATCTTTTAGTAGGTTGAGTGTTAAATCGATGACGATATTTTAAGATCGGAGAGATTTATTTAGCAAGGAAGAAAACCTGTCGAGTCAAAATTCATTTTAATGTAATAAACTTATAACAAAATTTTATTCCCACAATATATTGCTAAGAAAATTAATATCACCGTTTGGATAATACATTGTATAGTATATTAGAAAATGATTTATTGCAGTTGTGGCTAAAATATTTGCAATCATATATCGTTCTTCAGATAGTTTTTAATATAAAATCCGTACATCGAATGTACCGTTGATATTAAATGCAAAATCTCCGATGCAATCAGAGCAGAAGAAATGTAGATTTTCACGGAACGTTCTAGTATGCGCTAGTATCGCTAACTCCATTTGGATTAAAAGTTCGACTTCCATCTGGTTCTCACATAGACATAAATGTCATTTAAAAGCATCGATTTAAAACTAAATCTCCACTTCGGGCGCCACTATCGCAGAAAACGGGGGAAGTCGATGAAAAAAAAGTACGTACGCTTTTTCCACAACGTAGCCTACCTCTTTTTTCCCTCTTGTGCTTTCCGTTAGAAGTATAGAGGGTGCGATAAAAATACAGACGGCATCAGAAATAAAATCATCCATTAAAGGACAATATATTCTTACATGGAGTGACTGCGGGCGACTAAATTCTAATTTAGTGAAACTTAATATCTATTAAAGAATATAAATATAAAAGTTTCCTTTATCCGCAGTAACCAATTAGTAAAGGATGAAACTATCCTAACAAATTTAACCCGTGAAAGTGTAAAACTTCGAAATAACCGACAATAAATTTCCTGTGCTTACCTCAAATGCAAAAATATCTTCAAAGGAACAAGAACCCGGAAAGGAAATCATCGAAACAAACGAAAATCTGCCAAAAAGAAACGAAAACATGACCGCGTCGAAGAAACATCCCGAGCGAGCTTAAACATTCCGAATCGTCTCTGTTTCCTCGAACGACAAAATTTTCAATCCGCATCGACGATTTCATTCGCACTTTACTACGCGAACTCACGACAACGAGGGATAAGCGACCCAAGCAGCAGGTGATCGTGTCGCGATTTTCACCCCGTATATGAGAGCCACGCATACAGTTTTCGTAGCAACTGCACGATACACGCTAGCCGTGACCGGGGTGGTAGCAGCGTGGTACATTCAATGGCACGAGGATCGTGGCGTGTGTGGGGAGGGGTACGCGGTGCGCTGCGGTGAATGTGGCCTCCCCCTAACCCTCCCAGTGCAACTGCATGGAGATGCAGAGACGTGGATGCATCCTGTAGGAGAGTATAACGAGCTCGAACCCGACTCTCGGGTCGATGGCTCATGGTTTCGCCTTGCCCTCTCGAACGACCCATCCCTTTTCCTGTCACCCCTCTCTCTCTCTCTCTCTCTCTCTCTCTCTCTCTCTCTCTCTCTCTCTCTCTCTCTCTCTCTCTCATTTCCCCTTTCTTTCTATTTTCCTCTTTTCCTATCTTTTTTTCTACCTTTCTCTCTCATTCTCTCGATTCTCACATCCTCTCTCCAGGCCTCTCTCATTACCTCTCTTTCTACTCGTTCCATCCTCACACCCCTTGCACCTTCGACCGGCCATGTCGCGTCGTCTATACGCTACCAGTGGCGTAACTTTAAATTCAGGGCCAGCCAGCGGACAGAGCGAACGGGGAGAGGAAAGGGCAGAGGTCGACACGAGGGTGCGCTCACCTGTCGTGAGCTGCGTCGAGTGGGACAGCGGTGGTTACCGGAAGAGAAAACGTTTTGACGGGTGTTCTTGAGAGACGCCGGGCCTTTGTGACCGCCGCGCCGACTACCCTCTTCACATTCGCGTAAACGTGTTTCCCGCGACCCTCCGTCACGTCCCGCCCACCTTCGAACCACCCCCGCACTTTCGGCGAAACGGGGACGGCGCGATTCATGCGCGGATCTTTGCACTATGTGGCTGTATAGACAGTTTTCAGGGTGAATTTCGGGAGATACTGAGCATTTATCGTACGAAATTGCAGTATTAGTCTGTTAAAAACCGGGAAAAGTTCGTGCAGGTTCTTAAATAATTTTATTTATTTCTATCCCAACAGCATAAAAATAACTTACTGCTAATACAAATTTCATTCATTAAACTAGTGAAATACTGACTGAAATCGGACCTTAATTCATCGCTAATAAGAAACCTATACGAACTTTTTCCGGTACGTAACACATGAAAATACAGATCGAAAATATAGAATAAAATCCTCGTCGATGGTAGTAGAATTCATTTCCAAGATAATCGACTTCGAGCGTGTGACTGACAAATTACAAGTTATAAATAAACATATTCTCTTCTTTATTCCTATTAAACAGCATACGCACTCAATAAAGCTTTAAACGTACGAAATATCTCGAAATTAAAGCATCACATGAAAAACTATTATTTCTTTGTATTCATGTTTTTAGATAGGGTACTTTTCTTCTCAGTTCTACTACATTTCCTTGTCACGTTTCCTAGTCACAAGAAATTCTCGTTCATCGTGTTTCAGAGCTAGAAACTTTTGGTCGGGATCTTAATGGTTATTTCATATTTACATAGGGAAGCTGAAGCAAGTCGAATTATTTACATCGTTAATTATATGCGTTTCGATTATTCCATGCAGCTTCAGTTCCGTTTCGTACAATAGGCGAGATTTCACTCTACAATAAGACCATCGAGGCGAGATAATAAACGTAAACAAAAGTATGTGACTGCTAACCCAGATGCGACTGAAATAACCGTGTGTATCGCGTCGCGTCGCTTAACTCGCGAATATTTTGTTTACGTCCATTGCCTCGTTTCGTCGAACACGCTGTAGTTGCATAAAGGGTTTTGGGGGATGGGTTAAGGGTGAGAGGGTTGGTCTGTCGATAGCCGGAATGTTTATGCAAATGCGCGGCTAAGTGTGGCTCCGGAGGAATACCGTTAAAGTGTAAATGCGCGCCTGACAAGATCCATAAAGCGACGAAATGGCCACTCGCTACCGTGGAAAATGAGGACCGCGCGACATTAGTCGGTGCCAAGGCAGGAACGGTTTCTCGGCTTTCCGAGTCGGAGCACAGAATATGTATAGCATATGCAAAATAGTTGAGGGTCGTTATTTTGGAATATTCGGAAACGTTTCGTGTGAAGATTGTGTTTAATAAACAGATCTGTGACGAGTGGAACGAAGATTTTGTGTTTTTATAGTGAACCTTACTGAGGAAAATGTAATAAAGGAGAAGTAAGGAACGCTTAATGAAATTGTTAGTTTGCTATTATCTTTAAGGAATCAGTGAGAAAGCAAAGTAATTTTGGATGATATGCATAAATTAGGCAATTTTTGGCTTTATATTGTTCACAATATTTATAGTTACACCATTTATGATATTCGTAGTGAATATTGAACTGGAAAGATAGAGAGAAGCAAAATTGCAAAAATAAATAAAGCAGTGCTATGTAATTTTCAATGAAAAAAAGTTAAATATAAAGAAATTGAACGAAATATTCTCAAAAGAAATTGAGAAAATACGGTTCTACGTTATGTTCCCATAAAAAGAGTAGAATTTCGGAAGAAATACATAAGGTTCAACAAATATTCGGCAGCCGGCAGATCTATCAAAAATTGAAAACACAAAATCGATAGTTCATAGGTTGACGACATCGTCAGGTCAACTTGAACGCAAGCGAATAAGAAAATAGACATCCGTAAACGAGGTAAACAAGATAAAACGCATGGAATGGGCACGACTGCATATGACATAGAAGACGGAGTAGAGAAACATCGTTTGGGGTGATGGGAAAAAGTTTAATCCGCATGGTCCAGATGGCTAGAAGAGTTACTGGTATGGTACCCGTAAAAAAGGACTTATATTTTCAAGACACCAACCGAGTAATGGAAGTAGAGTACGTTTGTTGGTCTGCTAAAACTACATCGGTACATTTATTTCGGAACGAGTATGGACTAGAAAGTACCAGAATATGTCCCAAAGCAATTTGTTACCGTTTTTAGGACAATGCCATTATACACTGTGTTGGTTTCAGTAGTACAATGTGCCCGCGCACAATATATCATTAACATGAGAGTAGTTTGCAAACAGGCAAATATCAGTGATGACTTGGTTATCATGCTCTCCTCACCTAAATCACTTAGAATGTCTGCGAGATACTAACTAGAGAAATTTATCGTAATAGTCGACAATTTACGTAGTATTATAACTTTTTTCTAATTTTCCTCAGATATTCTCATCCCCTAAATTAAAGTCTCAAAGACAATCAAATTTGCTACTTTAAAACTAAAACTACTTAAACTTCGCAATTGCAATTACTTTCCCCAATAAGCATTCCCTCTCCCTTGAAAAGAATCAATTAGACTAAACTTCGTTCCAACTCAATTTCCTTTTCCTCTTTAATCCCTTAACTTTCACAATTCCTATTTATACTCAAAACCACAGGTGTACTTCCCTAAGTACTAACATATCCAAATACTTATTCGAACAAATTATAAATTCACTTTATTTCCTCAATCAAACTAATATCTACATTCATCTACGTTCACCTTTTCCCCTCACTTCCTTCACTCCTTAACATTATCACTCGTTAAAGATTCATTTTCCTTATCATCTCTCAAAAACTAAAACATTCACCTAAGAAAACCTGCAAACCAAAATATACTTATCTATACAACACATCACACGTCACTACACAGCAAAGTTTCATTTTCCCTTTCATCCTCTAAATATCAAAACATTCACCTAAGAAACCCAAAAATTAAAATAACCTGTTTATATAACACGCCACACGTTACCACTCCATGAGCATCTATCTTCCGTTTCATTCCCCAAACAGTACAACACTCGCCAAAGAAAACCTGCAAACCAGAACATGCTCGTCCCCGCGGTGCAGTAGTGATTCGCGACCGATCGAAACGATCGCGTCGCGTTGTCAGTTATCGCGTAACTCTGACGCGGTGCAGAAACGAGGCCGTACGAACCGGAAGAAAGTGTCGTCTCGTCACCTTCCTCGAGCAAATACGACGCAAATTCGATACGAGGCATCTCGTCTCAGTCGACCTGACGCTCTCGCGTTGCGAATGAGATACGGCACGACTACACCTGGGAATAGTCGAGCTCTCTCCTGTCTTCCTGCCACGATCGTCCCTCTTTAACCACCCCCCTTCGCGCCGCAACGCTCCCCGCCCCTCTTTCGCCATTCACGTACACATCCACCTGGCTTTCACGATAACGTTGCGGCCAAAGTAACACGTCGGTTCGACTGATGTCGCCCGGGTGACGTAAACGCCCCAGGGGACGCCTTCCGGTCTGATCCGCGGCACAACCGTTCCATTCACCCGGTTCTGTCTGTACTCCCCAGAAAAACGGCAAAGATCGGACAACGTCTTTGCGCTTGGCTTCTCTCTGAGTTCGCTGGCTGACGCGAGGAGGGAGCCATCGCTCGACGATCATCGCGAACGCTCAAGTGCACCATCGCGGCTTCACAGGGATGTACTACTGGCGCTTGGATGTCTCGTGGACCTGTCTGAAAAGAATAACGATGAGAAACACGAAGTTTATTTTCGCTAATGGAATTAGGAATCTTGATAATCAATTAATTATGTAAGGATCGTTTGCATGATTAAATATTGAGAGGGTACGAAGAAAATTTTCTGTTGGTTTGACTTCGAACAACCTGATTACGTGAATAATATAATTATTTTAATAATTAACAGGTTCTCAAGCACGCGTTACGTATCTGTGACACAGCGATTCGTTTAAAGAGCCCAACATCACGTACGTGTGACCGCTATTGATTGTCTTCGTTATGATGATATTAATATTTGGCGTATGGTGTACCCTATTGTAGCTTTGGTTATATCAAAATAGCTTTGTTTGGTTTACTTATTATGTTTTAAATATTTGAAAATTATATGAACATAGCACACGGAACAATTGCAAGAATAGCACGATCCGCATTTATAATGTGATTAATTATCGTTGTACCAAGGGAATTTTTAAAACGCTAACGTTTGAAAACGCAATTAAACGATATTAATTGAATTTTGTAAGCAGACGTAATTTAATATGTCTCACATCGTTAAATACAAATCGAACATTGAAATCCGTTCGAATAAAAAGTTCCCAAGTGACTAAGAACGTTCTTTATCGATCGACCAGCAAATCTCTTCCGCTCCGCCCCCTGGAAATTCAGCATAATTCATCGAAAGTTTTCTCCTCTTCACCAAGTCAGCCGTCGATGCACCGCGCCGAGTGGCATTAAATTCTTGACCAAGACAAACATTCCTCGTTTTCACAGGATAACGCTTCGAGAGCCGTGTAGCATCGCCGTTTTACGTTTCACGCATCGATGCCGCTCGGTGTCTGAAACGTTTACACGCAAAGCGGTCGGAATTTCATCGAAATCCCTTCCTGCTTTCGATTTTCGAGATATTCCTTCCGGAGATAAGAGCGCACTTCTTCGGTCGTTGACTCGACTCGGTAAAATATTATTTCCTCCTCTGCCCGTTCGCTCTCGTCCTTCCTGAAGCATCGTGTCTCGTGAGCGTATTAGGTGACGCGTAAAGGCCGACTCACTCTCTTTCTCTCTCTCCCCCTCTCTCTCTTCTCGTCCTATCCGCTTCTCTCCACTTTTCTTTTTTTTTGTTGAAGAGTGA
Source organism: Nomia melanderi (assembly GCF_051020985.1). Classification (NCBI taxonomy): domain Eukaryota; kingdom Metazoa; phylum Arthropoda; class Insecta; order Hymenoptera; family Halictidae; genus Nomia; species Nomia melanderi. The sequence continues at coordinate 12,526,408 of NC_135008.1, forward strand.
GGGTGGATCAAAAGGACGCGCTCTTTCGACGAGACGTTCATATGGGAATACACAATGCGACAGCGCCACGGTAAACGTACTATCAAAACCTTGGCGTGCTTGGAATACGCGCAAGCCAACCGCGCGGACATCTTGTTTCACCCTGAGTGCTTTTTTAATCGCTTATTAACCTTTTAACCATGTATTTCGCCAGTGTGAACAGTCATAAAAGCGCAATTTGTTACGAATTACATTAATAGTGAATACCGTACACTGGTCCACTTCAATATTGCATGTGGTCGTGTCCATAAGAAAAAGTAAATGCTTGTAATCGTTAACTCTTTGCATTCGAAAGTTTTTCACTGGAAATATTCAATATTTTCTGATGAAGTATAGATGATATTCTTTGAAACTTACTAATGAGAGAAGACACATAAATTAAGAAAGAAAGATATTGTATATTAATACTTCATACATCGACGTTAATTTGTCGAGCGAGCTTCGGACCTTGCGAGCTATTTTAACACGTTGAACACAATGGGGGACACCAGTGGCGCCTAATCAAATCGAATTATTATAGTTCACTGAATTAAACGCTGATTATTTAAAAACATTTCTATATTTTAAATAATACTAGCTAATACAGTAACATTCAGCTAGACGAACGTATAATAATAATGATCCAGTTGAATCAAATAATTTAATATTATATTTTTTCCATTTCGTGTATTTTGCTCTATGAAATTGTGTGGCATTCAACGTGTTAAACAAATTAAAAATCCGCCGCTAATTACTCCGACACATTAGTAAGTACTTCACTCTTTATGCATACAAAACTTACTTACAAAACTCCCAGTAAAAGCTAATATGTATTTCTTTTTATGCATACGACCCCTGTTCGTACGGTCATTATGGTTTGATGTCACACAAAAAGTATTTATGAAATGCATACCAAAACGGAGAACTATTGAGAAATGAAACTGAACTTGAATGACAAGTTAACTCGTCGTTTTCAGTCAAGAGATTAATAAAATGGGATCGTAAAAGAGTATCGCGAAATAACTCCGGTGTAATTATATTTTACCGCGATACGTGTAGGTAAGTGTAGATCCTTTTCGTATTTTTCTTCATGTTAAATATTCCCTCTTTCACCTTTGTGCGATTAATCATGTGCATTTCATGCATTCGGTTTTTGGTTACTAAAAAGTACCTCGCGCAGATGCACGAGTGAAACAGATTCGAAATATTCTAAGTGAATATTAATGAGTGTTTTACTTTGACCGTACCTTCGGAGTCGAGTCTTTCAGTTCTTATACTACTGGTTCGTGTGTATTTTACTTTCATAGGAAATTTTCCGAACGTATTCAATGTTTCAAGACAAATGCCTGTTTAAATGAAATGTGACACCTCATTTTCTATCAATTCCGCGCAAGTTAACTCTGATTTATTTTAATTTTCCGCGAACAAATAAGTCCAGTGTTTCGCGTATTCAGTTTCACGATATTTAGAAATATTGTTGACTCTCGGGGTGAAGTAAATAAATGATTTGAAACAAATATTCATGAGCCTTTCACTTTGAACGTACGTTTTAACCAAAGTTTTTCAGCGTTTCCATTACGGATTTGTGTATACTTTACTCTCACAGGAAATATTTCCGATTTTTCAGAATAAATTTATACTCGCATTAAATACATCGCCGCGCATCGTCTCATTTCCCGTTAATTTCGCGTTACGCCAATTTTAATTCTAGAAATGTTCGTTGCTTCGAGATGTATTTCATTTGTGAATATAGTTAAAAATATCGTAGGAAGGGAGCCCGGTGCCGCGAGAGCGAAACTCGAGTGGAAAAGAGAGGGGACGGCGGCGAGCGAGTCGCGCAAAATGCGTTTTTAATGAGGATTTCAAGTCGGATGCTCTTAACATCGGTAACTGGATAGGGAACTGTCAGCCAGATGTTTTATAAATCTGGAGGATTTCCCGTAAAATCCGGTAAAGATTACCGTTCTGTGATCCGGACAGGATATACGGCTAACGGCCGCACGATGCACACTGCTTCAAGACCTCTAGACGTCTCCAGAGATTGGATTTCAATTTCAGTTTTATAAACGTCAATCAAGACGCTCTTTGCGCGATGCGCTGGAAGCAGAGTCTCATTTCAAAAATGTCTGTCATTTCGTGTATATTCGTTCAACGCTGTAGGTGAATCCCACTATTCCATCGGGGTTGCACAATAAATAATACTTGCCTCGGGAAAGCTTGGAATTCTTCTTTAATCCTCTACAGGCTGAATTTTGTTCGTAACTACAAAAAAATGTTTGTAGTATAAAATTAACAAATATCAACCTGTAAATAAAAATCAAACAATGCATTCGATAGTTTTAATAATTGTATTAAAACAAACATACGTTGTAATTTTGAAATTATGACGTTGAACTTACATGTCTGAGCGTATAAAAGTTTAAGCTAATTGATTACTTCATTTTATTCGCCACTTTGCTACGCAAAATGAAATATATCAACAAGATGCCAATATATTGGTATGTGACTTCAAAGTCACACGAACCTGTAAAAAATTAAGTTATGAAAAATATGGAAAGTAATTGGCATGAAATTTTTTAAATTTCACAATCCGTCACGTTAGACGATTTTAATCAGGACTAACGAGAGATACATTTTTTAATAGTACCGCGAATATTCCTCTAGTTTAGTGGTTTTAAACCTTTGTAGTGATCGGCACCTCCTTGAGTCTGAAATTAAGTTTTCGGGCCTCTTAAAAAATGTATTTCTACTTCCATATTTAGAAAATTACATCTATTGCAAGATAATTTATTTATTGAAAAATAAACACATATATTTACATATACTTATAAAATAATATCCCAATTTTTAATGGCTGAGTTGTTTATTTGTAATAATACTCTTGTAAGTCATCGCTCGCATTTAAGCAATTTCTGGCTTTTGTTTTTATTTCGACCGAAAATTTAGAAACTTCTTTCGCACCCCCAGGGTTGCACACACTAATATTACCTTGAAACAATTACGAAATACACTAGAAAATTAGCTATTTAACCAAAATTTCTTTTCATCGAAATTTCCATTAAGTTCACAATACGTCTCAGCTTAGTACACTCTGGAAGACAATTTCACAAACGAAAATCGAAAAAAGAACCTTAAATCTTCACTAATCAAAACACCATTTTTCAATTTACATTCCTTGAATTCGCGTATTATCCAAACAAACCGTCCGCCATTATTCGAGAAGCATCGATAAAAGCGAACCCCGCCGGAGAAAATCATGTTCTCTTCACCGTCGACGTGCGGAACGAAAAGTGATTTCCACGGAAAAGGGAATTAGCAGATCGGTTATCTCCAGGGATAGGGGGATTGTGCTTCCTGTTTGCCGTCCGAAAGGGAGGCGAAAAGATTCCTATCTATCCCGCGTTGGTCTATTCGACGACGGATGCGCCTCGCCAGGGTATTTGCTCCCGTAATCTTTTTATCCTTTTCTCCGCGTTCATGCTCCGCGGGATAAAAGTAGGGTTAGGGGTGGATGACGAAGAGGGGGAGGAGAAGGCCGAGAGCCGGCATCGTGCCCGCCACCGAGAAGCAATATCGTTCTGCTTCTAGCGGCCACGCTTAGCTTCGAGAGACCTCGCCGAGTCCCTCCCCGTAGCACGACGATCTCTGTTTATCCCCCTTCCTCCAGCTGCTCGTCCCTTTCCCTTTTCACCGAACGTTTATTTTTCCCTTTCGAAGGATCCTTCGACTGCAAACTAGCTCCGGGAACACTCGTTCCCTCCCTTTTCTCCGTTTCCGTGTGTATGAATCGTAACAACATCATCCCCCTCGGTTTCCGATGTCTTCCTTCCCTTGCAACATGTTTAAATGTAAGGGGTGTCGTGGAAGTTATGGTACGAATTGGGACAGGCTGATTCTACGGTTCAAAATGAAATCAGAGCGATGAATAGTGGAAATCTTGATGGGAGTTTTGTTTGCGAGATAAATGCATTTGAAAATAACCCAGGTCTAACCTAGATCGAATAACTTCAATATGTTTATTAACTCATCTCAAATAAAAAAAAGTCAGGCATTATGGATTTTGGTTCGGTTGTATCTCACTTATATTTTGAAAAATAAATTCTGTTTTCATGTAGTTGAAATAGAGTTAAACAAAGGGTTCAAAATGACGATATTCCTTCCTTAAACAAAGTTAATTTGCAGTTTTAACGATCGTTACCGCTACATTCTACTAATTTCGTTTCTGATGTATTTACATCACGTATTGGATAAAATAAACAACAATTACCTGGTAAACGAATGAACCAACACATAACTACGAAAATAAAAACGAATTACCTTGTATAACTTCTTTTATTCAGAGTAGAGTACCGAACACGCTGGTGAAGTTATTCGATTTCCTCTAGGGGCATTGTAGACGTGTGTGGGTACTTATGTATCTGTGGCCGGTGTAAATAAAATCGCGCACGTAGCAGCTCCTTGCCAGGAACGTAGCAACAGTTTGCCAGACGCGCGCCGAATTGCTCGCGTCCGAAGCAGGTTCGCTAGTTCGTTCCGTTGGCCCAGTTTTCTTGCGACGGCAACACTCTCCCTTGAAGCCGGCGCGAGATCGGAACCGTCGCATCTTTCTTGGCCCGGGGTCAATATGACGGGAACCTTGGCGAGGGACATTGATCCCGATCCAGATACGACGGTGAAAGTGCAGCTGATGAAACTGCACCGCCGACCAGACACAAATTAAGGACGATCGCGCACGGAACCTTCAGATGCTGCCGAAGAAAATACTTGTTACGCGTATTTCCGTGGATCGACGAATATGGAGATACCGGCGGCTGATGTTGCCAAGCGATTAAGGAAGACGCGTGATCGTTACGCAACGGACTGGTTGGTTTTTATTGCTGTGCAAGAGAAAGGATGCGAGCCGTGTGTTTTCACTTTGGTCAAATTCCTTTTCCCACGGATACATGTCTTTGATTTATTCATCGACCAAATTAATTATTGCTTGGATAAAAACTAAGTCGTCGGAATTATTGAGTTTTTACATTTCGAGATACATTTTGCATTTCTTTCTTCAATGGAGACTTTAATGCATATTACGATCAAAACGAATGTCTCCCGAGATGTAATTTTAATGAAATATCAATGTCTTTCTATTATTAGAAAGGTGGAAGATTCTTGCTTTCAGCATTGCTTATTTTCAGAAGTTGAATATGGTTTTGGTGAATATTCTGTTAGAATTTCTTTATTAAACCTATGAAGATTGTACCGTAACAATCATAATAATACAAATAGTATAAACCTTAACAACAAATACATTTCACCTCAAGTAGCAATCCTTTCTATATAATTTACCATAGATTTTTGCATGCTCTCGAAACCGTTCAGGAACACGAATAATCCCTAGAATACTGAATGTTCGAAGGCGACTAAATCATTTCTAAATCATTACTGCTCGCTGGATACATTAATCCGCCGAAAGACTCTTGGGAGTATTCAGTATGCCGAACGCAGCCCTCGGAAAACAGTAAAACGCACCGGAACAAATAAAAACTGTTCCAAGTGGCCGCGGTATCACAGACGTTCGCATCATTTTAAACACAAGTTTCAGGATGGCTCTTCCGAGCCGGCCTGGAAAAAGGTTGTTCCGCGGACTCTTTGAAGAACAACGTTTGCTTGGAAACGGCCGCGTAAAGTTTGAGCCCAAGAGCGGCGCGATACGCTCGACATGAAAAAGTATTACGACTCTTTTCTGGACCGAAATGTATGCTCCCGCGGTGTGTTGTTAGTTCCAACCGCGACGGTGACTATACACAACGATCGTTGTTTTATGCAGTCACGATAAAGTTTCCGGCAGGCAGTGCACGGACTTACACCTTTCGTAGCGAAACTTCTCGGCACGTGATAAATGAATTTGCCGTGTAAAGTGCAGCCTCGTCTAATGCGTTAATTAAAAAACTTTCGGTCGGACTTCCGCAACTCGTTACGCCGATATCACTGTCCTGGCATTATCAAGTGCAAACGAGCCGAATGCCCCGACAAAGGAGAGCTGTTTGCAGCCATAATTAACCGGCTCCTCGCGGTTACGGCTACTTCCAAAGCAACACGCGTCTTAAACAATCGATTATGAATTTCTTAGCAACAAAAGGAAAGTTTCTACGCGCCGGTTCGGTCGACTGTTAGCATCCGCGGCAGGAATATTGCACGGTTTTAATTATCCTGGTTTATTGCTCGAACCTACGATCGATCCCGAATTCTACCGATAAATTCTACTTTAAGACTCAACTCCGGCGAGAACTAATTAAAACTTTTCTAATTCCTTCGACTCATTACAGCAATATTGCGCTTCGATACTCCCAGCCGACAATTTCATATTGCGACTACGGATTTTATTGCTGGATTTATTGATCCGGGGAGCGACGAAATTTTCAGGATGATTGAACGATTATCTGAATAACTAGTGAATCTATATATGCGAAATGTTGCTTTTGTAATATAAACTTTAAGCAAAGATAATATTGGAAATGTTCTAAATATAATTAACATAATTTTTATATAGTTTTTAAAGCTGTTTTAAAAGAATGAATTTTGTAACAGATAAAATTACAAGATAATAACATCATGAAAATAAAAAAAAAATATTTACAAATTATTAACTTGAAATCAACAATAAATTCTCGAGATAAAGACAAAATCATATCGTAAAAGAACCCAGCGTAGTCCTACACCACCAACTCCAAAAAACAAACACCCGAAACAAACATCTCCAGGAACGACACTCTTGTCATCATAAATTAAAAGCAAATGTCCAACCAAAACCGACAATGTCGCAGTCCAATCATCCATTATCTCCTCAATCCAACTCCCCGGCTTAGCTTCCAATTCAAAGCAGTCCCCGCAATCACTAGCCCCATTCTCCCCGATCAGTCATTTCATCCGGGGCGTGAGCGAACGGACGAGTGAACGAGGGAGAAAGTCGGAATTCCAGATTCAATAGACGGCCCGCGAAGATACTTAAAACGGTTCTCCCATCTAACTCGTCTCATCGATATCATTATTCTGTCCGCGAGACGCTCCCGCCGCTTCCGTTCCCTTGGCCCAGGCTGGCTCCAATTGTTCGGGAGACATTAATGAATCCCGTTAGCGGGCTGGCGGTTCGCTTATCGAGACACGGCGAGTCGAAAAACTTGCTCGCTGATACGCCCTCCCACAACCTTCTGGTGCTCGGCGGCGCGCGCTCGCATTCGTATCCACGTTAATGACAGTATCGGTGTCTCGGGGAGTCGGGAGACGGGTAGGCAGCCTAGTCAGCCGTAGCGTGCCACATTGCCACCCACCAACACGGCCAATTGTGCGTTACGCAGTAGATACCGGTACACGGCGTTTGTAGAGGGGTTGCCTGGCTGCCTTAACGCCGCCAATTCGTGGAGAGCTCCGACTACCGGTTCGAGTCTCCCTCTCTCTCTCGCTCTCTCCCTCTACCACCCTTTACTCTCTCTCCGTAGCGTCATTTCCGGCTGACACCGGTATTGTGCAGACTACATTGTCCCCGCGTGTATTCAATGAGACGGCCCGCGGCAACTAACCGTCAGCAAGATGGGTGGTATGAGGGCGGAGGAGGGAGTGGGAGGGTGAAACTACGGGCAGAGATGCCGCTGCCATTGCCTCGGCTAGACTCGGGCCCGCGTTCCGCTCCCGCGAGCGAACGAGCTTCCTTGGAACAATGAATTGTTCTGGAAGATGTCATTGTCCGATCGCTCGCGGCCCGCGTCGCGTTTCGCGCGGTAAACTCTCTTTCCTGCCCTCGCCGTGGCCCTGCGACCCACCCCTTCCCTTGTTCTGATGCCGGCGTAGTCGTTGACCCCTTGATTCGTGTGTTAACGTAGGTAATATTGATTTCGACGGACTTCCGGGATTTGTATGCGGAGGAGATTGTTACGATGTTTGAGGGTGAATGAGTTTTGGGGATGTTGTTGACGCTCCGGTGTTTGGTTAAGTTGGTTAAGCGAAGATATGCTTGGTTTTGGGATTAACTGATAAGGAGTGATTTTGGGGAAGTGGGTTGTAGCTTGTGGGCTTGTTTTTAGGTACGATGGGAAATGGTGAATCGTTTGAAGAGCGTAACAACAGTTGCACTGTCTTTTGGGTGATAATGTATGGTGAAAATGTAGTAGCAGAGAGGGATTGAGAAATGATTGATTTGAGGAATGATTTGTAGGTACATGGAAGCACTACTGCATTGTGTTTTGAGATGTTTCGCATATCGTTTTTCATGTTTGGAACTAGAACGATCATCCATGAATACATAGAAAAAGTTCAACGTACCGTAAAACTTATAGTTTATAAAACATTGAACAAAATTAATTTTTAATTTCGTAATATTTAACTTTTAAATACTTACAATTTTTCGTAACGGAAAGGGTAGTTTTTATTTAAAATATACTGATCGAAGGGGTCCAACGACACCAGTCTTAGTGCTTCCGGATTTCATCAAAAGGCTTTCACTATCATTTGAAAATATTTTTAGATTAATAAAATATTAATATTATTTTACCATTAACCGAAGATAAATGTTAGTAATCCTTGTCCGTGTACATATAAATAATACAAGGATGAAACGCTTATACTCGTTCTCATTACTCTCAAAAGGGTAACATTTTAATGTACCAAAGTCGAGACTCATTACCGCGCTTTGAAAAATAACTTCCGGAAATTCAAAGCTCCCGTTAGAATGACTTTTATTTCCGGTCCCACAATTCCACTCTATGGTCGATGGAACTGCCTCTCGTGCCTCACTGTTCACAGCTCTTATCGCGGCAAAAGATTCAATGCGCCGGCAGGTTCGACGAGATGATTTCATTGCGAGCACGCCCGATATGGTCTGTTAAACAGACTGAATGGTCCCAATTGTATCACTGGTTGGTGTAAAATTCGAACCGTGCCGCGATAACGATGAACTTTTTTTATTTCTACACGCGAAGCAAAGATCGCCCTCATTAAAGTTTTATAATACGTTTGAAATATATGAAACGAACCTATTTTTCGACATTAAGTTGCGTAATGTACGAAATTCGAGCTACGAAAACTGATGTCGGCCCTCAAGGGAATAATTTCTCCTGTGCAATGGATACGTGAATATTCAGACGAAAATTTATTTCGAAATTCCGCATAATTTTTCGACATTCAATGAAACGCGGTCTTTGAATATTTAAAGCTTTTACAATCGCGAAATGAGCACAGACAGTTTTCATTAGCGTACATTCAGAGGAAATCAATGGAATATCTGGTCGTAAGTAGAAATTTCTGTTATGCGCAGACATGGGGGTTAGGTATTCTGCGAGAATCTACGGGGTGGCCGAAAAGATACGCGATATATAGAAACGTTGGTTGTTGGGTTATGATGATTTAACAAGAAATTAGTAGAAGGAACAGTTGAATGTTCAATATTTAGTGTTGACAAATGTACTTTATTTTCTAATTGTTAGGTTATGTTGGATAATATATTATTTTAATAGTATACTTTGCATGGACTGTGTGACTTCAGGAAAACATTTTCCAAAGCCATCCACTCCTAAGTGCAACAGAAACGCAGCAACAAGTAACATCATCGTATTTTCTCAAACTTCGATCATGAATCCTTTTAGAACTTTAGAGTTCGACAAGTTTGAATAGTTCCCAGAGGATGTAGTCTATATATTCTACACTGCGGTCCATGTAACGCCGCGAGCACACATTTTCCAGAACTTTCGCGTGCTTCTGTAACAAGAATGTAAAAAGCAAATGATCGCCGCATTTTATTTTTATCAATTTACCTATACAATTTCCTTACGTCATTTACGTATATTTCTGATTTTTGTAATCAGTACCGTATTAAAATCTAATTAACATTAACTCAAACTTGACCAAAGCACACATTTAACATTTATCACAAACAGTATAACGTTTATTATAATCAACACTCAATATTTATTATAATCCATAATTACTTAGTTTAACAGTTTTTATAAATGTACGATAATTTCAACACTCATACGTGAGTGTTAATAGTAGAACTACCGAGTATTGAACTCGATTGCTATATATTCCCTATAAAAATTGTAACAATATATTACTTTTATTTTCTTCAGGTGTTCATTACAGCATTCAAGTGAAGTTATTTATTTTCAAAGTCATTTTGAATATTCAATGCTTCGAAGACATCAATACCTGCGAAACGAAAAAACTGAAACCAGTCGTTTTGACTGGTACGGAGTTCTATTGTTAACACTAAAACTACCGAGCAGTTAAGTCGACTTTTTGAAATTCCTCTATAGATACTTCAAGACTGCATCTATTGAGACTTTAATTGATTTATAATTCAGTTTGCGTATTGCTAAATCAATTTCTTTACTAATTTCCCAGAAAAACATCAGCTATCTCTTTAATAATTGCAAAAAGAAGAAATCGAAAATGGATCATTTTGACCCATTTGATAGTCCTAGTGTCAATGTTGTTGTCCGGATACGGTGCACCTCTTGCTATCTCGAGTTAACGCGCCCCTGCCTAGCAGTACGTTCACGCTGCAAGAATCTTTTCCACTAGCCATGCACGCACACGGGAACGTCCTTATTAGATCCTCCGCGTGCTTAGACGATTGTCAGAGTAGCGCAACGGCGAGATTCAAATATTGCCGGAATGATCCGGCAGACGGTAATATTCCGTTTTCCTCTGTTGCGGGGAGAGCGAGTCTGCGAATTAGCGCGACGTTACTGCGGCAAGTGCTCGACTCGATGGGAAGTAATATTGTCCGAGCGCGGAGGATACCGGTCTATTCCAACCACTTCGGTTCTTTTATACAACGGGCTCCGCGCCAAAACTGCCTATCCCGTCCTACGGGGTAGCGGATAGGGGTGGAACGGACGGGGCGGAGGGAGCACAGACTCCGGAGATTCCCGAGGAACTCTGCATTCCCGTCACGGTTGCTCGGTTTGAATCCAAGATACGAGCAACCGGAGAAAATGAATTCGCACGGTATCGTATGTTCGCCGGTCTGTACACGTCAAGAGGCGGGCGGCGCGGCGCGGTGCTCGGCGAATGCTAATGAATTTTTACGATTCAACGTACGAACTTCGGCCCGTCTTTCAACGGTAATCCGCGTTTTTTCCCCTCTTTGTCCCCGGGATAATATACAGAGACCCTGATTTACGGATTGAAAGCTACCTAACCATGGACCCTGGAGAGGATAGACTGTATAGAAGAGGATTGCCACTGTTGAAAAGAAGCAAATTTATGGCTGAGACGGAATCACGTCCCTTTTATCGTCGCGCGCGTATGCTCGTGTCGCGGAGGGACTCAACCGTTATGTGTAGAAGAGAGATGGTTTGAAGGTGTAGGCGTAGAGAGGTAAACATAGTTTATGAAGAAAGGTGGATTGAAATATTTTGAACATTTCGGGTGAAAGAAGCTTTAATAAGGAATTTAGGGAATTGGAAGATGTTGTAAGATTGGATGAAGTATCATGTTTAGATTGTTATGGTCTGCGTGGATAGAATTTTGTGATGGATAGCTTTGTATAAACTACGTAGTCATTGTTTACAAAATGATTTAACACTAAAGCTACCGATCAGTCGAATTGCCTTTTTCTAATCTTTCCATGGAAACGCTAAAAGTAGTGCATAAAGTAAAGCTACTAAGATTTTGACTGACTTATAATTCTGTTTGCGTATTAAGAAAGCAATTATTCCAATAATTTCTCAGAGAGTAATTTATTATCATTTCAATATTTGAGAAAGAAGAAACTAGGAACACGTTATTTTGATCTGTATGATAGTTCTAGTGTCAAGACTTTCTAGTTTCGTAATTGATTTCTACGGTTTTAGTGCAACTTATACAGGTAGCAGCTTATAACAAAGTAACAAAATTGTTGCGCTCAAATAATAGGACATGTACAACCCACTAAATTGAGTAAAAAGACCCTAGTGAACATGGGCCCAAAACTCAAATAGTTTCAGAGATAAAAATAGGTTTAGTTTAAAAAAATTTATGGAGGCCGAATCACGAATACGGAATTATCTCGAAAAGTATGAGTGATACGAACAAATTTGTTAAACAAAAGTTACAGGGTATGAAATACTAGAAGTTACGGTGGGACGTCTTTGACCGTGAGGTGACCTTGGAACGTCCTGCAAAGGTCACACCACAATTTTTAAATAGGATCCCATACTTTTTATTCCATATTTTTAAAGCCGATGTTCAGACGTTTCCAAACCATAGACATACAATTCTTCGCAGATTAAGATATCAGCATCCAAAGTTGCCGGTTCAAGTATAATCAAGTATAATTGGTCGTTCGATTTAAATCTTCGAGTTATTCGATTCAGACGATACATATGAAGCAATAAGGACTCGCGTAAAAGGGGCAGAAACAAAAGGATACAAAATCGAACAAGATATTCCAGTCGCCGATCGTACTATTTTGGTCATGCTGGAACTACCTCGACAGCCCTGACTCGTGCAATAACTCAACTGGCCATGTAGCTACGTCTCGGACGGTAAAAACTGACACGATACAAATTGTACCTGCACGGTCCACATAAATCATCTCTAGCCACCCCTCCACCACCGAGCGTATTCACCTCGGTTCTATCGCATGTCGCTAGCCGACACATGTATTTTCGAACAAACACTACCGTCCCGTACGTATACCTCAATTACTCCTTTTCCATAATGTGACATCGTCAACTTCTTAACCCTCCTTAACATCTTGACCTATAATTTATTCTTAACCATGATCAACTAATTTATCGTTAATAATTTATTAGTAGAAGAAAAAATGTTGATACTTATTCTGCCTTCGTTTAATCAAAAGGTTAACGGTTGATAATAGAAGGTTATATTTAATTTATCTTTTTAAAAAATAAATAACATTCAGATTAGTCTTACTATTCTAATAACATCTATATTAGTCTTAAATCTTAAAATAACCGATTAATGTTAAATATTCTCGTTTGTAGCAACTAATAAACAAATTTATATAACGATAATTTATATAACAAAAATGTCACTGGTTTAGAAATGCTGTGAATTCTCCTGTACTCTAAATGAAATTGCTCCAGATCCTTTTGAATTTTAATTATTAAATAATAATACAATTTCATCATTCCTGAATTCCATTCTATTTTAGCGTATAAAGATTACTTAAAGTATTTATATTTAATTGAACAGCCAATATAGAAGAAATAATGATCTCCATAAAGCAGCATTGTTCGACAACCGAAATTGTGAAACAGCACATACCTTTCATTTCATTTTATAATACGATATCATTACGTAAATACAGAATACTCCCAGCAAGAGAGTCAGGATGTAATTCTGTTTTAATTAAAGTTAGAAAAATCGTACTGGAAAATATTTCACGCTTTAATGAATCCAACCTTGATGTGGAATAATCCGGAATTTCATAAATTTTTTTTTGTGATTCCTTTGTTCATTCCGAATAACGTTTCATACGAGATATTCATAAGAGAGGAGTAAAATACAGAAAAGCGTAAAACAGAGATACTGTAGCAGTTTGATTTGCAGATTAATACAATCATAACGGTATACGTACATCGGCCTGAAAGTTTTAATTAAATTACATGTATTGGATATAACAATATTTTTACAGAAGTTTAGAAACGTATTTACTTTGTTAAACTGAACTTCATAAAATTATACGTTTTCTGTTTTGTTCGATCACATTCCACCATTTTTCAGTGGATTTATTTACTATTTTTAATATAAACGTCACATTAAAGGGAAAATAGACTTTTTAACTGACTCTAATTTACATGACATGTTTGAAAAATGCATACGTTCGCGAAACACTTGTTACAAGGAAAATAGAGTTGTAGCAGTGGAAAAATATATCAGTGGTCGTAAGACAAAACGACGTCATATTTTGGAACGAATAGAATTTTCGCTTCACTCAGCGTAGAAGAGATAAACCTTATGTTTTTAGGAGGAAGAAGATTTAGTATAGAATTTATTACAAGAAGATTTACATTCAAGCTTCTTTTGCCTCATAAACGAATCTGCGAGCACAGAAGTCAATAATCAGAGATTAATCATTAAAGTTTTCAATCAGAATATCTCGAAAAAGAATTTTACTTTACACCCACAGATGTAAAAAGAAATAATCCCCTTTAAAATAAAATTGAAATACGTGAAATATTAAAAAACTGGCATAGACTGGAATAAAACAAAGTATATAAAGATTCCAACTTTTATTATCTCGCTCAACCCTTCAGGAGTCATCCTCAATTCTAGAGAATGAAACAAGTGATACTTAATCTTTCGCAGACGAAGATTTTTCATATTGAAAATCATCACAGAGGAAACTCAATTACAAATCGAAATCTTAAATACCAGAAAAAAATCTGTGCACTGATCTTTTGTTATTTAAATAAATGAATCCTTCGTTCACAACTTACTATTCTAAATACGAAAGTTCGATGTGTCCAATATAACGGTATTCGTTCTCAAAGGGTGAAATAATAAAAAAAGAACAAAGACACTTGGAACGGTATCAGATTCAGTACTCTACATCAATATCCCCAAAGGCTTGAAGCGTGTGAGCGCAAAAAGGGGGAGGGGAATATTTTTTATATCTCCCCGTGCGATTCGAGTGTCAGAAGAAAAATCTGGCGTCCGTCTCGAGGAATCACGTGACTCGAGATACTTTGCCGCTCGAGCGCGTAATGCGATTCCGCGATATCCCGTACAGCCTGAACAACCATTAGCGTAAATCCAGAACGGAAAACCGAAGAAAGAAGGACGAGACGAAATAGGGAGACAGAAAGGCGGGAATCGATATCACCCTTACGTACTTGCTTTCTCTGCGGCCGTCGACTTGCCTCCCCGATCCCTTCACCCACCCACGTCCGTGTTTTTCGGTATATGTATACAACAATTCATCTCTATTCTTCGCCATCCCCGCCGTCCCCATGCACTTTTGCCGGCTATCACGCTCACTTTCGCGTCGACTTTTTCCGTCAACAATCGCTTCGGTCGTCTCGCCGAAACAATACACAACCCCCGCCAAAGTGAAATCTGATAAAAAGTTGAACGTCTCGAGTGAACGATTTGGATTTTGACCGATAGAATTTCTTGTGGTTTCATGATCGGGAAGCGCAGTTTGTTCAATATTAACACGTTGAATGCCGAGGGAGTCACCGGTGACCCCCAACCAAATTGAATTACTATAGTTCATTCAATTAAACGAGGATTATTTGAAAACGTTTCTATGTTATAAATAATACATAATATATAAATGCTACATAACGCAGTGACGTTCAACTAAATTAATGTATAATAATAGTAATGCAATTCAATCAAATAATAATTGAGTAATATATTTTTCCATTTTGTATATTTCGCTCTGCGAAATCGAGCGGCATTCAACGTGTCAAGGGGGGCCGCAAGCTAGAGACGTTTTAAATATAAGTAAACTTTAGAAATTTTTTTGTTAATATCTGTTAAGTGAAAACTTCTGATTTTTTCATGGGTGTATAATTATAAGCTTCTGTTTTATACCTTTATATTTTTTCTAAGCCAAACAAGTGAAATATCCGAAGACAAAAATTGTTGTGGATTTATAAACAGAAATATATTACCTAAAATGTAGCGTACAGATTTGTCGAAATTTGAATTATTATGGAAATGGCAAGCATAAATATTTGCTTTTTAAATTTCTAAACATTTTCCTTAAGGTTCTTAATATTTGAGTACATTTCTCCTTTAAACATTTATAAACCTGCATTTGCTAAAGAAAAAGCGTTAAGACTCCACTTTCAGAGACAATTAAATATTCTCGAATAACGAAGTATTCAATCTTAATTCCACCCATTAAATTTCAACGTTAAAATATCACCAGCACTCGACCCTTCCAACATGTCAAATTTAATAAAATTCGAGAAATAACTAAGAATGCGAGGCTAAAGTTTCACCAACCCGGAGATCGAAAATAAGACTGTCCGGGCCGCTGCCTGCCATTCTCTCCGTTATCCGTCGAAAGAGCAACTAAAAGCGATGAAAAATTGACTCCACTCGTTGAGCCGTGGCGGAGTTGCCGGAACTTCCGGCGACTTTCCTCTTCTTCTCCAGAGAAGAACATAGAAAAAAAAGAAAAAGAAAAACTGTCCCGAGCGAGTGGCGCGACGGAGGAGCCCCGGGCGAAAAAGGAGGACAAAAAGCCAAGGAGGGCGAACTTAGAGTGTTCCAGTTCGACAAGCAAAAGAGAGAAGTTTCGGCTCGTTAGTAGTTTGACGAGTGATGAAAAGCATAGAACAAGACGAATTTTTCACTCGATCCAGGATTTTCTGTCGATCTCAGACTAACATCCCCTAAAAACAACAGTATTCTCACAGAAATGGTGACTAGACCCAAGCAACCGAGAATCACGACACTGGACATGAAGATTAGAACAGACGAAAAGAGAGAAACAAAGTAATAACAGAATTAAAATAGTAAATAATAAAATAACAATTTATTATATACTGCACCTCTTGTCCTCGTTTAAGTACTTTGTAAAATTTACGTATGGGTTACAAATTTTACACCAATATTAACCCTTTCAATGCCAGAGATTCCTTCCATGCACGTACGAAAAAAGTCAGCGATTTCTATGCATTTTTGCAGTGATGCGGGAAAAACTTTGTATCAAAGTCAATTTTTAAGTATTCTTTTAGAAATTTTAACATAATATTTAGGACATATTAGATTAAATTTAATTACCATAAAATAAAAAATAGTTTTGTTCTTCCACGTTATTGTAACTGATCTAAGACGAGCGCGACAGCGCTGCTCGACGCAGAAAGGGTTAAAATTGCACAAAATTATTTAATTCACAGTTTCCAAATTCAAACTTAACAATCCCGTGAAACAATAAGTGAAAAGTAAAGATTATGAATATTTGAAATAAAAATATTACAATAGTCCCGGATAAATATCTCAAATTGTGCCATCGAACCAAAAATAGGGGCAAATCCCGGAAAATCTTGTTCATGTCTGGTCACCATAGCCATACAACATCGCGTATCACGGAAACGTCCGCTAGCATTTTTAATTAAAATTATGATAAAGACCGGTGGGCTGGGACGCCGAAACTCTCAAAGACGGAATTATTCCGGCGGATGTGATATCGAAAATCGTTAAATACCTATCAAACAATTTTTCGCCGAAGTGAAGCCAATTTATATCCACACACACACTCACACATACACACACAGAGGAAGAGAGGGAGTATCGATCAAAGGACAGTCCATCGTGCGCGCCGGATGTCGATAGTTAAATAGGTTACATTTCAGGCCCGTCTCACGAATTTTCTGCCGGTCATATATTATTCCTTCGCCAGCGTTGAATGATGAATCAGCCGGCCGTATCATCCCTGCAGTTAGCTAAAGGCATTGACCGGGCCGGATCGAAGCGGACCCCGGGGTTACCATTTATTACCAGGAAAGGATGAGGACCGAAACCTAGGGATAATCGTGGGCTATTTTCAAGCACCGCGTATAGGTTCAATGGGAACTGTATAACTTCATCGGCAATCGGAATCCGATAACCGGTCTCGCGGGCCGAACGTCTGCGAACCAGAATATCGACGCGATTAATTATTCTCAAAACTGTACGCAGAACGCGTTACGCCGACCAGCGCGCAATAAAGAAAACCAACTTTCTTTTTCGTTTTATGTGAAACCGACGTTTCCCTTTTCGCAGATGTTCGAGTGATACTATAGATACTAGCATATAAAATCCTACTTACACGTGTTCACTCGTGACACAGTTATAAACCAGTTACAGATCAAATGAAAACTCGTCCAAAACGTTGATATCCGCGGAACATTTGAGAATCATTAAAACTGTAGAAAAGGTAACGCAACCCCGCCGTGTTCCTCTTATTTCTCTTTTTCCATTCCGTTTTCCCCTTTTTTCGGTCCAGTTTCAATTTCGTTTATTGTGTGCACGCGGCGCGCGACCGTTTAGCCCGGCGGGGTTTTATTAAACCCCATCGGACCCGCTCAACTGTCCCTGATGCCGCGTGCATATTCCTTTTTGAAGATGAACACCGTCCTCCGGGCAACCGGTAAAAGTCCAAGCAGCCAGGACTAAAAGAGGTCGACAACCCCGCCTTCGATAATTACCGCGGGTGGCGTGGACGAACCTCTTTCCTCCTCTCCCTCCCGCGCACCCCCTTCTTCCCTTTTCGTTCCTCGTTTCACCCTTTCTCTCTGCTCCTCTCTCGCCTCACCCCTATCCTCCTCTTCATCCACCCTCTTTTCCATTGCTCTTTCCCTTGTTCCATCTTCATCCCTCCTTCAACTCTCCCTACCATCTCTCAGCTTCTCTCTCTTCCTCTCCCTTCCATCCTATCCCTCCCGCTCGCCGCCACCCTTCTCTTTCTCTCACGCCGAAGCTTTTGCACCTCGGTAGCGACTAATCGATGGAACGTTCTCCGATCGCCCGATAAAAATATAACCGCGACTGTGTAGCTGCATTATTTTGAAAACAGCTTGCCCGGATCTCATACGCGACGCTGAACCGTCCTGATAATGGTCGTGCCGATGAATGGGAGCTTCTTTGCCCAGAGGGATGAACAAAATCGTGGTAAAACAGGATCGTCGACGGGGAGGCACACGATGGACACAAGGAAGTCGCCGGCAATGTCGGGGGCGAAGGGGCGTACGACATTCTTTGATGTCGAAGACTCGACGTTTACCGACAGCACAAGGATTCCGACACGGACGCCGCTATTCACTCTGTGAAACACAGGGTCCGAATAATACGTGCAAGCGGGCATGATGTGGACAAAAATGTGCAGTAAAATTGTTTGCTTTGAAATTTAGCTTTTGGGAAAATCGAACTTGACAGCCCGCTGCGTGCGAATACAATTATGGTTGGGAAATGGTTAATATGTTCTTAACGTCTTGTCCTATGATTTTCTTTGTAACTACACTCGTTACGACTATATTATAATTAATGCTTTACTAGAAAAAGAAAGGAACTTTACGCACATTCTATGTCGACGTTTACTTTAAAGCATTACGATTGATGACAGTTAAATTATATTTCATTACAACTCACAAGTACGGATTAACATTTGCATTTATTAAATTTTTCTTGAAATCTTTATCACGAGCATCGAACAATATTATAAAGCAAGATAATACTAATCGTTACATGTTACTAAACAAAATAGAACATAAATATCAAGTCTTTTGGAATACATTTTTGTAATATTGATAAAGTATTTTTAATCAATTTTCTTTTTGATTTTTCCTGAAGGCAGGTATTATTTACTAACATTACGAATCGCGGGCCAAATCTTATATGTACCATAACCACTGTTAATAGGTTCAGTTATTTACAGGATAATGTTTATCATAATTCAACCTTGATTTTCCCAAAAACTATGCGTCGAATGAAAATATTTTATTCTCAACTGTTTGTTTAATTGTTCATGACAAGTCACTTATGCCCACTGTACATATCATTCAGTCGCACTCTGTACAAGAAAAACCAAACAGGAAGAAACGATAAAGGTTCAGAGATGCTTAACGGAGGAAGAAACGTAAAAGGAGGTTGTGTTCTAAGATAAGGCAGGAAAAGGAAAAGGGAAAAAGGAACGCGTAAAAATATCCGTCCGAACGAGTCCGTGGAATGGTTTCGTATTTCCGATAAAAATCGCGAAGCGTGGGTCCGTTAAAATAGCGGCCGCGTGGGGATCTAACCGTCCTGAGAATTATTTTTCGCGGTACAACGAGTCGCGATATTGTATCGCCAGGCGGACATGGCTGTTGCTGCTGAATTTTGACGCGTTTCACTGGCCGAACCACCTGGGGACCTTTCGAATCGATTGTTCTGTTTAGGACTCTCGAATCTTTAGTGGACTGAGTGCCCCGCGACGATTTTGGGGAATTTCCCTAGGGACATCGGTGATTTCGATGTTTCTGGTGATTAAAATTTGGGAGTCATTGAACAACATTGTTTTGTTTGTGATTGTCTTTTTATTACTGTATGATAGCAGGTGGAATGAAGTTGAAAAGCAAATCAGATAAATGGAGTGCTATAATAAAACAACGATACATCATTTGAAACATTGAAACTAGAGGTAGTTACTTGTATATTAGTTAACTTCCTATTTTCTAAAAAATGATTTATCAGAAATAATAATTTAATAATATAACGAGAATACTACCTTAAATGTCTAAAATATCTATTTATTTGTCATATTCCGTTAAATATGAAAAGAAGAACACATGTTATTCGCTAATTTAATGTTATAAAATCTTTCTATAATTTTCTAAATCGAGGAAATTCGAACTAGCACATCGTTTTCAATTGTTACTCCCTTTTGAGCATACTAATATACGGAACAAAATTCTGGTTAGTGGCACGTTCCTGTTTCATTTTAACCTTGTAAAGTGTTTAATCGCGTACCTTACATTCCGCGCGGGTTATTGCTACAAGGGTTTAGCATACTCCGGCTCGAAGCATTATATTTAGGCGGGAACGTTGAGTGTAATTACTCGAGCAGGTATTTACCGTGGTATACTTACTATCTTAATGTGTGTAAATACAGAGCGTCCATGGATGTAAATGCTCATTTGTTCAATTTATATCATCCAGTATAAAGTTATGAAATTCATTTCACGCTCTTACCGTGCTCTCCAAGGTAAGAACGTCCCCGAAGAGTTTACGAATACATTAATTGCGGTTCGGCAAAGCTGTTTGAAACGCGATTTGCTATTCTAATTGGCATACGCCGGAAGCTTGCTTAATACCTTAGCTACCCAATTATCATTTCACTGCGACATCTAGATGACAGAGATGAATGGACACTACATATTACATTGATTGCTGGTTATCGTGTGAAAAAATTATAAAATTATTGTATAATTATATCTTTGATTACAAATGAAAAATTTACTAAATAATATTCATAAAGTTCAACATCAAATTGACGTGGTCCGTAAATCTAATGCTAAAAAATACCATCCATATTCTTTAAACTTGAATAAAATAAGTTTTATCATATGTAATAGAGTATTGAACAGAACATTAATCTCTTTTTCATAAGGAAAAACAATTGCAGTACGCCGGAAAATTCTTGACTGCGTGACGATTCTCCAGACGAATTGTATCGTGTTTCAAGTAGAATTAAATGAAAGCGTATATTCGATACGTTATTCGATGCTGAACGAGGAGGCGATACTACTTGCACCCCTTAAAAGCAATGGCAGTCGACGCGTTCCTCCTCCGTATAGATTGCCACCCTCTCAAGAACTTTCTCGTGTGTTGAAACTACTAAATACCGAAGTAACTACCTCAGCCTAGGCAAGAAAGGGGAGTTTTACGTTTCACAGTCTCGTATTCTAGGTAACGAGCCAAATAGGGAGGCGGCCGCAAGTTGATAGGCGCCCGTTGACCTACATCACGGTAATTCGAAATGGCACGGAAGATCTTCGCAAAGGGGAGAAACGAAAGGACAGTAACAGTTGACTGTTAATACGCATCGGAAACTATAATGCCCGAACAATTCTCAACAAGCTTCTGTGCTTCCCATTCAAGCTGACTGGCGGTATAGCGACCCGCTTGTTGTAGACTGCTGTCTAAAATGAAACTTCTGTATCATTGAACGCAGGACAGCTGTTTATACATTGTCGGCGATGTAAGAAAATGGGGATTATTTGTGGATGGTAATTTTGTATAAAATTTTAGTTTTACAAACTCCAATTCTACAATTTAATAACGTCGGGTACAGTTCGTTTGGATGAGATAAAAAAAAATTTTCTATATACAGAATTAAATAAAGTGTAGTTAAAGTAATTATTAAAGTAGTTGTTATTTAAAATGACAAACAAAACTGAACAAGGAAGGAAGAAATCATTTTAAGATTAGTAGCTAACGTAGGTTTACAGAACGCGTCAACCTGACGCATATTGAATTTTGTAAACGCTATTTGACAAATGAATATATATTTTAATATATATATACCAAATACATAAAATACATAAAAACCAATTCATAAAAACTCTGTAAATTTCATCAGAATATCCCTTCAATTGACGGATGTTGCAAGTCAAACGTTAATCATCTTTATTTCATCGCGGAAATCGAATAACCTGCTTTCGTCACGTTAATTTCCGGAACATTCGAACCGTTGGTTAATATTAGTGGATCGCCGCGATTTATTTTCTACGTCTGGATCGGAATTAGACTAAGGTTAACGGCCCGCCTAACGGCGGTCAGGTTCCCAGAGATGCAGGGTTGCGAGATATTAAAAGCGGTGCACACACGCGATTTTCCAGCCAGTCTGCCGTGTTAATTCGGCCGCTCGAACAAAAACGCGGGAAATACGTCAGCGGGGTAATTAGAGCGCGCGGACGTTATGTTTCAACGCCCGGCGAGGGAAAAAAGAGCTGGGACCTGAAATTCTGCCGCGTCCCATGGTCAGTCTTGTGTAAACTACAACGGCAGTCAGAGATCAAAGGTCCCAGGAATCCGACGGGGAACTGGGTCAACGGTGAAATCAAATATCGCCGGTATGGTATATTTAATATAGTAATAGCGCAACGGTGAACCAGCCAGCCGTCCCAGAAACACCATCCTTTTTAACCCGCAGGTAGTAATTTAATTAAGAATTTCGATTTAATTAATTTCGATATCGTCGGAACGGCGCAGTACCGTTCGATCGAGTCTTGCTCACCTATTTACAATTGAATCAATGAATCCCGCCCACCCATGGGGTGGAATGGATGTAATTAGCAGTAAATTTTCGTCTACATGCACGGTACGAATATATTATTCGAACAAGACAACAATTGCGTCGACACAGTTATTAGTTTTACGCATGTTCGTAGTGGAACCCTGCGGTCATCATTGTTGAGGCTACCTGGGTTCGCATTGCGGTTCGCACTGCATTTTGAGCCTTCTTAACGGGTGGTTGGTTCATTTGAATTTGGATTGCTTGGATTCATTCTGCAATTGATTTGAAGAGTGCCGTTGTTTGAAGCAGGCTTATTGTAGTTATCTTCATCTTCGGGATCACAAAATATATAAACATTTTTAATAATGTACTGCGGAGTCTTGGATAAGAGACAGGTCTTGGGACGGAATAAAGGCAAGAGGGGTTGGTCCTTCGCTATGAAGTGAGCCTGTGAATTTAATGAAAAGGAGGTGGAACTTGGAAAAGTTTAGGAAAGAAGGAAAAAGGGTTTCGTCCGGAATTTACCGGTGGACTCGTGGGTAAGGCATTCTTTTTTTTCATTCAAATAACTTTTATTTGCAATATCAATCATTACAGAAAATATAAATAACAATATATTCTTATGCTTCATTTTGTACCACATGTTTCCAGTCTTCTGTAGTCCCTATTTCCAAATGAACGTACCAATTATTATATATCTATGTATACAGCGTGGAAATTATAAAGCGTTACAGTCGAATATCTCCGAAAATATTGATTATACGCAAAAATGTTTCATACGAAAGTTGTTCAATACCGAGGGGGAGATCATGTGGTGGAACTTTTATTTTTCCTAGTGGACACTCCAAGGTGAGGTGAAGGTCAAATAGTACGTTTTAAGACTAATTCAACGACCTGTGACTCAAGGTCATTCAAGGTCAAACTTACAGGGAAATGGAGAAAAGGTGTGATCGATATTCGATTGTAACGCTTTATAATTTCCACCCTGTATATGTATACTTGTCTTATATATGTTATAACTATTATAATTTCTTTTACTTAGACTTATTCGTTCTACAGTTACTTTTTATTTCACGTGTGCTAATATCACATTCTATTTTCGATATATGTAGGAAAATATAAAAAGAAAAAACCTACTTATAATAATTAGTAAAGTATTCTGGCAGACATACCGTAGATGCTGGGGCGAGTGTTAGAGGTTTTACGGAGCTTATACACAAATTGAGTACGGACTGGGTAGGAGCGTTGGCCCTCTACTGGCGGAGTGCTGGAAGCTACCTCCACAGCTATATGCTTTATTTATAATTTTGATTGGTCATGTGTGACCTGGTCAACTAGATCCCCATTCCTTTCAGGGCTCATCTGAACAACGCTCAGTACACATACTCATGAAGCGTACCCAAAAAACGCAGCTAAACCGAACGACTAATCCTTGCCCGTTTATACAACACGACGTGGTTTAATTGTTAATCAATACCCCGAGCTGGAATCGTCGGTTTCGATAGCAGGACGCAACATCGCTGTAACATAAACCGTCCGATTCGTTTCCCGATCGTTCGCGGCTGGGAAAAGTTAAACGGCACGCGATTGGAACGATAAGAGGAACCAGATCTAACCCAGACGTTCGGCAAAAAGCGATGCTCTCTCCGCGGCGGCGGCGGACCATTCGGGGGGTCGAGACTTAATTTAACTTTACGACTGGCACCGACATTTTTCATTTCCTCCGCGACGTACGGATCGAGCATAAAAACTTTTATTCCTCCGAATCACCTGCCGTTTCTGCGTCATCGCCTGCGTCCGCCATTCGACGTCTAAGGGTACGTTTACAGTGGAGTTGCGATACTCGATCGAACTCGCGTTGGTAGCGAAATGCATGCTTCCAGTTTGTAATGGAAGTGTTCACATTGAAGCGACGCATGGAGCTATGTTTAGTAATTGGTCAGTGATACGAATAATACGGTAGATAGCGTTCACGTTTGCGGAATGAAGGAAAGATCTTATTGCCGTTTTGTCTAATACGCAAGGTATAATTTTGATAGAGCTGCGATAGAGGGTAAGAGAGTGCTGATCAAAGTGACGATGAAATATGTTTCTTCGTTGTATTTATAGCGGAGCTGCAATAATCGCGTAGTCTCAGTCATTAAAACTTTTAAGAAGAATTATACGATAAATGATTCTGTAAAAGAATTGAAAATATACTATTTGCATCGTTAATCAATTGTTAAACGTATCTCTATACGTCGCTGTTACACTATGTTTACGGACATCTATCGTACAGTTTATTCCGTTGTTCTTAGAAAAATGGATATCCATTCGTTTAAATCTTGGAAATTAGGGATTGAAAAATAGACTATTAGGATACATAATCATGCAATTGTGTCGAAGTCGATGAAAACATTAGTTAATGTTCATAAAATTCAACGTGAGTCAAATTGCTCGGTAAACCAAGTGTTAAACACTCCAATTACAAAACAAAAACATGTGTTTCTATGCTTTACTCTCATCTTCACTCTAATCTAGTACCACTGCTAAAAACGTATCATAGGGGATTGCACCATGTGTGTGTTCAATTGAACTGCCATTAACGAATAAACAACTAAATATCGTTATGTACACACTCCAAAGCTATATACATACGAGTGAAAAAACACCGCTACGATCGATTTTGAAGTAACAGAGAAACAAAGTGCTTTCATTTCACAAAAAACAGGAGAAGAGAACTTCACATCTTTGTTCTTCCAAGATCCCACAGCGTTACTGCTACGACGTCGATGCGATCTCGCAGCGGTAACGCTGGCGATTCTACATACATGTACCATGTACACAGAGCAAATTTCATCTTATACAACACATACGATTAAAAAAAAATAGGTATTTGTCACCTTTGTCAGGATCCATTGTTAACACGCAATTTTCCAAACTGCAGATCCAATGTCAGAACAGAGATCATTTTCGAAACTAGTTTGCTATTGGTTAATACAGTCACACATAACCAATTAAAACCATAAACAGAATCCGTAACAAGAGAACCCCTACTGCTCTTATGCAGCCCCATTATGAGATATCAAGTGATTTGCAAATACTACTGTAGAGGAATTGGTTGTGGAAAATAAACCAATTCCGTAATTGTTTCCTCAACACAAGTTCATTTAATATTCGTAATCGGTATGAAGGAGACTTATCTTGTCGATGATTCGCGTAAGAGTGCCTCGCCCAAAACCATCCTTGGGAAAATGTAGACAAGAGAAAGAAATAGGACCGTAAGAGAAAACTGAGTAGGGGAGGAAAGTAAGGGTAAACGGAAAACAGCGACTGTGGAAGAGGGTTATAAAAAGAGAGCGCGAAGAGGCTCGCAATGGCCTGTCCGCGGACTTTGAACAGCTCTGAGCGAAGTCTGGGAAAACCCAAAAAAGTCAAAATGGGGCCCGCACGGATCTGGTCATCAGATGCATACCAGAGGTGAACAAACTTGCGCAAAGAGAAAATGAGGATCAATGAAAAAGACGGTTAGAAGCGCTTTCTAAAAATGACACTGACCACTGAAACCACCACAGTACGGAAAGGGTAACTTTTCATGAGGGAAATGTCACTATGCAGTCCGTGAACACTCATAGATAACCTCAACGTATTTGATTGTCCTGACGTATTGAGTTCGTCGGAGCGTCATTTCGTGTAAACATGGCCTAACTTTACGACGATCTCGCATCGCGCGTCGTTTCTGCGATAAGAAGCACGAGGAACAGTAGAATCGTCCACACGGGAATAAATCTCGGAGCTTTATCGATTGTTCGTTGTGCACGCGGCACGGGAGTTGGGCGTGGTGATAAAAAAATCGAGCGGGACTGGGATTCTTGCCCCGGCGCGAGAAC
Organism: Nomia melanderi; assembly: GCF_051020985.1. Lineage (NCBI taxonomy): Eukaryota > Metazoa > Arthropoda > Insecta > Hymenoptera > Halictidae > Nomia > Nomia melanderi. The sequence continues at coordinate 12,552,994 of NC_135008.1, forward strand.
GCCCGGTATTCCGCGCAGTGCCGCGTGTACACGTGCATACAGGCGCGCACGCGGCCGCCGTGCCGTGCACACGGACGGCCTGACACGCCTGCGTGTACGTACAAGCGTTCCACCTTTCGGGGTTTTTTAAATTCTGCGCGATTCGAATTCATTTCGAGTACGGCCAAGCCGTTATCTATGCATGCGGGACTTGCGGTCCTCGGTCTCGACGCGGTAATAACTCGAGGTCTGAAGGGGTTGGTGCACGAGGATGGACACAGAGAGAAAGAGAGAGAGAGAGAGGGAGGATGGAAAATAAAACACGAGAGGGAGAAAGATTGGAAGGAAAGGAAGAAGAGAGAGGGGAATAGAAAGACAACAAGAAGGAAAGAGAGAGAGAGAGAGAGAGAGAGAGAGAGAGAGAGAGAGAGAGAGAGAGAGAGAGAGAGAGAGAGAGAGAGAGAGAGAGAGAGAGAGAGAGAGAGAGAGAGAGAGAGAGAGTGAATGAGTGAGTGTGTAAAAGAGAAACAGAGCGTGAGTAAGAGTGAAAGGGGGAGTGAGTAAGTGACAGGAAAAAAGAAAAAGGGTGAGAATAAAAGTGGGAGTGAGCTAGTAAATGAAAGAGGAAAAGCGAAGGAATGATAAAGGGACTACGTGAAAGAGAAGAAGGGGAAAGAAAATAGTGATAGAGACAGCGAGTAAGTGAATGAGTGAAAGAATGAGAGAATGAAAGGGTCGAACAGTGTGTGTACCAGAGGGAGAGAAAGAGAAAAGGGGAGAGGGGAGAGATAAAGATAATGCAGAAAAAAAGAGGAACACTGCGATGGAAAATGTGTGGTAGTGGGGAGAATGGCAGGAGAGAGCGGGAATGAGGGTGTGTATGGGGTACAGGGTGGGGTGAGTCGAGCGTACTGCAACTCTGGGGGTAGCTTGCGAAAGGTACAAAGGTACAAAGCCCCAGTAATATATTTTGGATTACCTTGGCTGGTCTATCCCCCTCGTTCTCGTTCGTTTCTCGTTAGAAGTATTCAAGCGTGCCTCTAACAAGACTACGGAGTACAAACAAACAGCGGATCCGTCGAATGAAAGGAGAAAGTAGGGTTCGGACCAAGATCTTAGACGGAACCCGTGCTACCAAGCTTTGGGATTACTCGATCACGAGGCGCGCTTCAAACAGATGCAATTTATGCAAGTAGTAATAATCGTCACTTACGATATGCTTGTCCTTGTGATCACTGTTATCTATAATTGCATGCTTCTGAGTACTAACGGCGTTTCATGGATAACTAGATATTTGTTAGAGATGCAGAGGTTCAGATAGGTTTATGACGTGGACGTGATTTGTATATTGTTTCTTCGAATGAGATTTTTAAATAAGTTTATGGATTTTTCTTTACTCGTTCATTATTTTCAATCATCTCCAAGGAAAGACGCTTTTCCGAGCTTCCATTGCAATTGATGAATTACAAAATCGTAAAGATGATAAACTTTAATACTGTACGGTGCGGGATGGTTCCTGGAATCTGTAAACAAAAAGTCGTTGTAAATTTTTCCACTATTCTTAGTTTGCTATTAACTTGTTTTAATAATTAATGTGAAAAATGATCTAATTAACCTTCACAGTAACTCCAAGCACTACCATTACTTAATAATTTCAAATTGTATTGATTATCTTCAGTCTATGCCAAGGGAATGTAACGTTCTATTTCCTTGGATTTTTTAGTCTGACACGAAAATCCAATCGATGCGTAGAAATTTGCATTGTAAACGGCCGGGAAGCTAAACAAGCGGTCGAGTTAAAACGAGTTTTCTGTTCGGGATCAAGCATTTTGTCATCGCTTAGGTGTTCGAGTAGACGATCTTGAGGGCAACAGAGAGGAAGGTAAAAGTTTACTCGCAAGAGTGCGGAGATGTCAACAGGTGCAAACACACGAGAGACTCGTCGAGTCCTTTACCGAGAGCTTCCAGTTCAAAAGACAAACATCTACGGTATATATAGGCATCCCGATAGAAACTGTTATATTTCGTTATCGGAGATAACACGACAATCCAGCTGTTTTCGTATCGACAGTTTAGTACTAGAATCATAAAACACCTTTTATTCGAAATTTAGGAAACAAGTTCACTCTAAGAGTAATAAGAAGCTTCAAAAAGTATTCCAAAAATTCAATTAACAAACACATTCTTCCTATCAACCTTCAAAAATCACTTAATACCCATTAAGATATTATTAATTCATTCTAACAGTAATACCATCAATGTATTAATACCATTAAGATATTTTTCATTTATTGTAATATTCACAAAATCCATTTCAAAATTCACTAATCTAATGTCAAACTGATTCAAATTCAATTTGAAGATTCTCAAAATCCATTTGAAGACCAACAATTCGTAGTTTAATAACAACTTCCATTGCCAAAATCAAGTGAGTCACATACAGGGTGTTTCTAAATTGTATCGCACAAATGATAGGGCGTGTACAACTTATTAAAGTGAATAAAAAATCCCAGTAGTCATAGGCCAAGACCTCAATAATAATTTGGAAACGTCTGAATGTAAGCTTCAAAAATATGGAATAGAAACTATAGGGTTTGATTCAAGCATTGTGACGCAATTTTTGCAGAAAGTTTCAAGGTCACATCACAGTCAAATACCTCCTGCCGTGATATGTAGTATTTCATAGCCCGTAAATTTTATTTGACATATTTGTTCGTATCACTGATACTTTCCGAAGTAATTCGGTGTTCTTGATTCGGTTCCCATACATTTCTTTTTAAACAAAACCTATTTTTATCTTTTAAGCTGTCGATCCATGCCCACTAGATTTTTTACTCAGTTTAACTCCTTGCCCTATAATATCATATTAGACTCGTGGTAATGGTTTTAAACATAATACAACAAGCATAGATATTACTCAATTCTTGTAAATTCAAATTAAATATTATTCTTCTGTTATCAATTTTCCTCTTTTTTCAATAAACTATTGATGACAAGATAGTTGCACCGATCACGATTGAGAAATAAATCGTAGGACAAGGGGTTAATGAGTCGTATACGCCCTATCATTTGTGCGCTACAATTTAGAAACATCTTATATATTATATTCAATACAAATCATCCAAAACTATCGGTATGGTATCCAGAACCAAATAGTTTGCTTTTGCGTTGTTAAAAGCAGCCTCGCAAAACGCGGCGTATCCCATGCCACCGGCGTTATTACTACTGGCTTTGCAACTATCACCACGATCGGCGTATCAAGTTCCTATGAAATCGTTGGCGCATCGACTCAATACTGGAAAACATTCCCCGGCAGGTCCTGTGTCGTGTTTCCACGTTCAAACGGTGCATCCTCTCCATTGCCGATGGCTTCGTGCATCCGACCGTTCTTCCACAATCTTCCAGCCGCGCCACTGTCTGCTTTTAATGTTTCTTTTATTCCTCCGTTGCTCGTCTTCCTCCCTGTGTTTTTTTTGCCACCGCCAACGCCGAAAGAACCCTTTGCGTAATTGCACGTTTGTCCACAAACGGATTTCCAGGTCTCAAGAAATTTCAGACGAATTCTGCGCGTTTCCAGCTGAATGCAAATTTCTCGAATGTTCCCGACCTCTCGCAGATGGAGCATATTATAACGTAACACCGGGAATTATGCACGGCTTTTGTATTATTCCCCGCGCGAGGTCCGAAGTTCTTTTCAGTCTTGTCCGACCGGAATCTTCTTCGTGTTTCCTCGAAAGGGAGCTTAAGCGTACATTTATTTTCGTTAATATTTCATGAAAGAGACATGCTTCTAGTTTCCTACCATTTCCTCAGACTCTGAAGAGAAATTTTTGCGTATGCTGCAGTTGGAATCAATTTTAATGCTGCGCCGCGGAGATGGAAGCTGAGAGACTTCGTTCCCTCTATTTCAGTAAATCTTTTGTATTCTGCATCTAAGAGACCATTTTTATCTTGTCTAAGGAGACTATGGTATATACGTATGTGTACAGGATGCACTCATATAATTTAATGTATATTGCTTTTTTTTAAATTTAAGTTAGTGGTTCTCAGAATTTTTTAATTGTGCTGTATTTGGTAAACTGTTATCTTAAATTGTATTTTTATATTAGAAAAATTATAATTAATACAACTACTGTTACTTCAGAATGGTATTAGTGTTAGTGATTATTAGTATTAGTGAATAGATTAACTGATCCATTTGAATTTTTATATTTCGTTTATATATGGCACTTTTCACTGAAGAGGTAAACTTTTTCCACTGTTTCTCTGAAAAAATGTAATACCTAAGTTTTTAACGATAATAAATGTCTCCCGTTCCTTTAACGCATAATCGTAGAACGCAAAAAACACCTTGCAAATCGCAGTATAACATAAATCGGTCATAGGCCACCGACGAGGCGCAAATATTTGAAGATATTTCACGTTCCTTTCTTTCAATTCCTTTCAAAATAGATTTAAACGTATCCCGTGATCAAATATAAAGCGCGTTTATCCTCCGAACAGATACATGTTTGCTTTCCCAACTACAAATAGGGTACGCGACGTCTCTCCAGTCACTCGACATCTTTTCGCGGTCGCGCGGATGATGTCTTTCCGCACGCCGAAACTCATAAAAATACAACGACTCTCATGAAATATACAAAAAGAACCGAGTCTGCGACGGAGCGAATCTATTAGCTTGTATAATAAGTTCATTCGCGTTCACTCGAAAAGAAGTAAAGTGCTGCCGAAATTTCATAGTGGTTGCATAATCAATGACACATTTGCCATTCTATACAAGCTTTTGCTGTCATTTGAATACTTTGTACAATTCTTTAGCACAGAACCCTTCATTTTTTTCATAAAAAAATTTAAACACGGGCAAATTTACGTCCTCCACGGATTTTAATAATCTTCCTTGGAGACAGTTTGATAGAGAGCAAAGTAAATAAAAATCCTAGCAAAGCATCCAAAAGGTAACAATTTTTAGATAATGTCGAAAAGTTTCACGTCTTACGCTTTAACTTACACTCCGTTTATTGTAGATGGGAATCTCAAATACAAAGCCTCTTGAGAATCTTCTGGATTTAAAAAATACAAATAATAGTTTGAATTAGATCGTTCCATAAGTTCGTGCCTTGTGTTCATACTTCTCGCGTTTTGTAATCACAGAACGATACTAGGACTTGGGTAAGTAAACCTTTATGCTTCAGTTAAATCAGTAGAAGGCATTCGACAGCAACGGATAGTGAAATTATAAGAATTGTACATGTAATAAAATATTATTTTGTACAATAGAAAAATAAGCAGCGCGAACTTATGGGATAACCTAATAGATTCCACAGTGTGCTGAGTTGATTGAAATGTTACCGTACAATTTCGAAGCAACAGCTAGAGATAACACTTCTCGAAATGTGCACCGACTCGAGTGGGCTTATTACACAACCTAATATTTCCCCGGTAGAATCGTATTCACAGCGCCGGCAGGGGGAGGGGGGCAGAGGGTTAGGGGTAGTAAGAGGAACGGTCAGAAGCAAACGAGCTCTTCAAATCGTCCAACAACCCCGGGAATAATTGTAGCGTAAGGAGGTACTTCTGTATTACGAACAAAAACCAAAGGGCCCTCTCCACCCCGTCCCCGTCTAAATTATCAACGACGCGGAGGAAAAAGTTGCTGCTTCGGTCTTCCTACAGTTAAATGCACTTCGAACGCAGCCCCGGTGTCCTGCGCCTAGCTTCGAACGAGCCAAGGCTGAGCCGGCTGGCTGGCTGGCTGTATTTCCCGGTGATTCTGCCGCCTCATTATTCTCGGTCATCTTTGTTCTTGCTTTCCGAGCAGCAAGAAGCTGCGACCGTTTCGCTTTCGTGCGCCACTGCCGTTAATATTTTCATCATCCCCCTCCGGCGGCGTAAAATATTCCTACGGGCGGTGGACCGTTCGGCCTCGACTGGTCAGGGGAATACAAAGAAAGAAAGCGACTGGCAACCATAGAGGACAGAGATCGACGAATATTCAGAAAGAGACAAACTGAAAGGGAAGGCGAAGAGGATTTTTCGGTAAAAACGAATCGACCAAAAGAAAGAGAAACAAGCTAAAATTGAGAATGAGTATTTTCTTCAATAGAATACTAAGATAAAGTAAAGACAACTTTTTCAGAGCATATCAGCACTGTTCGTATTAATCTAAACAGGATAAACTCCAATTAAAGGGCAACTAAAATCATCTATATCTCTTCCAAAAAAATTCTTCCTCAAAGCAATTGTGGCGGCACCTCTCCTACTTTGCCAATAGAGGACTACTGAAACCTAAGAGCCTTTCTCGGTTCTACTCAGTCCTTAGGAATTTGTATATACACCGTCCGTAAACCTCCTACACTCGTTCCCGCGTCTGTCTAAGGTACGGGTCTACCAGAAAGCCTTACTAACGTAGGTTTTTAATATTAATAATTTACTAAGCTAAACAAGAAACTGCACATGTAAAAGCATAGTAGACAAAACATTGTATTACATAATTTAGTATTACTTTACCTGTAAAATCTACAAAAATTCGTTATTATTTCTTAATAAATAAAAAAAAAGGAAGCCTTACTGGATGAGTCCACTGGGAGATCCCGAACAAAACTCTTTTCGAGTCTCTTCCTCCTTCCATAACATTACAGGCCGCTCCAAAACTACACTAAAACAGATACCAAAAAATATCACCAACCTTTACTTCCCGCATGCAGTAAATCTCAAATTAAGATTTAGAATCTAGAACTAGATTATATCCAGATCATTTGTTACACTAAAACTCAACAATCCAGATTCTTAAATAGTACTTCAGCATGCATACGATCGAATTTTACAGAAACTCTTTCTTCTCAAGTCCGCATTCGTCTTTCCTGTTCCTCGCCCAATTAAATCGCATAATCAAGCTTCCCTGCATCCCTTTCTCTCAACCCGCTCGAGGACCTCCAGAGATAGTCGGCGCGGTAGCGTCAATGATTAGCAGAGGGGTCGGGCGCGGTGGATGGCAGGCGGAAAAGCATCGTCGTCGAAATTTCCAGACGGAAACTTTCCCCGGCGATTGTACATCGGCAGACTCTCGGTCCGGCGCGGAAGAAAGCAGCCGGACGGGAAAGATGAGGCACGAGATGAAAGCGCGAGGGACCCCGGCCGGGGTGGAGAACAGGGCCGATGCTCCGACGTTACGGAGCTGTAGGAGGAGCACCGGGGACCGTGGACGACAAGGGGTGGCGGGAAGGGTTGCGGGGTTCGTCGGGGAGGCGAAGGAGGCACGCGAGAGGGTGGAAAGCTGTTGGTGCGCGGAGTCAAAGAGGCGCACATAAAGCGAGCAACGTGTAGAGCGCGGGAGGCAGCCGAGGGAATTGCCTCCGTCTATGGCCGGCCTCGAGATTACCGCTAAATTTTTCGTCGTTTGTCAGGCCGGCGTCCCATCCCCCGCTCGTTCTCTCCGCGCCATTGCCGGCTGGTAATTTCAGGCATCCTGTGAACGTTACGGGCCTTTATATGCCGATACTTCAACCGTCGGTGCCGGCGCCTGCCTGTATTAGCCCTTCTCTCGGACATTCAGACCCAAGACCATCCGAAGAAAGGAGGACTGAAGATGAGAAGTCTTCCTCGTTCGGGGTGGCTGTGTAGTAAGGAGCAAGGAGGGTGGTTGGAAGGCGGGGTGGGGGCAAGGGTAGAAGGAAAGGGTCTAGTTTACATTGACGCTCTACGGCTCGATTTTCGCCCCCCGACTCCCGTCCCCGTTCTCCTATCTTCCTTTTGAGCGGATTACCCGGGACTGCGTCTCAAAGGAGGAACGCTACGAATTCGTTTACACGGCGCGTCGTTTGATACGCGACTACCCGCGCGCGCGGATTTCCGCGGACGAGATTTGAATCTCGCGTAGTTTCATAGGGACGGGTTGATTCGCGGCGCTGGTGAGAAGATGTACCCCTGAAACTGTTGGATTGAAATTGTAAACGTATTTGTTCAAACTTGTCGCGTGTTTTCAGGGAAATATGCTATTGTTTTTCGTTTCGAATGGGATGTCTGTTTTAGAGGTTAAGTGGCGTCTTTTCTTTGGAGGGTTTCAATTGTTTAGCTTTTCATGCGTTTTTCAGTCGTTTCTCGGAATAGAGTACATTACTGGATCTTGTACTTTGAGTTGTTAACCCTTTGCGCTGGAAAGACGTACCACGCACGCAGAAATATTTTTGTCCCAAAATTGCCAATGACATCTTATAAACATTAATAGTCCAGTTACATTAGGCATACTGTGCAGTCTTGAAATGTATCAGTCTATACGAAATTATTAATAAATAAAATTAATGTACATATCCGCGTAAAATGGGTAAAAACAAAATTCTTCTCTCCAGACTTTGTCAAGTCACTAAATGAAATTCCAGCGCAAAAGGTTAACATAAAACGATTCTTTATTTTTCACGATCATTTTTCTTTCCAACTGTCACAGTTGAATTACAAGTCAATCTCAATCTCAAGATGCAAATTCAAATGGAAACATCTGAATAATTGGTTCTTTCAATCGATGCCGATATCGATTCGACGAAACATTCCCTAAATGGAGACGACACACGTGAACGCGACATATTCTATCCGACCTTACGATCGTGTCTCAGATTTTTCTACGAGGCGGAATCACACGGTACATAAAGTTCAACGCCGCGAATCCGCGGTGCCCGCCTCGCTGCGTGTCCGTAACATATGCACGAGCCCGTCCTTAGAATACGGGCCAAGCCTCGTTGAATAATTCATGGCCGGCGCGTACACAGGCCGATTCGAATCGACATTTTTCCATTTCTAGGGAGAACCGTCCCTCTACCTGATCGTAAATTGAGATTTCAAATTGAAATCCGCAGTTAACCGCGTTCCGCGTTACGCGTGGATCAAACGGACCGAATACATTATTGCGAAGGGCGAGCGGTTGTGCGCGCGGTAACGAACGGGGCCAGCGAATATTTCCAAAAGGCCGAAAATTCCGGGAACACGGCGAACAAACAGTTAGAACCGGGCGCAGGTTGAACTTTCTCCCTTTCACGATGCAACAAAATTATTCGAGCGTCAACCGTTTTAGTGCGCCCGGAGAACAAAGGTTTGTATCCAACTTGTGTGAAAATTAAAAATCTGATTTGCTTTAAAGTGTACACGCCGCGTTCCATGGCAATAAAATCATTTTGGCAAATGACTGTCCTACAATACTGGCAAATGGCAAAAAAACAATTAGAATATCATATCATTCGAATATTTATTTGATGTTTATTATACTCTCGCATAAATAATTCAAAACGATAAAAGCGCGTGCTGAATGTCATTATTTTATATTTATTATATATCATTAATTACATACAATACAATCTTAATACAAAGTACTTTCTTATGCTTCCTTTAGCACTAAAACTATTTTTACTTCTTCTTTTTGCAATTGTTAAAAAAATAACAGATGTTTTTCTGAGAAATTATTAAAGAAATTGATTTAGCAATACGAAAACTGAATTACATATAATTCAATTAAAGTCAATTTAACTGCTTGGTAGTTTTAGTGTTAACATCGAATCTATTTTTCTATAAATTACTCCCGAAATTCCTTCTGATCCTACCATACTTTCAAAACTCGTTTCACACTTGCATCACACATTTCATTCAAACGATCACAATATCCTCTGTACTCTCTTCGTAGCATAGGAATGTTTGCAAAGAAACTCAAGCCCCCTAGACACCAAGATACGTCTCCCATAAGAAGCCGTCTATCGACTGACCTCGCGAGATATACACAGTTCGATCGAAAATATGAAACCGTTCCCAGCAGAAACTTCCTTTTTGCTTCTCCCAGCGACAGCGCACGTAGTCTTTCTTGCATTTCTATGAAATCCAATTCTTATTCGAACACAGGGACGAAAAGAGTCGCGAGTTGGCGTCGCTTGCGTTCCCTAGAAAGCTGGCACGAAGGTGGCGCTGGCAAAAAGAATATGGATGGAGGATAGACAAGAAGCAAGATCGCCGGAAGTTGCGAAAGTCACTTCGATGTCCCATTCGACGCGACGTCGTCTTCTCGGAATGTTTCTGCGACCTCCTCTCCCTCCCCCCGAAGGCGTAACACGGTGAATTTTCCTCAACCAGGGAAGATGTACACCGCGTCGTGGTTCAGGGTTGCCTTCGGAATTTAGATTGCATCGTTAGGAGCAGCCCCCGGGGGCCGCGGATTCTGACTTTGATTGGGAAGCGAACGAACGATTTACATATTGTTTTCCTCTGTCGTCGTTGCCCCATTATCGTTACGCAGATGAAGTTCGAGGCTTTCAACGCCGTACTCCCTTCGCTCGCAATTCCTCCTGTTCTGCTCAAGGAAATGCCAAATATCGCAAAAAATGGTATGAAAACAGTCAGCGACTGAAACTTGTTTAATATTGAAGTTGAACGATATTAAACCATTCGCATAGAATAACGTGTCAGACTCGTGGCGTATTAATCCTTTGAGTGCCGAGGAACACCATCGCGCTCTTCCATGCATATGTGAAAAGTACAAGAAACGCTATCGCGGTCGTTTAAAATCAGTTACAATAAAGTGGAAAAATAAAATGTTTGTATGACACTGAAATAATTCGATGAACTGGCACAATTATATCGTTCTATACGGTAAAGTTTACCAAAAACAACGATGTATTACATGTGTGGAAGAAGTGCAATCTAGGAAAACTATTAAAATGACCTAACCTTGTATGCTCAAACTGTAAGAAAGGACGCGAATTGTGTGCAAGTAAACATAAATGTTGTTGAAAATAATCTCTAATTTTTTTACCTTGCTAACTATGAATTATGTGTTATAACAATAAATTAAATATGATTATAAGTGTAGCAATTGGTTCATAAAGTCTGTTTTAATATTATTTGTACATATTTATTCAGAATGATCTATCTATTTCTGCAGAGTTTGAGACACTATTTTTTTTATTTAATAGCACTGTGTATTTAAATATACACAGTACAATACTGTCTATAAATTCCTACAGGAATATTTGAAAATTGACTTTGATACTAAGTATTTCCCGCATCATTGCAAAAACATATAAAAATCGCTAGCTTTTCTTGTATATCTATGGAAAAAATCTCTGACATTGAAAGGGTTAATAAACAATAATACGTTATATTTTTCGTTTTTCGCTGTAATATCGTGCCATCATACCACCTAGTCAGCTACTAAATATTTTTTGTTGTCAATCTGCAGATTTATATGCAAAATCAATTTTTGAGAAATATAGTTAGACTAATAAACAGTTACGATAGAAAAAAGTTTCTCCTAGCAAATATTAGAACAAAGCACAACTGTAAACTTCCAAATTGTAAACTTCCAAATTCCCTATAACTGCATCGAAATCATTCCATCGGCCACTGTTAAGAGTGATCTAAATTCGCTGTTATGAACATCTAAAATAAAATAATATATCAAACATTCTAAATTGAAAAAATTATTTTTATCTTACGGCCCTTTTTCACATTAGTTATAAAATTCACGGTCCCTGCCCCTTTCTTTTCTTCTTGGTCTTCCACCGTTCTCCGTGATCTCCCTTTCGTTCTTTGTCTCTTTCTAGTGCGCAACGTTTCGTATCGTGGTTCTCGGTCCCTTTTCTCTGTCCGCACGAAAGTCTCGTCTACCCGCAG